>NW_027397074.1:3639049-3792668 GCF_003265705.2 Callorhinus ursinus | reverse complement strand
GTGTGTGTGTGTGTGTGTGTGTGTGTGTGTGTGTGTGTGTGTGTGTGTGTCCGCCCACAAATAAGCAGCCTTACCTCTGTGGACCTCAGCTTTCTCACCTGCAATATAAAGTGAGGATCATAGGTCTTGTTAGAGTGAGACTAGCCAGAAGCTTAGCAGTATCGTCACAGGAGTTTGTCCCCTTACCGAGTGTAAAAAATGAAGAAAAAGGGGCGCCTGGGCGGCTCAGTTAAGCAGCTGGCACTTGATTTGGGCTCGGGTCACAATCTCAGGGGCGTGGGATGGAGCCCCACTTGGGGCTCCGCACTCAACCGGGTAGTCTACTTGTGGACTCTTTCTCCTCTCCCTCACCCCCTCCCCCTGCTGGTGCACAGGCTCTGTCTCTAAAAGAAAGAAATCCTTTTTTAAAAAATGAAGGAAAAAATATAGTAAGCAGTAGTTTCCAGAGTGTGAGTGTCTTAATGCTTAAACCTCTGCTGATAGTTACCGGGACTAAAGCCCCGAGCTTGCGTTCCTAACCCTTCTCTCTCACATCACTGACAAGAGGAGGAAAGCCAGATGGCTCGGAGACTCAGGACCTGGTTCTCTTCATCTGGAGAACTGGGCAGTCCATGGAAGCACTTCCTGTTTCTGGTTGAAAGCTGAAGCCCTTGCCAGGCCCATCAGGCCAAGGCTCTGGGTTTTGCTTTGAATATTCTCTAAGGAGAACTGAAGGACAAAGGAACTCTTGCCTTAAACTGTCAGTGGAAGACAGGAAGGTCAGAGGGTAGAAGAATGCCTTGTAAGAACTCTGACGGAGGGCAAGAAAGCTAAAGTACAGATAATCATTGACACTTCGGGAACGCCTCCCATTTTCCAAGTGCTGTTGGCAAGCCGTACAGATACTTTATATTTGAACTCAGTAACGATTCAGTGATGTGTAATTATTATTATCCACATTTTGTAAGAGGCTCAAAAAAGTTAATAACTAGGGTCGTTAAGTTGCCTAGGGTCACAAAGATAGTAAATGACTAGTAGAGTCATAATTTGAACCCAGGACTTCACCCTATAATATCCTGCCACATGTCAATAATGTATTCATCACTCCCTAAGTTTCTGTGAATGGGATGTTTTCAACATTCATTAATGTGGGAATTTTGAATATTATTTTAAAAAGGGTTAACTTCCCTATTATTGAGAAAGATTTTCAGTTTGGTAAAAGCAAGATAGTTCTTTATGCCTTTTGGGGGGGGTTGCTTTATCCTTATCGTTGACAATCATCCAACAAGTATTCCTTTCATGAAATGTATTTGTAATGACAGGGCTTCCTGAGATGTTTCAGACTCTGAAGTATCTCGAATGAGTATGTTAACCGCCCCCTCCCCCCAAGCTATCATCAATAGAAATGTTTTGCTAACGACATCATAGAATTTATTTTTTACATTTGTCATGAACAGTGGGACTTCTGAATTTTACTTCAGCACAATGACATTTATCATGCCACTTGAAATTTAAATTTTGTAGACAAGAGAAGAAAGGAAAATGGAAGCAATTCTGCAAGCTTTTGCCAGACTTGAAAAAAGAGAGAAAAGAAGAGAACAAGCTTTGGAAAGGATCAGCACAGCCAAAACTGAAGTTAAAACGGAATGTAAAGATGCACAGATTGCCAGCGATGCTGAAGTTATGCAGGTATCATTACTCGGGTCTAGTTTTGTTTTCATACTTGAGCACTTTCTGATGAAATTGTCACACCTGATTTAGTTGCATCTGTAAAGAACTTTTAACGTCTAGTGCTGTTCAGTAGCATTTTTCAAATCCTGAGAATTTAGACCTGAGACATAAGATTCTATTTGCTTTGTTTTAGACTAAAAAAAAAAATTGTTAATTTATCAGAATTCATAAGCTTAAGGAAATTAGCTTCTGAAGTAGATGAATGCTTTGAGATTTCAACTTCTCACTTCTGTAAACATAGTATCGAAAGTTTCACTGTGTTGTATTTTGAATTAGGAACAAGCAAAAGAAGAAACTGCTAGCAAGCCACCCCCTGCCAAGGTGAATAGAACTAAACAGAGGAAAAGTTTTTCTCGCAGTCGGACGCACATTGGACAACAGCGCCGGAGACACAGGACTGTGAGCATGTGCTCAGATATCCAGCCATCTTCTCCTGATCTAGAAGTCACCTCACAACAGAACGACATTGAGAACACTGTACTTACAATCGAACCTGAAGCTGAAACTGCACTAGCAGAACTCATTCCCGAAACTGAAGCTCCAGCACTTACTAAATGTCCTGCCAAGTACCCGAAAACTAAGAAGGTAGGGCTCTTCAGGAGCAGGGGAACTTTTAACGAGAATGTCTTATGATGTTAAATATATTTGTGTTTTTAAGATTCAGTTTGGGGGGCGCCTGGGTGGCTCAATTGTTAAGTGTCTGCCTTCGGCCCAGATCGTGATCTCAGGGTTCTGGGATCGAGCCCCGTAGCGGGCTTCCTGCTCTGCTTCTCCCTCTCCCACTCCCCCTGTTTGTGTTCCCTCTCTCGCTGTCTCGCTGTCAAATGCATAAATAAAAAAATCTTTAAAAAAAAAAAAAGATTCAGTTTGGAACATCTCGTAAGGAACAGAACAAGAGGCATAGTTTTTACACTTAACATGTTGAGTTTTTAAACTAAGACTGAGAATCACAAAACAGTAAAAGCAGTTAATAAAAATGTTTGCACTGTTAACGAAAGTTATTCAGTATATCAAGACTTCCTTTTAGAATTGCAGATCACAATGTAATGATTTTAATTTATCAAAATTCCTTTTTATGCTGTGTACTAAATTTACACTTCACAGAAACAATTGGTTTTACATATGTTATCCTTTATACTTTGTATTTCCTACAATTTTCACAGTATAGGTAGATTATAAGAATTAAATGTGAAGAAATCGCTGATTGCCATAAAGAAGGGTAGTTTTAGAGGAATTTATCCATCTCTGAAAAACTGTCAGACTTAATAAAGCAGTTATGGGAAACTATTCACTGAGATAAACCACCCTGAGCTTTACAGCTCAGAAATAACAGAACATCCTTAGGAAGCACCCCCAGCCCCCAGTAGAATCTAGTAGATTGGAGCAGAGATGTCAAAGTGGTAATCCTTGGGCTCTTTTGGAGGGGGGGGGGATTAGATCATAACTGGATTCTTCTTGTACACTTATATAACAGAACGTTTTGAAACTTAATTTATCTTGTTCTTACCAGATTCATTACAGTTTGAGGTACTGTGAAACCGGGAGAAGTATATTCAGTAAACATCTAGGATGAACCCAGGAGTATACTTTAATGGCGAATCAGAGGGTTAGTTAGAGACAAGATCTAAACACAGTTCTAATTGGAAGGCTGTACTCTTCCTTACTGCCCCATGGATCTTGAACAAGCAAGCCAACACTTGCCTTAACCATGAGCACTTAAATGTATGTTAATTATACTGGAATTAAAAAAAAAAATCAAACAATGAGCTGTTATTTTTGCCCACTTTGGAGGGACAAAAAATAATTGCAACTTTTCTTTGTAATTTAGATTAGTGAAAAGAAAAACTCATGTTGAAAAGAGAAGCTACTTTTTTAACTACAAATATGACATAATCCCTGCCTTTTAATTTTTTAAATGGCTAAATTATTGTGGTGCTATCAATTTATTTAAATTCCTGGTCTGAGATGTAGACTTTTACTCCCATTTGATTCTCTAAAAAA
Organism: Callorhinus ursinus; assembly: GCF_003265705.2. NCBI lineage: Eukaryota > Metazoa > Chordata > Mammalia > Carnivora > Otariidae > Callorhinus > Callorhinus ursinus. Next base: position 3,788,957 of record NW_027397074.1, on the reverse strand, counting down.
GCCTCCTTTGCCACAGGTTTTGAAATTGATGGTATTCCCTTCTTTTAAACATACTATTTGAGCACCAAATTATCATGATTTCCCCTAATGTGAAGGCTTCATTCAGTATAATAAGACATAGTACTTACTCTGGGCCAGATACTATGCTACTTGAAGAGCTTTATATATGTTATTTAGCTCTTTTAATCCTCACAATGGGGTGCCTGGGTGGCTTGGTTGGTTAAGCGACTGCCTTCAGCTCAGGTCATGATCCCGGAGTCCCGGGATCGGGTCCCGCATCGGGCTCCAGTCCCGCATCGGGCTCCCTGCTCAGCAGAGAGTCTGCTTCTCCCTCTGACCTTCTCCCCTCTCATGCTGTTTCTCTCTCTCTCTCTCAAATAAATAAATAAAATCTTTAAAAAAAAAAAATCCTCACAATAACCACAGTAACCAAAACCCAGAGCTAGTTTCTGTATGACCCTTCTTTTACAGATAAGGAATGAGATGTAGAAAAGTTTTATAACTTCCTTGAAGTCACGTTGTAAGTGGCAAAGCCCGGATTCCTACCCAGGCAGTCTGGCTGCAGACTCCACAAGCTTTCTCTAGTTTGTCCAAGATATGCAGTTGTACATACATTGAAAAAAAAGGGGGAGGAAGGGGGAAAATGCTAGAATGTTTTAATGATTGTCACTGGAAGACCGTGTCGGTAGATTATTGTTTTAATGTGTGTGTATCTATGTGTGAGAATGCATATACCACTTTTAGTACTACTTTTTTTATAAATTATACTTAGAGTAAAAATAACAATATCATATGATTACCAGATAGAAAAGATATGCCCACAGAGCAAACAAAATGTGCTTGTGCTGACAGATGTAATCCTTATTTCCATGCCCATTACAACTGCTTTATTAAATAACTGTAGCTAGTCTACAAAAAAAAAGTAGTCATTATATTTTAGAATCAGGTATATTCATATAACCAATAAAGACTGAACTACATACACGGGATAAAAATAAATTAACAGAATTAACTGAAAAAGGACTATGTAAATTTTCAAATAGTGATTGTCAATGCTGACACCTTTTTTTTTTTTAATGTATATGCATTTGTCTCATCATCTAGAGATTCTGATAGGCAGCCGGGGTAGAAAAACTGCATAAAATCAGGTTTTTCTTACGCACTGATAACAGAAGCAGTAACAAACCTAAATTCAGTATTTGTGTTTATAAGATAGTACTGATGTCTCTTAAGACCTTGCTGTTTTACAAAAGGTACCATGTGTTTTCTTCCTGGCTGAGTACTGTTGTATAAAAAATTTAGGAGTAAGAGAAGTTAAGAAGTGTAATAATGTACTGATGTACTGGATTTTTGGACATCTATGAATGATTTCAATTAATGTATCATTTTGGAAAATAGCAATTTCAAATTTGGTATCAAAATGTTCAATAGGAGAATCTGTGAGTTACATATGGAGTGATCCAAATTCTTCTTTTCTCTAGCACTTGGTCAATGAATGGTTAAGTGAGAAGAATGAGAAGACAGGAAAACCTTCCGACAGCCTTTCAGAAAGGCCTCTGCGCATAACTACAGATCCTGAGGTGTTAGCTACTCAGCTCAATTCCTTACCAGGCCTGGCCTACAGTCCCCATGTATACTCTACTCCTAAGCACTATATTCGCTTTACTTCACCATTCCTTTCAGAAAAAAGGAGAAGAAAAGAACCTACTGAAAACATTTCTGGCTCATGCAAGAAGGTAAAGTTTTCTTTGGATATAGAAATCTAGGATGAGCCACGGGCCAGTCTCCTTCCTTAACTACCATTCCTGATAGTGAAGTGCTTTTAGAATCAGTCTACATATATAGGCTATATAAACAGCTACAAACTGATTTCTATTCATTTGTTATGTATTTCAGCGATGGTTGAAACAAGCCTTAGAAGAGGAAAACTCATCAATTTTACATAGATTTAATTCACCCTGTCAAGAAAGATCCAGGAGTCCTACAGTCAATGGTGAAAGTAAAAGTCCACTGCTACTAAATGAATGCTGCTCCCTCCCAGGTGGAATTTCTTTTCGGTGTTGTTTAAGTGTGACGAGTGTGGCAGGACGCATACAGCTTTTATATAACAGACACACATTCACTTGATAAAAGAAGCATTTTGTTATATTTTTTCTGTCCTCTAACCTTTTGGGTAAAGATAAACATGAAAACCTTAAATTTACAGTACCATGTATATTGGGGCTTATGGGTGAATTTTAGGGCTGCTTCTCAGATCGAAAAGAACTCTTGGAAATAAATTAACATCTGTCGTTCTAAGACTTCTCAGAGACTCCTAGGCCTGTGAGCCATTTGGCAAGATAATTTGTGCTGTAATAGTAAAATTAACTCACGTGGGGGTGGGGAGAGATTGTTTCATGTTAGTAGAATCTTTAAAAACCCTGAAATTTGGTTTGGGGCTGAAATTCATCATAATTACTATTGTTGATGTTTTGATCTTTCCCAGAATGTATTATAGATTGTAGCAAATACCAGTAACATAACGTCTATGAATTATTACACCAACAGATCTAACTACACCACTAAAAAAACGAAGACTTTATCAGTTGCTAGATTCTGCTTACTCTGAAACCTCCACACCTACTCCTTCACCGTATGCTACACCGACTCACACAGATATTACTCTCACGGACCCATCATTTGCTACTCCTCCACGGGTAAAATCAGATGATGAAGCTTGCAGAAATGGTTATAAGCCCATATATTCACCAGTTACCCCAGTAACTCCTGGCACACCAGGAAATACCATGCACTTTGAGGTGAGAAATGGGGGAAAAGAAAACCTGTGGGGATGGTATTTAACAGCTCCCCACCCCCAACAACTGTTGTGCTTTGAGTAGGGAAAAAAAGTTTTTAAGAAACCAGAAGAGCAAATTTGGAACATGCATTGATGTGAATTTAAACTTTTACATTTCTTACTAAAATGAGCATAACTTTCTAATGGCTATATGTGTATCAAACTGACCTTAAAGCAGAGGTCTTATGTGGGGAATGGAAACAGAAAAAAGTTTAAAACCAAAGTCTGTGTAACAGTTAAAGTTTTCATTTCTATAAATATCATGGATTTAGTTACATATTTTAATTTTCAATTCTACTTACTTCTTTTATATAGAATATTTCTTCCCCAGAAAGTTCTCCAGAAATTAAGAGACGCACTTATAATCAAGAGGTAAGGTGTTATCCAAAAAGATTATTTAAATTGGTGACCTTTTCCTTTTTTTATTTTGCGTAAATTTTTGGGAGATTTTAAAATAAGTAGTCTCAAGATACGGTTATTTGTGTAATTCTTTTGTTTTAATTCTGTAAACAGGGATATGACCGATCTTCAACCATGTTAACATTGGGGCCTTTTAGAAATTCTAATTTAACTGACCTGGGTCTGCAAGAAATAAAGACTATTGGTTATACCAGCCCTCGGAGTAGGACTGAAGTCAACAGACAGTGCCCTGGAGAAAAGGAATCTGTGTCAGACCTTCAGCTGGGACTCGATGCAATCGAGCAAACTGCCTTACATAAAACCATGGAACCACCTACACATGACAGGACTGATTCTAACAGCCAACTGGAATCTACTCACTCTGGACGGGGCGCAATGTATTCTTCCTGGGTAAAGAGTCCTGACAGAGCAGGAGTTAACTTCTCAGTAAACTCTAACTTGAGGGACCTGACGCCCTCACATCAGTTGGAGGTTGGAGGAGGCTTCCGAATAAGTGAGTCAAAGTGCCTGGTGCAGGATGATACTAGAGGCATATTTATGGAAACACCTGTGTTTTGTACTTCAGAAGATGGGCTTGTTTCTGGTTTCGGACGGACTGTTAATGACAATTTGATCGACGGAAGTTGCACACCCCAGAATCCACCACAAAAGAAAAAGGTTACAAATTTAACGATTTTAGTCCTTTTAATAGTGTCTTTTTCATACTACTTCTGAGGGTTACTAGCAGTTATGTGTTATGTAAGGCATTCATACTCAAAGTTTTGATGTGTACACTTTTAAACCTTTGTAAATGCTCAGAAAATACTTGCAGAGAAGTAAAACATTCTAGTGATATGGAAAATGCTTATATAAGCACGGTTTCAGAGATCGAAACCTCAAGATGATTTATTTCACTGAAAGAGTAACTTCAAAATAACTACTTCCTAGCCAAATAAACAGAGTTGAGTAATACTTGTGTTATTATCCTTATTTTACATAAAACAGGCAGCCTCGTATTGGAGAAATGCTTCTTTCTTCATAATATCTGTAGTAGTTCAGCCATGGATATGAGTATTTTGCAAAGTGTTCTATAAATAATAATTTAAGCTCCCTGACTTACCACCATTATTTGGTTGGCAGCAGACATACTGAGACAATTAGAATGCCTTATTTCAGAGAAATGGGATAAACTACACTTACTTTACTTGTTAATAGGCTTATTGCTTTGCAAGTCAAAGAATTTTAGTGATGTGTGCTTTTAATTTTTGTAACAGAGTCCAGTTGGCAACTTTGTGGGAAGCAATGTAGTATAGTGGAAAGAGCACGGGCTTTCAAGTAAGACCTAGGTTCGAATCCCGGCTCCAACACTCACCAGCTGTGTGACCTTGAGTGAGTGAGTTACTCAATTTCCTCATCTGTAAAATGGGGATGATAATATACCTATTTCATAGGGTTGTTGTGAGGATTAAATGAGATAATGTATGTAAATCATCTAAATACAATGCCTGGCATATAATAGGCATTGATAATTGTTAATTATTATTATTTGTTGAAAATCAAATTATTTTACATAATTTTCCTAATGTAAATATACTAATTCTCTTGAGAAAAAAAAGAATAGCTTGACTCTGACATATAAAACAAGAATAAAAGATTTGCTTTTCCTTCTCTTTCTTGCTGAAGGTCTCTCTATTAGAGTACCGTAAAAGACAGCGGGAAGCCAGGAAGAGTGGCTCGAAGGCTGAGCACTTTCCACTGGTTAGCGTGTCACCTCACGCAAGCGGCAGCTCGAGCAACAGTGGTGACGGCTGCGGCAACAGGAGTGAAAGCGGGGAGCAGCTAGAAGGCACCACTAGCCTGCCGTTACCGACACCAGCTACGGTTTATAGTGCTGCTTCAGAAGAAACCAGCAATAACTGTCCTGTTAAGGAAGCTTCTGCCAGTGAGAAGAACGACCCAGAAGTTCAATGGTAAGCCTGTCTAAAAGAGCCCATTGCTAACTGTAGAACTGAGAAGTGTCATCCCTTGTAATTCAAGTAGTCTCTGTTCTTTATTACCCAGGCAGGATCTTTTCTATAGCTGATTTATGAACACAGCTAGATCTGCAAAGATCTGAAGTGTGCTGTTCTAAACAGCACAAGCTTTGGGGTGAAAACTCTTCCTGTCTGCTCTTGTTCCCCCAGTTCTAAGGAGAGGGACATTTGCGGTCCGAATTTTGGGAGAGCCTCTTTGCTGATAGGGTCTATCTTAAGGGTCCACTGTGTTTCCTCTTGTACAATTTTCGCCTTTTTCACAGTATTCCTCTCCAAAGAACTTTTATCATAGTCGGCATCCTGCGATTTCCTTATATCCCTAACCAGTTAGAAAAGAACAACCAAGTTTTAGTGTTTCTTCAGTAGGAACAGCAGAAGCTGGATATGGGATGGGTCTTGGCAAAGGGCAGAAGGGCTCATTTGCTTCCCTCCTGGGTCCCCTTCCCACTAGGCCCTACAGTCCAGATACAAGGTGATCTGTAAAGGGTATATCTGGTACCTGCTGTGACATTCTGAATGCGGATGCACTTCAGCCCCCCCTCCCCCCCCTGCCCCCAACCAAGAAATTAAGACAGGATTGGAGTCTGGCTATTTTCAAAGCTTTACACCTGAGTGTTTTCCCAGCAGAGCAAAAAGCCTTGGTCTGAGAGGACAAGTTGACCATCAAGAACAAAGACTAATCTAGCTGGCAGTAGCTTCCTTGAATTGATGGTATGATTTTATGTTCAAGGACCGCTTCAACCTCAGTGGAGCAAGTGAGAGAAAGGAGTTACCAGCGTGCGCTACTTCTCAGCGATCACCGAAAAGATAAAGACAGTGGTAAGTGAGCTTATTCTTCTGCCAAAAAGTGGAGCCAGCTAATCCCTGTGCACCCTCGTTCTTGGCAGTTCTAATGTTCTCTTTGGGTCTGCTTCATCTCTAGGGGGAGAGTCACCCTGTGTCCCATGTTCACCGAGTCATGTTCCGTCTTCACCTTCATCTCATTCAAATCACATTCCCCAGTTGCAACCCAAGGGCCCAGTCCCTCCTTTCAGTGAACTTACAGAAGGTCAGTAAGCAGATGACCTATCATGGTTATTGTTTTAAAAGCCTTTTTGAATGAGGAAGGAGAATGCCTTTTTGCAGAGTTGGGCTGCATAGAGTTTACACTGCTCTGTAGTGTCAGCGCCAGGCAGTGCTGGTCATGCAATGTCACGTTTACTCTGGCTTTCTTCTCCTTTACAGATCCTGACCCTGAAAATCCAGAGCCCATGACTACAAGTGAATGTCCATCCCCAGACACCTCTCAAAACACTTGTAAAAGCCCTTCAAAAATGAGCAAGGTAATAAAATTGACCTTCAAACATGGCCATTCAGGAAAGTGGGTTCTCACATGCATGCGGAGATTCTCCTGCTGTACGAAGCGTCAGTTTGCGATTTTTGGACACTTTGAGAGCAGATGGTCTAACCTGCTCACTGTGCTTCAGTCCTTTACATTTTCTTCTAGAGGTCCAGCCCTGTCACCCCAGGAAATTCAGTTTTTTCATACAATTTTGGACCACACTCAGTCAATTCTCTAAAAACAAAAGGTCAGATGACAATGCATTGAGAAGAAATGCTATCACCGTCCTTGATTCGGGAAGATGTGCTGGTCTCGTGTGGCGGCAGGATCTGTGGAAACTAAAGATGAGGGCTCGGAGACTGTGGTTTTCTTTCTCCCTCGTATGTAATTTAAGTGGTCTTGTACTTTGGTTTTTGTATATGAACACTGTAAAAGATGTTTCAGATCACAACAGTTTGGGTGACATTTATTTCCCCAAACCGGTTGATTGGGTGGGTGCAGCAAGTCCTGTTACGGAATTGAAACTTGCTAAGTGCTGGAGGTTACAAGAATTCTGTTAGAATAAGGCTCAAAAGCAGGTTGGATCACTGAGGGGAAAAAGGCAAATTGAAGGTAAAGACCATTCTTCCCTTGTCTTCCATAAAAATTAATCCAGGAAATTCAGTTGAAGCTCAGTACCAGAACTTGTTAAACTACTGAAAAAGCTGCCCTTTCAGGATCCCACGCCTCTGTGATGGACTTCCCTAATCCACCTTATCCTGTACCCCTTTCTAAAGTGAACCCTGAAGTAACAGTACCGCTGGTGACAAACCTCAGTATATGTAAGACGTTCCTTAACGGGATTCATTTTCTTTCCACAGCCTGGTTCCCCGGGACCCGTACTTCCTGTTCAGCCGCATGGGAAAATACCCACTAAGTCCGATTCCCACTGGGAGGCAACAGCTACCGCGTCGGAAGCGGAGAACGGGGTGCACCTGAAAGCAGAGCTCCCCCAGAAGCAGCTGTTAAATAACACCCAAGCACTTCCAAAGAACCCTCCTCCTCAGCCGCTGGCTCGAAGCTCAGCCGAGCAACTTTCCCAGAAGCTGCCATCCGCCGCACCGGTCAAGTTGCACTGTCCTCCGTCCCCTCACGTAGAAAATCCTCCTAAGTCCTCGACGCCCCACCCGCCTGTGCAGCACGGTTATCTCTCACCAAAGCCCCCTACCCAGCAGCTAGGCTCGCCCTACAGGCCTCATCACGCACAGTCACCTCAAGTGGGAACACCTCAGCGTGAGCCTCAGAGAAATTTCTACCCAGCCGCACAGAATCTTCCAGCCAGTACTCAGCAGGCGCCGTCTGGAGCACTCTTCACACAGACCCCCTCAGGACAATCTGCCGCGACATACAGTCAGTTTACCCCCCCCAGTCTGAGCAGCACGGCACCGCCCCCCCCGCCCCCCCCGCCGCCGTCTTCCTCCTCGTACTACCAACCCCAGCAGCCCTCCGCAAACTTTCAGGGTTACAACCAGCTTAAAGGTGGTCTTTCCCAACAGGCCGTGTTTGCATCGGGACCAAACCAAGCACTTGCGGGCGCCAGCAGCCAGCAGCCCGCTCCAGGCCACCACGTCACTCCGGGCCATTTCTTGCCTTCTCCGAACCCTCCGCTTCACCATCAAACTGCCCCGGCTGTGGTGCCCCCCCCGCCCCCCCCGCCCCCCGCCCCCGGGCCACACCTCGTACCGCAGCCCAGCTCCCATCAGCAGCACTCTGTCACTCACGTCGTAGGGCCTGTTCACGCGGTCACCCCCGGCTCTCACATTCATTCTCAAACCGCTGGACACCATTTGCCACCACCCCCGCCACCTCCCGGTCCTGCCCCTCATCACCACCCGCCACCCCATCCTTCTGCAGGACTCCAAGGTCTACCAGCACAACACCAGCATGTGGTCAATTCAGCACCCCCCCCGCCGCCGCCGCCACCACCTTCCAGTGTCCTGGCTTCTGGGCACCATCCCCCCTCTGCTCAAGCCTTACACCATCCACCTCATCAAGGACCTCCACTTTTTCCTGCAAGTGCTCATCCAGCCGTACCACCGTATCCCTCCCCAGCCACACATCACACCACTCTGGGACCGGGACCCCAACACCAGCCTTCTGGAACAGGGCCACACTGTCCATTACCAGTCGCAGGTCCTCATCTCCAGCCCCAAGGACCAAACAGTATTCCGACACCGACTGCTTCAGGGTTCTGTCCTCACCCTGGCTCTGTGGCCCTGCCACATGGGGTTCAAGGACCTCAGCAGGCATCCCCAGTGCCTGGACAGATTCCGATCCACAGAGCACAGGTGCCACCGACATTTCAGAACAATTACCATGGTTCAGGGTGGCATTAAAATGGACTCCAAAAACATTTTTTAAAATGTTCTGTAAGATAAAAACTGTATATTTCATATGTACCTATTAAGGTACTTTTTAAAGCTTGTACATGAAACTTTGTATAAAAAAAAAAACCAGTGCTCTTTCATTGTATTTTTCCCATTTTTGCTTTTTTAAAATTCCTTAAAAAATGTGCTGTTAAGCCAGTATTAGGTATCTTTATTTTGTAAAGTGAACATTCCAGCTGTTTTTCTGGCAGTAGATTTGATGCTACATGATCTTTAAATTTTATTGTTGCAGTTAAAATTCATTTAGTGAATGTTTTCTATATTATTTTATACATATGCATTTAAGTACACAGCTAAGTAATGGCACTATGAGGATTTTCATTTTTCTCCTGTCAGCAGTTCTGTGAGTGCATCTTAGGTATATTAAAAAAAAAAAAAAAATGCAATACAGATTTTTATAGTTTGGTGTGGACATGGCTCATTTTGTTTTATCGGTTATTTGCAAGCAAAATGTAATTTAATGTATAGATTTTTAATGTCTCCTGACAAACTGTAAATACTGCATTTCTTTTGCGTATATAATTGCTTACAGCTTTTCTCATTTGATATATAGCACTGTACATATGACAAGTCTGCAAAACTGTGTGATCTTTGTGAAAGTAGTACAGTATATGGCCTTTAATTTCTTTTTTATTTTAAATATACTGTCACATTGAAGCACTGGTTGGGCATTTTAATTCATGTTAATAAATCACAATTATGTCAGTTTTACCAAATTGTCCTGTACAACTTCTGAGATTGGAGTCTGTTTAAACAAGTTTTTTTTTTTTACAAAAGTTCCATTTTTTCAGCTCTAGTTTGTCAGTAGCCTTCCCTTTTCTTCAGCTACACCTACCTCAGCTGGACTGTAGCGGACATCAGGAGGCAGTGAGGGGTTGGGTTGTTCCTGCAGCGCTCCTTCCTGTCAGTGCTGCAGGAAACTCTGCTGGGTGGAGGTTCTACCTCCAACTGACATACAAAATGTGAACCCGTATCATTCAAGTATTACACGTGATCGAGTTCTAGACCGGAACTGACAACTGTTCGAAAACACGGTGTAGCTTTGCCTGACAACACACATATCTCATTTGTACATTGCTGAACATGCATGACTGCAACGTCCTACTGATGAATCAAAATTATTTGAAAACCTTAAATTAACACTTACTCTCTAGCTATAGTATTAAAAAAAAAGTAATAGGTCTTAAAAATTTGTTTCGGGCATATAAACGAAAACAGCATTACTACTAAAGCTCTCAAGTGAAATGAAAATAGCCTCTTGGACACTGCTGAGATACCCAATTCTACTTTTTGTTTTGGAAAAATAAATTTTTCTTTGTCTTCTACCTCTTAGGAGGATTAATTAAGTAGAACCATAAGTAATGAACACATTTTTCCAATTTTTACCTAATTGACATAATCTGGCACAGCACATACATTCAATGCTTTGGAGAAAAACATCAAGCTAAAACTGGCTGGATTAATATTTGGCAGTAATGAAACTCATGTTTTACAGTAATTTTTAATGTCCATTTCCTTATGAAAACCAGCTAATGACGGTACATGAAGAGAACTGCACTAGGGCTTGGCTCAATCCTAGTCAGCTTCCAGTTTTAAAAGAACTCGGGTCAACTCTGCCCTTCCTGACTTAGCATACAAAGTTCTACCTACGGTACTCACTAGAGAAACACTTGTCCAAGAAAACATGGCTCTACATCACCCGGCCCAACGGTTTCACAGAACAAAGGTGGTTAACTGTTAGCACAGTGAGTAGCATTATTCGCCTCTTTAAAAGGACTGGCCTTCTAAGGATTTAAAATTCCTGTTATAAATCTGCCTACTACACAAATAATTGATAGAGAAGCGTTTCTATGGACTGCAAAATCTAATGTAGTTCCTTGACTCCTTGATGAAGGGCACATACACTCTCAAATACTGTCTCATGAAAAGTTACAAAAACAACAATGGAAGAGAAACTGGAATTTAAGGAATAATCTCAACTGAAGTTCTCTACCCAAGGACAAATAGTAGTTTATCGTGTTTAACTAGTCAGGTATGATCCAGGTACAAGCAGCAGCAAGTTAATAATAAATCAATTTTCACCTGTAAAGTTTATGATTTCCTGAAGCCTTTAAATTTGCTTTTTTTGGCCTCTGAGCAGTTCTAATTTCCAGACAGCCAGCTTCTCATCTGCTACCATCACGATCCACTGCTTGTCCTTCTCCGTGAAGACCTGACACGGACTAACGAGAGGAAAAGCCAGGACCTTCACCAAAACCACCGAGCCGGCGGCAGGGAGCTGCATAACCATTGCTGCCCATTCAGCGGAGTATTCTCTATCATCAAGCCACCAAGATTCTGCTAAAAACCATACTATACCTAATACAAATGGGAGAGTCCTTCTAGAACAACTTTTTTACATCGTAAACCAGTTAGGCTCTTTTATAAGGGACTGATCTTTACAAATTCCTAACAATCGAGTTTATTTCCTAACATGAGCCGAAACTGCCTAATAGGATCAATTTCACTCAAGTGTGCTATAAACCCTGACACCAATTCTTCAGAGTTAGGGAAGACAGACAGACCTTTCGGTTCTTGTGAGCATGGCTCCTACAGAAACGGTCTGCAGCAACCATCTGTCGTAGAACCTACAGGACAACCTACAGCCTCGTCAGAAGACCCCGGCATGCACAATGCCTAAGGAACCTCACAGCGATGTGTGAGAGCATGCTAACTCCTGAAACGATGTGTCTTGTTCCCTTCAAGGTGAATACTGTTAAAAAGAATAAATTTGCAATGCTCAAACACAATGTAAGTAGTATGTTTTTGATGGAACATGAATAAAAAAAGAATCAATCACTGACATTCTAGGTAGTGCATCTGTCATACAGCAATTCTTCTAAATCCATATTCTACTCTTACAAAACAACGGATGATTTCCTTACAATAAGCAATAATGCATGTTCTACAGCTGCCTTTCCTGCAACGGGAATGTTGATACTTTCTTTAGTTTGGGTTACGCTACACTAAAAGAACAAATGTTTGTTGATTCTACCGCTTCAAATATAGGCCAATGACCAAGGCAATGTCTGGGAAAAAAAAAAAAAAAAAAAAACACTTTAATTTTTAAGACAACTGCAAGCACCTCAAACAATGGATTATTATTACAACACTTGTTATCGTTTCACAATCTAGTTATTGCAAAGGCATATGGATAAATGTTAATGGACAAAAGTCAAGAAAAACGAGGCACCTTAATGAATGTAAAATTTTTAAAAAACCTGACATTCAATCCACTGACTTCTAAAAGAGGCTAAATACACCTCCGTATATTACATTCTAAAATTGTATTGCCTACTATGGTTTGTGTCCTGGATTCTACAACATTAAGGAAAGGCATAAACAAAATCGTGTGCAACCTGCAAAGGGAAATCGTTTCTCAACTTCAATGCGTGGGAAGACAATGAACAAGCTAGTGACGTAGCCGCACGTCCCCCTGCCTAGGGGACGAGCGTGATCCCTGTGACCTCGCAGCTGCCAGCTCGGGTCGTGCCTGCTGCACTGCTAACTGCATTACCACACCTGGATTTTGGACAAACACAAGCAAACTTTTCCAAAAAATATATATATACAGAAATATTTTGTTTTTTCTCATTCCACACACTGCACATGGTTTTGTTGTCCGATTTAATCTACGTAGAGTTTAACTTACAGTGTTTGGAGGAGGCAACACCACATGGTTCTGGGCTATCACATTTTTAAAGGGAAATTGCTCTTTTTCCTTTAAAGTACTTTTAAAAATATGCAAAAATATGAATGGGAGTGCTAAAAGTATAATACGTATCTTAGAATGAAAGCATGTCTTTTCTTGCTTTAAAGTGCCATATAGGGAATGACATAACTCAGAGCCACTTTAAAATCCAACGTGAAAGGACTGTTATGGAATGAAAAGTCTGCACGGCTCCTGGGAGCAGTTCAAGTCCACTACATGCAACTCAGGCTACAAAGCACTCAAGACTTGGTAGCTTTTCTGAAATTTGAGTCCCCATCCCATATTTAATGGAGATTAACATTTACAGGTGCATTTACATACACTATAATACAGGAATGATGTCCCTTTGCCCGAAGATAAAATTGTACATTTCCTTGCTATTTCTTGGTTCCAACTTGATAATTTCTTAAGATTGTAAATTATATAGTACTCAGCTAAAATATTTCTTCATAAATAGTTACAAAACCTGCCAAAACACAAGGGGGAAAGTATTTCTCGTTCAAAAAAATTGACATTTGAATGTCACACAACACAAGAAACAATGCTTAGAGACATGTTATTGTTTCCAGAAGAAAGTGGGTCAGTAAACTACTAAGCTGAAGACAAAAAGACTACCCTTCCCCAGGATCACAGTGCACAAAAAGCAAAATGTCAAACAACAGTACCTCAAAGCAAAATAAAGGTCTGAGGATGAAGCCAGCTCACTTGTAATCCTGTTAAAGAATGAGAGTCACCGTTTAGGTCCAATGTACTGGAAAACATTTGCTAGCTCAGAATGCTCTATTTGTAGAATCTGCTAAGAATTCAACCAAGGATGCCGAAGGCATTCGCCAGCTGAGGCTCGTTTTTCTGGAACCATTTCTAACATGGGGATCAGGAAATCTGTAAACTGTGCAGCATCTTCATGAGGCCACCCGTACTTTTCCACAAGGACGTCAAAGAGGCTCCAGGGCTTCAGCTTGGTGATATGCCGCAGCTCTCCTACAGGAAAGAAACAGGCAGAGTCAAGAAAGCTCCAGATGTGCATTTCCCATAGGTGGTCCGGCCAGGCGTGTGAGGAAGCAGACACCTACCTGCCCGACACTAAGCAACACCAAACAAGCCACCTTCCCCCCTCCCCACCCAGGTGATCATCCTTCAAGGTCTATGTGGCTGTGCAGTAGTATTTCAAGTAAGCTTAGCAGATGCAAATAAGGGGTTCAACAAAAACGGAATAGTTCATTCGAATCAGCTCCAGGCTTCTTTAAATGAGTAGAGGTGCTGAGTCCACCCAGAGTGTTGTCTTTTCTTTTTTTTTTTTCTTTTTAAGTTTATGTATACATCTTTTTAGTCAACTCTACACCCAATGTGGGGCTCAAACTCACAACCCCGAGATTGAGAGTTGCGTGTTCCTCCGACTGAGCCAGCCAGGCGCTCCCACCCGGAATGTTTCCATTTGCAAAGAATGACAAAGGCACTCTCCCTCCATTGTGAGATCTTTTGCAATTTGTAAATATGCTGAGAGAAAGCTTTAAGATACACACTACAGAAACCCACTGGCCCATTATTTTGCATGTTACCATGCAAAGAAAAGGGAGTGGTTCCCTCTAGAGCATCGCTGTTAGAACCTTCTCTGATGGCACAGACGTACTCTGTCTCACTATCCAACATGGCCGCTGCACCTGTATGTGACTACTGAGCCCCTGAGGTGTGGTTATCAGTGCGACTGAGGAACTGGTTTTCCTTGGTTTAAATTTAACCAGCCACTATTAGCTAGTGGCTACTGCACCAGGCAGCCCAGCTCTAGAGGCCAACCTGAATCAAATACCACTCATTTCTACACATTTGCTGTAACGTCTAAGAGATCAGGACATCAAATCTTGAAGTTGAAGTCTGAAAATGTGCTGGCTGCAACATAAAAAGCGTAGGTTACGAGTAGCCCCGACTGACAAGCAATAGTGACTGACAATCCAGTAGATGGTCCGAGAACTTTAACAGCCTTTTCCAGAATAGGAAGAAAAGTTGTCTCAAGTCAAACTACTAAAAGGTGAGGATACCTTTCATTAGGAGTAACTCCCTTTCTCTTCCAGTGAGAAATTTTCACAGGACACCCCACCCCTGTCCCTGGAGAGGCCTTGATGGATGCCCACCGAGTCTTCCCGAGCAGCTCCCACAGCTGAGGGAAGTGCTCCTGGAGCCCAGTCCCTGCACGTGCTCGGGGCCCAGAGCCCCATCCTGCGACCGCAATGCGGCTGAGCGGGGCAGGCACCAGGCCCGCAGGCCTCCTGCCAGGGCCTGGTCTCCTGTCCCCTCTCCCGGCTGAACCCGAGCCACCTGAGCCACGGGGACACTTCTCACGGTCTCACGGTCTGCATTCCCGGGATACCTGGTCTGTCTCACCCATTTGTGCATCTCAGTTTAGACCAACCCCTCTTTCTTTACTCACAAAGACAATAAAAGAACGTTACAGAAAATCACAAAAACACAAGGAGAAATGACCTGTAATTCGACCCACAAGAATTTTTTCTTTTTGCCCACATGCTCTTTCAATTACACTCTTATGAACTGGTCTGTCTACGGAGCTATAATCGTGATGTGCACAGGATCCGGAACAATGTTTCCCATTAGAGGGATGGTGCGTAAGATACTCTGAGGACCAAGGACAGAGTCCAACACGGCGTGCAGAACTGTTGGTTGGGTCTACGTTACAAGGGAGGTGGGCCTGCCGTCGGAGAGGAGAGTGTTCCCTCCCATGGACGGAAGACCGCGTCCATGACCACGGGGTCTGAGAGCCGCCACTCCAAGTTCCTCCCCTTGCATCTGGAATCGCAGCTCTAGGGTAATAACCCCTAGCAGCCACCACCCACACCCCAAAATCACACACACTGCAAAATTACAAATGCTCAGTAATAGGAGAATGGGGGTTAAAAACCAACAAACCAAGATCCATCTGCTCGATGAATATTATTTGACTTAAAACATGGAGGGGAATTACATGGCACAATGTTTGGTACTAAAAAAACAGAATACAAGAATATGATCACAAGAGTAATTTTCAAAGTGCCCCTAAGATGCAAAGCACGTGCCCCCAAACACCAGCTTTGTTACAGATTTTACAGTGACTGTGGCTCTCAGCAGAGCAAGGTTAAAGGAAACTAAGAAAGTTCACACATAACAAGCTAAAAGCAAGTTCTCTGGAAAGGGGAGAGACTTCACTGACCTTCATCTCTTCTGACCAGGAACAAACCCGCCCCGGGTTTGCGAATGGATGCACCTGCTGAGAAGCACAGTCTGCCCAGAAGAAGGAAGGAATCTCTTTCTGAGCGTGCCAGTTTAAAACTAAAATCCATCAACAGGCATCAAATTAAGTACAATCTTCTATGCAGAGAGAAGCTTTACTGAGACAGATGCCTTAAAATCTGCATAACAGTAGTGATAAAAAACAATACACTGCTGGGGCGCCTGGGTGGCTCAGTCGTTGAGCGTCTGCCTTCAGCTCGGGTCATGGTCCCAGGGTCCTGGAATCGAGCCCCGCATCGGGCTCCCTGCTCCGCGGGAAGCCTGCTTCCCCCTCTCCCACTCCCCCTGCTTGTGTTCCCTCTCTCGTTGTGTCTCTGTCAAATAAATAAAACCTTTAAAAAAAAAAAAACAATACACTGCTGAAAGGCCATGAAAATCTACTGGCTATGAACCGATACAGGTATTTCCAAAGAACAGAATATCTGACTTCCTTTGACCAGGTAATCCCACATAGAAAACTATGTGCAAAGATGCTATCAGGAAAATAGGAAACATGCAATATGCAAAACAGTCCTAAGCACCAATTGGTTACTGAATACATAATAATACTGCAATCACAGAATAATGAACTGCCTCCAAAAAGAATATGTGGACCATGTAAGTAGCTGGAAAAACTAATGCCAAGAAAAAAACAGGATATAAACTTGCCTAGGCCCTATGATTACATGTACAAGTTATGTTCATTTCAATATGAAACAGTCTTCTAAATAGTTGATAAAGTATGATTTCACTCATCCATGGAATTTAAGAAATGAAACAGATCAACACAGCGGGAAGAAAAAAAGAGAAAAGGGGGAAACAAGCCATAAGAAGCTTTTTTTTTTAAGATTTTATTTATTTGACAGAGAGAGAAAGAGCACAAGCATGGGGAGTGGCAGAGTAAGAGGGAGAAGCAGGCTCCCCGCTGAGCAGGGAGCCCGATGCGGGGCTCGATCCCAGGACCCTGGGATCATGACCTGAGCCGAAGGCAGACGCTTAACCAACTGAGCCACCCAGGCGCCCGGCCATAAGAAGAGAGTCTAACTGAAAGAGAACAAACTGAGGGTTGATGGAGGGAGGTGGGTATGGGTGTGCAGGGGGCGGGGGGGGGGGGGGGGCTAGGGGGGGGATGCGCATAAGGACAGCACTCGTGGCGATGAGCACTGGGTGTTGTAGGTAAGTGATGGCTCACTGAACTCTACTCCTGAAACCAGTATCGCACTGTACATTACCTAGAATTTAAATAAAAATTTGAAATAGAAATAAAAAGAAAAAAGAAAAAAAGAAAGAAAACAATAGTTGATAAATGTTACATAGTAAACCCTAAGCCCCCAAACCTGTGCAGCTACTGCAGGACAGCCTCATCTGGTAAGGAACTCAGGTCCACTCACCGGCTCCAGCCCCGCAAACCATACACTAGGAATACAGCCAATCCACCACCACCACTTATAATACAAAATCAAGTAATAAAACGCTTAAGGGAGGAAAAAAAAAGAGACCAAAATGAGAAAAACAAAATTGAGACCATTTTTTCCAATTTGTTCCTATTGTACAAGTAGCTCCTGACAAGTCAACAAATTTTTACCTTGATGATTTTTTCTTGCCTAGGAAAATATACCAAGATATGTTTCACTTAAAGTTTGCAAATAACTAGACACTTAATAGTGACAGTCTTTATTTTTTAAACTGAACTTCTTTTTCTTCTTAAAGAATGCCGAGTATCACTGAGTCCTTCCTCCGGAGCCCAGCAAGGCCAGATGGACAGCCCTGCCCTTGGCAGCAGCCCCCAGCCCCACAACCCTCCCAAGTCAAGGCTTTGGGACTGCAAATATATTTGCCAATCCCAGATTATCAGAGTGCTTTTTAATTTTTATTTTATTTTTTACTTAGAGCATGTGCACACGCGCACACAAGGGGGTGGGGAGGAGCAGAGGGAGAGACAGAATCCAAGCAGACTCCACACCCAGTGCAGAGCCCAAAGTGGGGCTCGATCTCATGACCCTGAGATCATGACTGAGCTGGTAGCTCAGTCAGTTAAGCTTCTGACCCTTGATCTCAGCTCAAGTCTTGATCTCAGCATCGTGTTCAAGATCCATGTTAGGCTCCTCAGTAGGCATGGAGCCTACTTTTAAAAAAAATTCTCAGTAGAAAACAGAAGGATAATCTCCATGACCTTGACGTAGGCAATGGTTTCCTGATGAGACATCAAAAGTACAAGTCACACTGGGTGATGGACACTGGGGAGGGTATGTGCTGTAATGAGCACTGGGTATTATATGATCATCATTATATGATGAATCACAGACCTGGACCCCTGAAACAAGTAATACATTATATGTTAATTAAAAAATAATTTAATTATTGAAATATTTAATTATATAAATATATATTTATATATAAATATATATTATTTATATATTATATTTAATTAAATATTTAATTAAATATATATTTATATATATAAATATTTAAATATTTAAATAATTTAATTAAAAAGTTTAAAAAAGTATAAGTAACAAAAGAAAACGTAAAAGGTTGGACTTCATCAAAATTAAAGTTCTATACTTCAACTATCACACATGTGCATTCAAGAGAAATAAAAACATGTCCACACAAACATCTGTACCATGTTCACAGCAGCATTATTCCTAAGAGCCAAAAAGTGGAAGAAACACAACCCGCAAGCCATCAACTGACGAGTGTGGCCAGCAAGCACAGTCTCGGCACACACACAAAGCTGCAGGTCCGAAGCATAGGAGGGACTGGGAGAAACCATCACCACGTCCACAGACTGCAGGACTCCATTCACAGGAAGTGTCCAGAACAGGGAAATCGCAGGGGGCAGAGAGCCAACCAGAGGCAGCCGGGGGTGAGGGTGCGGAGAACGCAGAGCGAGTACTAACAGGGGCAGGCTTTCCTGTTGAGAATGAAGACACTCTGAAATCAGATGGTGCTGCCGGCTTCCTAACTCGGGAATACACTAAAAACTACTGAACTGTACACCTTAAAAGGATGAGTTGTATGGTATGTAGATTACATCTCAATAAAGCTATTATTTAAAAAAAGGTATAAAGCTTACAACAAAATAATAACACTGTCGATGCATGCAGTAAAAACAAACACTCCACTAATCAGCAGCTCATAAGAAACGGTAAGACTAAATGGGAAGAGCTATAATAGGACTTAATTGAACCTGTTATAGCAATAATTTCACTACTTTTTTGGCATCATATGCTCAAATTCAAAATGAAACGATTAAAACACTGATTCGGACCTATTATCAGCTGCGGCCAGGGCTCTGTTCTCTTCCACAATGCCTGTCGTGTTCGGTGTCATGACAGTCGGCTTCCTCGGTGCCGCATCATCACTACAGCACCCTCCAGTCTTGCACCCCAACCCCAGCCAGCAAGCCTTGACTGTGCAGCCTTCAAACAGGGCCTTATGTGAGGGTGCGGGGGTGCCACGGGGCCATCCCCAGCCAAGAGGAACACAGCACCACATGCTTCTGGCTCACAAAGGTTTCCACCCGGGACGAAGGCTGAACAGGGTTCAGGTTTCCAAAAGTATTAAGTACCTATGGTGCCCACTCTGCAGCCAGCTGTGGGTTCCCGCGGCAAACAAGACACAGCAAGCCCCTGATCGCGCCGAGAATCTCACAACTCAGAACTGATGTTTAAAGTCAGAGTGTCGTGAAAGTCGTCCACATTTTAAAAGTTTCAGACTCACTAGTGTGAGGAACCTTTTCTAGTGACTTGCACCGTGTCCAGCTCCCACGGAGATCAGCCCCGGGCTGGCGGTCCCCGGCACCCCGCAGCGACCGACAAGCGCCAGCTCGCCACACCCAGCCCGGCAACAGGGCCGCGGCGGCCCCATGCTTCCCAGAAATCAGGCAGTCTGGTGATCTGGGGTGATTCCGGGGAGAAGCTAAAATCCTTCTAACAATTTTCATCTCAAACACGCAAAATGAAGAAGATGGAACACAGCGTCTCTTTTAAAGAGTTCCCTTCAGTTCTCAGCCCGTCCAGGCCAGGAACAGGGGACGCGAGGGCCGGAGCTGCGCACACTCTGCACATGCAGTCTCTGTGTGTGCTCTGAAATTTCCAATTGCAATTTAAGGTCTTTGGTCCAACACACACGGTCACTCCCACACATTCCAACACACTCGATGGCCTTACCTAGAATCAAACGGTTTTTTTTTTTAAAGTAAACTCCTCTGATACTTCCATTCTCAGCCCAGTAAGCTTTACTGAACCGAGGGGGCCGATGGGTCAACACGACGTCTGCTGAGCAGCACAGGGAGGCGGGCTCCTGACTGCACTGTCTGTGCCGCCATCACTTGAGGGCTGGGGCACTTCTGGAGGACGGCTCACTTCCTGGGGACGTGTCCTAGCCTATTCTGGCTGCCATCGCAAAATACAACCGAGTGGCTTATAAATCACAACATGAATTTCTTCCCCACGGTCCTGGAGGCTGGTAGTCTGAGGTCAGGCGGCCAGGAGGGCTGGCTTCTGCTGAGGGCTCTCTTCTGGGCCACAGACTCCTCGTGGCCTCCTCACAGGGCACATGTGGCAAGCGAGCTGTCTGGGGTCTTTTCCACAAGGGGCTCCACCCTCACGACCTTCTGTACTTTCCAAAGGCCCCACCTCCTAATACCATCACCTTTGCGGGCGGTAGGATTCCCACATATGAATTTTTGGGGAGGCGACATACACCTTCAGACTGTAAGAGGACAAAACAGGGACAGAATTCACAGAGATGCTTACTTCTACTGGGGCACATCTTAACACACTGATCAAGATGACTTTTATGAGTCATCTTTGGTGGTTAAGGTCCA
Source organism: Callorhinus ursinus (assembly GCF_003265705.2). Lineage (NCBI taxonomy): Eukaryota > Metazoa > Chordata > Mammalia > Carnivora > Otariidae > Callorhinus > Callorhinus ursinus. The sequence goes on along the minus strand of NW_027397074.1, from coordinate 3,768,099 downwards.
CATCTGAAGGAGTAACCTGCTGGTTACTAAACCCTAACAGGGTGAGAACAGGAATTATATCCTCTGCCAAAAAATCCAGCTCCATTTAAAAACTCCTGGCCAAGAAATAATTCAAACTAGTAACAACCATTTTACCCAGAATTATAACAAAGAAGATGTCACTGAGCTGCACTTGATCTTCAGTTCTAACACACAGAGCCTACTCTCCCTTCCCTGGCCTCCTGGTGGGGATTAAGTCTGCTTCCCACCCAGGAGGGCAGAGAGCACAAAAATGTGCTGTTCACTCCCTCTCAGCCACTGGCTGTTTTCCAAAGTGACATAAGCAATTTAGTAAGTTTTCGATTTTGCTTTTTATCAGTTCTGGTACAAAGATATTTTTTAAAAAAAATTTTCAATGGATACATTTAAGATCTCATTACTTCCAAAATGTATATTCACACACATTACTTAGGGAGGCGTGCCAAAACCCATCTTTAACGTAACATCCTTCCCCTCGTCCTCAGGGACATGGTGAAATCTGTTTTCCTGACAGGCCCTCATTCATCATAATACTATTTCTGTGACTTCTGTAACAACCCTAAATCCCTTCTCATCTCCAGTTATTATAAATAAATAATGATCAGGACCTACGTCCCAAATCCCAGTCATTTCCGAGGATTTCCTGCCTCGTCACAAACTCTCCCTCATATCCAAACAAAGGAAAAAAAGTAACACCATGTCGAAATGTTTTCGATCTACCTTTACCAAGGATGCCAAATGCATTTCTACTGCACAGCTCACCTTCAAACAAGCTCCTCAAAAAAACCCCACGCACACGAGTCCTAAAGTGCATGTGCATGACCTGACAACCCAGCAGCACTTCGCACTCCCATCGGGGAGGAGGCAGTGGTCGTGCACAGACCACCATGGGCCCAAGGAGTGGTGGGGCCGACAGAAAGGCCGGCGGACACACCACCTTCCAGCACCGAGGGTTACAGGACAGGGACCTGTAACCCTGAAACCCGCCGGCGACCCAGCATCAGGTCGCAATGCATCACTCATCAGCCTGTCCTCGAAAGACAGCATCTGCCAGGTGGGGTGAGGCGAGGGCTCTGGGCCCCGTGCTGGGTCTGGGCGGGTCCTCGGCAGGCATTGTCCCTGGTGGTCTGCGGCTCAGGCAAAGCCCAGTGGGCACAAGGGGCTCAGAGCGGCTGCCTCCAGGAACAAACCTGAGCACGTGACTTCCGGTAACTCCCGCAGCTTCATTTTCTCACCGTTTGGGCCCCCTCCACTTCCTCCCCAGTGTGTGCAGTATGCGGTTCCCAAGCCATGGACGATGGACTGAGGGAACTGCAGAGCCCAGGCATTCTAAGCAGCTCCTTGCTGCTGAACAACTAAAGGAAATGGCCCTGTGTGCCTTTATCGGCTGTCGGTCCCACCATGCCTGATGCCCGCGTGGGAAATGAGGCTCCCCCACAGCCTGATGCTGGAACCTGCTCATGCGCCTACGGCAGACTCTCTGCTTGGCTAAAGGAGCAGGTGCTGTGGTCCAGGGCCCTGCAGTGCCTGTCCCCTCCCCCGGAGCATCGGTAGGTCAGTAATATCCCCTCTTTCATGACAGACTGGGCTGGTAGCTCTTGGCCCCTCCCCCTCAAGCCTCCTGGGTCCACGTGTGAGGGGAACCCCGGGGCTTGCTCATGTGACCCAGATGTGAAGACCACATAGATTCTAGGAACCAAAATTAATACAGGCTATCTGAAGAACAGTTTCCCCTGACAATCTTTTCTCCTGTGATAAGCCTTTAAAAGGTAGTAAGAAAATAATTGCACCTAGTTACATATTTTAGAGGCTGCCCACTGGGTGATCCCAGAACAGCTGGGAGTCGTGGTCGCTGTGCTCAGAGTGGGACGGGAAACCACCAGCGAAGGCACGGTTAGTTCTCAAGTCTCTGTGCATTTAACAAGCATATAGAGAGGATGAAACGGGGACTGGTTAGGTCAACATCACCAAAGGGTATAAAAAAGGATTATTCCCCTAAAAGAATACCTTATCTATCTCACAGGAAAACAGAAAGTCAAAACCAGTTCTCCAAATCTGGCTAAAGCAGAGAGGAACAGAGTACCAAGGACTGTGAAAAACTTCTAGGAACTCCATGTCCTGCTCACACCAACTTTAAAAGTTTTTTATTAAAAGGTGTTGCAGCCCTCACCCCCCGCCAAAAAAATCCAAGCTGGAAAAACATGAATTAAGAGGAGCAACGTGCTCCCACAAAAGAACATGGCACTGGGGAGTGGTCCTGTAAAAATAAATTCCTGGGGCTTTTGGGTATTTTAAAAAACTGATCACTAATTAGAGACTATACAAGGCAAAGAAACGGCTGTTCAGGGTTCCGTCAAGGGAAGATCAACAGAACTGTGATATTAAAGTAAATCAGCTATAACGCAGTGTGAATAATGCAACAGAACAAAACTGGATTTCTCAGAGTGCGGGGTGCAAGGTGTCACAGGCCCATACCCACTCCCCAGCAGCTCAAACAGACCCAAGACAACACACAGAGGGACATTCAGTCCGGTCCCCAGGCTGCATCAACTCCATGGCAGAAATGCTGGGGGCTCCCAGAACATAGAAAACGGAAAGTCTAACTGGTTCCTAAAAATCACTTAAACTCCTTTTTACAAATCCCCGAATCTACAGACAGGGCTTAGATTAGGAGAGGGAGGTGCGGAGGAGACCAAGGGTTTCAGGAAGGGTGTGCTCTTACAAAATCCGTACTCCACAGATAGGAGATGGTGCAACCTTATGTCTTGAGAGCTTTCTTCAGCAGAATTCCCCAGCTGTAAAGGTCCAGATCTTTCTCCACTGCCCAAATGGGAATGCACAATTTCTCCTTTTGGGAGAGGATTATGCTGAAAATTAGCGTTGCATAAATACCGTTACCTTTTCTGGTGAAAAACTCCTTGGAATATTTCCCCAACATAGCGTATTTTCGAGGGACTTTCCCCAGCAGTTCAATGATCAATGCTATGTGATCTGCATTGGGAAACATTGCCAGCAAAACAGAAACACACGACAGTTTAATCAGTACACTGCATGCAGACACTGCTACCGCCCGCGCAGACAGAAACAGAGCGCGACCTGGATAGTGGCCGGATGCACGGGGCGACCACAGCCCGGGGTGAGTGTGGCCTTCCCTCTCAACTTTTTTAAATCAGCATAGGAATTTTGCTAGGTTGCTTTTTGAATTTAGGAGACAGGTCTGTCACCATTAATGCTACAATCAGCAGCTGCTATCCCGTTTCTGTCTGCATCATGGCGCTTTTCAAAAAGAAGAGGTACTACCTCTGCGATTGAAGAATTCCCGAGAATATTTTCCAGATAGAGCAAAGTGCCTTGGGATACTGCCTAGCAGCTCTATGATGTGGGCTATGTGGTCTATGGAGGAGAGAAAAAAAAGGATACGGGAATGGGAGGGGCACAGGGAGGGATGGGATAAAAGAAGAGGGGGAAAATTGAAATTAGTAAAAAATCAGAAATCGATTCAAATCAACAATGTCTGCGCACATCCATGCAGAGGCTCGTGGGGCTGGCGGGCCTCAGGCACCATCTGGAGCATTAACGGTGACTGGTGCCAGCCTACCCCAGGCCACCCCAGCACTGCAAGCAAGAAAGCATGGAGATGGTCAGGTTTCCAGATGGAATTCAAGCCAGAATTCCCAGGTTTTCAACTCAGCTCCCCAACAGGAAAGAGCAGCGGGCAGTAGATCAGTGGACGAAAGGGCCTCGGAGAGGCTCCGCGGTCCACACAGCCTGTCCTCTCCTGGCCGCTGGGCACCAAGCCCGAGGCAAGCAGGAGGGAGGGGCGAACTCGGGCCAAGAGCTCTCCACAGAGCTGCCCATCCGCTGTGCCTGAGGGGGCTTCAAGCTCAAGGAAAAGCGTTTGAAAACCAAAACACAGCTCTATTTCAGTACAGAAACATTACTCTCCAGAAGCTCAGGCCTCTCAGGAGACCCAGCCTCAGATATGCGGCAGGCAGCGATACTCACCTTCATCTCTGGAATAGTCTTCCCCAGAATGCGGTTCAAACAAATAATCTCCCGTTGCCAGCTCAAATGCCTAGGATACAACAGATGACATGCTAAGCACTCTGTGAAGCAGCCCCAAGGCCTCAACTTTCTCTCCTGTACAAGAGACCTACATTTTATGAGGATCTGATCAAACAAAAGAGCCTTCTAAAAAGGCTCAATACCAACTTTTTTCTTCCTTCCAAAAAGTTCAAAGAAATTTCAGAAATATTCTACATCTCCTCTACTGGAGGATGTAAAGCCTAAGCGCCACCCCCCCGCCCCCCAATCTGGCAGGAGGCATGTCGACCAGCAGCCATGTGCAGGCCTGGCTGGGGACCGCACCCCCACTCTGAACGGCGGGACCCGGACTCGATCCAGGCCCAGGGCAGATTCATGCCTGCCCTCAACCCACAGGCTCGTGTGGCCCCCGGACATCAGGTGAAGCCAAGAGCCTCGTGTCTTAGTAACCATGAGCTATTTTCAGCGTCTCATCATTTCTTTCATTTCTGATTCAACCAAAGGAAAACCTAGAGCCACAAAAAAGGTTCTGTGGCTCCTGCCCTGTGCCCTGGGCCAGAAGGAAGCCAGTGAGGGGGACAGGGAGAGCTGGTCTGCCTCCCGGGCTGTCACTACCTGTCCCTCAGCATACCAGCTTGGGGGGAGGCCCTAGTGTTTGTGTTTCTGTTTCTGCTGGGCAGTCTTCTCGCCTGGCCCTCAAGAAAACCCTCAGCCCTCAGGACCACGAGTTTAATCTGCTAACGATATATAAAGATGGCAACTGCCGTTGCTGTGCAGATCCAATACCATGTTTTGAAAATCTTTTTTTAAAAAAGAAAAGGCTAAATCCTATTTTTGTACACTTCTATTCTGTATTAGATCTTGCTGTTCTGAAAAGCGCTCAGGGGCCCGGACCCTGAGCACTGACGCTCCGGCCCTGCCCTCCTGCATCCCCCCATTTCCTCCCCAGGCCCTGACCAGAGTGTTGGGGAGGGGCTCGCCACCATGGCCTTCCACAAACCAAGGGTGTGCGCACATGCGCCGTCACGACCACATCGTCTTTTTTTTTTTTTTTTTTTTTAAGAAAGGAGGGACGTGGGGTGACAAGATGGTTGTCAGCTACCCCAGTGAAAGCACCAGCTCACGAACTCAGGATCCCGCAGGACCTGGACATGCCCAGTGTCACAGACAGTCAGCTGGTCACGCGAGCGCCGCAGGGCCAGGAAAGGTCCTCACCTGGGGCCTCTCTCCTCCACCCAACGAACAAGAAATACGGATCTCAGATCAGGGTACAAAACCTCACACGTGGCCACAGATCCAAAGGGAACAGTCAGATTTCATGGTGAATGGCCGGGGGAGTCTTCCCCGCCTGGGACGAGTCATGAGGAAAAGGGGAGACCCTCCTGGAGGAGCCGCTGCGGGAGCCCCGAGGCTGGTGCCACGGCTGCTCCTTAACCCTGCCCTGGAGCCCTCACTCGCTCTTCTAGTTAGTTTTCAAAAACATTTCAATCGGGTTGAGTCCAATCCTTACAGCCTAACACTAAGGTATGTTAACTGAGTGTTCTTCGAAAAATGACCATGCTGATTAGCATGCATGTTATTTCCAGTGAAACGCTCAAAGAAGCCCACAAAGAAATGACTTAAAAGAAAAAAGGAAGAGGAGAAGTAAGGTGGAGCCTGTGCTGTCATGTTATCTGGTCCTAGCTCTCTGAAGAGGGACGAGCTTTTCCTAACAAAAAGGACCTGCTCAACGAAGCAGAGGCAGGGTCACACTGGAAATGTCGGCCTCTGGGCTTTCCGGCCTGCCTTCGTGCCACTCACGACATCACTCCCAGCACAACCCTTACTATTACTAGGTTAATATCGGGCTTGTTCATGCTTGGGAACCGTGGGTTCCTCCTCTGTGCCTGACCAGATCCCCTACAAGGACGTGCCCCGGACCAAACTCTGTTCTCTGGTTCTGGGAAGACCAGATGCCTCTTTCTTGAAATGCCGCCCCCACACCATTCTGAATAAATAAGGGCGCCTATTCTTTCTGTGGTGTGACCAGTGCCAAGGAAGTAGCGTGAAGTCTGTCAGACTAGCTCTTCTTCCTCCTAGGGCACCCACTGGGGCTCACTGGGGAGCCCGGAGAAGGTACCTATCCTGGGGCTCTGACACTCAAGTGCAGAGCAGTCCATCCCTCAGCCCACAGAGAATTTTTAGATCACACCCACTTACATCTGGAGGGCCCCCAAAACTCAAGAAAAGGAAAAGAGGTTCAACAAGTGACATATTTCAGTTACTCTGCCTTGTTTTGTCGCCCGCCTCCCTGACAACAGCGAGGGCCCCCATCAATGAGCATAAGCACTGGCTGCCTCCAAGTGGCTCTCAACCCCGCCCCCGGGCATCCGTTAAGACTCAATGCCATTCATGTCATCAAGGGACTCCACGTCACACCACCACCACCAATCTGGAGCTTTAATACAGCTTAGAATCATGAATTTAATATACTGTTGTACTTGTAAACTTCAGCACAGAGATGGGGTGGAGAAACACCGCCTTGTGTTTACCACATTCTCTAGAAAGAACAAAATGGACCTCTCAGCCTCGCCCTTCTGGATGGAAGGGGGGGTGGGGAATAAGGCCTGCCCCCTTCCAGGGGAAAAAAAAATTCACCCTGATGACAACCAACTGATTTAAAAATTAAAAAAAAAAAGAAAAACCCAAATAGCCCTCGAAGCCCTGAGGGAGTTTACATCTAATCTGGGGGAAGAGGAGGGAGGAGAAAGGAGACAGTCTGCTACTTCGGCATCACTGTTCACAGTGGAAGTGGCCGGGATGTGGACACTATGTGAGGGGACGTGGAAGGCGAGACAGACAGCCTGGTACAAAAGTGTACCGCCAGCTCCACCGTTATTCTCCTACCTCTGTGACCTTGCCCTATTTTTCTGGTTATATCACCAAAATTCAACACCCCAAATTAGAAGCACAGGATTTCAGAGTTGAAAGAGCCCTCAGAGTCTAATTCAGGGCAGCCTGGCGTGGCCCCTTCTGTGCCGCTGAGGGCACGTAAGGCTTGACCTCACCACATCCTGAAATGGAACACTCCTCTCCCTCCCTCTGACCCAGCCTCAGGCTCCTGCGGCTTCCGCCCCCCCCCCCTCCTGAGTCCTCCGGAGCCCCGGCCCTCCCCGGCCCTCCCCGGCCCTCCCCGCACAGCAGTCTCCAAATTCAAAGCAGTCACCACACGCCCACCAATTCTTTTCACCATTCTTTTCCATACCTAGCCCAACAAGCCCTAAGTTTCTGATACTCACTGAAAAACTTGGTTTTAAAAATTATCTGGTATGATTTGTCAGAGCAAAGTGGCAGCAGAAAGGCACACTGTTTCCAATCTATTTGGCCACATCTGTTGCCTGAGATCTTGATAACTTTACACAAACATCTACTTTTTTTCATATCATCTCAAACCACGCTTTTTACTGTAGCATTGGAGGGCATGCAGGCCGGCAAACTCCAAAGAATTGTTAATCTCTGAATAACAGATAATGACGTTTATTCATCATTGCTCTTTTTAGTAAGAAGACAAATGCCAAGTTTCATACATAAAGACTCTTGTTTTAAATATATCAGAGAATTTGGGGGAAAAAATAAAGTAAGAAAAACACGAAATAGCACCCCAAGCAAACACCCACCCACCCACCCCCACCCCCCAGCTAGGAAACGGGGCCAAGAAAGAGAAACTGAAATTGGCTTATGGATGAGGCCCACTCATGCTCAGCAGTTAAGTGAGAAAAAAATGCCCTGGTGAGGGCCTGGGGCACGGTGTAAACACAAGCAACCTTGCGATGCAGCCAGAAGAGATGATGACACCCGGGTGAAAGAAGAGGTGTGTCCAGAGGCCCTGACGAGAGACGCCTGCGTGTTCTCTCCGGGAACAGACTCAGTCAGAGGGGATACGTGCAGCTGCTGTGTCCTGAAAGTCAGCGGACAGCCTACAGCAATAAGCCAGAATATTCTCTAGAGTCTGCCTTATAGAAGGAGAGACATTAAACGCTGGCACAGAGGGAAGTCCTTTCCTCTGCGGTAAGGTTTGTCAGGGGTCACCAAGGAGGGTTCCCGCCTTTCGACCGCAATGTTCCCCTCAGACACCCCGGCCTCGCCGTCCTCCACGGCACGGGGGAAGGGCAAACCTGCACACGGCCTGCAAGCTTTTGGAAACCAGGAGGAATTACCTGAAGTGACTTTGTCACCACAGCAGAGGGTGTGATTCTCGGGGCGGCAGCCCGAGCAGGGCCTTGACCAGAGACTGTCTGTCACAGGACTAAACCAGACACGCCCAACCCCCACCCCCACCAGACATGCCTGAGAAGAATTCTTCCATTTCTCAAGACACTCAAGACAGCAACTTTGCCCTCACCCGTCCCACAGTGGACAAACCTCACAGTCTGGGAAGCACAGAGCACACGCAGCAGCGGCGCTGGCCCCTCGTGAGCACTAAGGGGATGAGCCCTACACAGAACAAAATGGCCACGGCCGTTCTTACCATGCACGCTGTGCTCCAAATGTCAGCAGGCGTGCTGTAACCTGCTCCTATCAAAACCTCTATGGATCTATACTGACGCGTCTGGATGTCTTCTGTGAAGTGTTTATGCTGGAAAGGAACACATTGTATTACTATGGAGGAAAACAGACATTAAAAAGGAAAAAAAGTCTCTTCTAATACACGATCATGAGCAAAATGTTCTAGAAAGAAAACTCTACTTACCACCCAACAAGCGTTTCCCAGGTCGGCAATTTTAACTCTAATTTTATCTGCGTTCCGTGGATCCAGGGGATTCACCAACAAGTCGGCCGCCCGAGTTTTTGCTGGCATGAGCAAACAGCAGGACAGTTAGTGCTTGGGGCAAGTGGCATGCGTGTGTGCACACGATGTTTGCCGGGCACAGTCTCCTTTTTTAGAAAAGTGATGGGATGATCATTTAGGCCTGGAACCCTGTAAGTTGAACTCAACAGAATTTTAAATTCTTGGTCTCTATTCCTGGAAGATATTTCATAAAAGAGAACGCACTGGGCTGCCCAGACACCTCCCTGACCCAGCCTTGTCCCTTCTCCTTATATCCCTGATGCCTTCACCTCTAGGTCGACCCTACTACTCGGCTCCTTTGTGCGTCTTTCTAGCCGCTCCTCACTGCATCAGAGCCCACAACGGACCACATCGAACCCACTGGTATGCTATCACGTGAAACACAAAGGTAGTGAGGACACGGTCCTGGGGGGCCAATCCCTTTGTAAGTGACACACAGTTCACCTGGTAACCACGTCACCTACCTCTCCTGCTTGGGCTGAGCACACAGACCTCAAAGATTAGATGATACTTGATTAAGCAATGCAGATTAAAGGCCATGGCTAATCAACTTGGGTTTAGCCCAAATTTAAACCCAGGGTGACCCTGAGAGAAGCTCAACAGCAGACACAGGATTACTAGGCTTCTCAGGGCTCCTGGGGCCAGAAGAGCTTTTCAGACAAGTCCAGACCATGCCTGAATCAAGCAGAGTTAACCAGGGCGCAACTGACAAAGGAAAATAACCTGAAGGGTCCCAGACAGAAAATCCTGGAGTGAGTAAGCATCTTCATCAAACCTCAAACTGACCAAAAGCTTGAATTTCTGGAAAGGAGGAGATGTAACCACGGCACTTATTTATTGTAGAAGTCATTCTGAAATGGTATTTACAGACTAAACAGAAAAGTCCACTCAATGCAGAACATTAAATACCCTTTTGCTCACCCAAAGCTGGGCACTGCTAAAGCATACCCAACCTCCTTTTGGGTAGACCCCTGCCGTGGAGCCCCAGTGCTCAAGGGCGCTCTGGTTCCTTGGCATTCCCCATACGGGCAGCAAGGCGCCCAGGAGCTGGGATGCCCGCAGAGCTCCCCAACATCTTAACCCTCAAGACCCACTCCTCAGGCTTGTGGGTCAGCACAGGCAGGCCAGGCTCCTGTGTTTCCTTGTTGCCATCTGCCCTGCGACCACTCTCTCCTTTATAAGGTTGCTGGTGCACTGTGGGCTTCACCAAAGGCGGTCTGAGCTGGCGGGACAAACACAGGAAGTCACAAATGAAGAGAAGGAAAGCAGCAAAGACCCCAAGAGGACGCAAAATGTGTACAGTGACTGGGGGACAGGCAGAGGGCAGAGCTCCAAGAGGGACGTCAACACACTGACCCAATGGATAGAGCGGCAGCACTAGAAATGGCCAGAGGAATCCAGCAGGTCACTGAATCGAAAAGAGTCAGCAGGCAAGAAAATGGAAGCTGGGGTTTGAGGAACAGGGTTCTGTAGCTCAGGGGTTAGAGCACTGATCTCGTGAAGTCTGGAGAACGGGATTCAAATCAAAGTTTCAACACTAACAAGTTGTAAGACTCTGGCAAGTGACCTAAATTCTGTGAGGCTCAGTGCTCCAGAAAGAAGAGGAAGGGGCCAGGCCACCCCCACCCAAACCAACCAACTAACCAGCCAATCAGCACAGGAGAGTCAGAACCCCGCCCCAACCGTGCGGTGAGGCTTCCAATGGCCAGAACCAAAGCCCCACTGGCAGAGAGCAGAGGGGAAGCCAAACAATTCTGATCAAAGGTCTAAGGAAGAAGGGGGTGAAGCTCCAGTTCTGCCTAGCCCAGAGTAAGCTGGTGCCTGAGGGTACTCGCGGGGAAGGGCGGGTCTGTGATCACCACCCATTCCCAGGTGTTTATAAAGACATTTCCCAGGAGAGGAAATGCACTGTAAAAAACACAGCATCGCACATGTTCAATACAGTTTCTTTGTATTTAATCCCCCTCATTTATGATCACTAGTCAAAGTCTCTTTGGTGACAGGCAGTTATCCTCCTGGTTCAGGTTGGTCAACAGGGACCCTGCTCACAATGCCTTCCAAATAACAGAGAATTCATTTCAGAACTTTAACTGGTGACGAACACAAAGGAGGGTTTAAAGGAGAACCTACTTGTAGTTGTGACTTCCTTTTCTCAGTGTGATGATTACCTGGGCTGGTGTACCTGACTGCATCCCTCAACAAAGCCCATTTAAACACAGGGACCCTCGTGTGTGCTGTGTACTTGTACCAACTTTGCTTGGCTCAGAAATCGGATCAGCTCCTCTGACCATGTCATCAGTGTGGTGACCTCCAACAGCCCTTCCTTGTTCTCTGCCTTTGCGAAGGAGGGAATGAAAAGCGGGAAGAGAGAGGTGGGGAGATGTCACTTCAGGAAGGGCTGGGGCTCTTATATCATCTCTGATGACCTGGTATCCGAGTGACACTGTTCATTCCATGTGAAGCTATCTTAGAAACGAGTAAGATGGCAGTGTGGTGCCTCCGACTGACAAGACGGCCATCATGGCTTATCTGCAAGGCACTGTGCTGGGCTCACGTGGACTCTTTATACACTTTCAAACGTCCTTACGATAAAGGCGTGGATACCTTCTCTATAAGCAGAAGTGCGGCACCAGGCCCAGGAAGGAGCAGCACTGGAAGATTTAATGCCCATGCCTGGCCCATTCATTCACCCAGCACTGACCGAGTCCCTTCTGTGTACTATCTTGGCACTCGGAACACCATGAGCAAAACGTGTAAGGCTCCTCCACCACACCCCAAATTAGGAAACTCATATATCAGTAGGCAATAAAGTAAATAAAATGACTGATGCACACGCCGAAAGAAGAAAAACAAAGAAAGGAGATGGACGATGAGGGTGTGCAGGGGAGGTCTTTCCAAAGAAGGTGATGTGTGAGTAGAGGCCTGAACAAAGGGAGACACGAAGGGCAAGAGGCTCTTGGCGGGGGGACAGCAGGTGCAGAAACAAGCTTGCACTTTTGAGATCTGTGAGGAAGAAGCCACTGTGGGAGGGGCAGAGTGAGCCGGGGGTGGGGGAGAGGACAGTGCCAGGGAGCGAGCTGCCAGGGAAACCCGCAGAGAGCTCCTGGGCTTTACAGAGCGACACCTCGGGGCGCTACTGGATAGACCCTGCAGGTCCTCGGGGAAGGAGGGAGCAGCAAGACGACAAGGTGTGCTTTGAAGAGCTCTCTCTGGGCTGCCCTAGAGAGGGCAGATCGGGGAGCAAGAGTCGCAGCGAGGGCAGCGACCTGGGTCCCTGCCAGGTGAGGGTGAGCACCTTGCAGGGAAAGCCAGCAGGACCAGATGGGATGGGCCAAGATGCACGCTATGGCTCTAGCAGCTAATAATCCAAAAGGAGTCCTGCCTCCTCAGCCTTCAGCGGCTACCCAGTCACTCCAAGGGAAAAGTCCACATCCTTCCGCCTGGCATGTAAGTTCTTCCTCCACCCTTCCTCCTTGCCTTTTTCTTTTACTACTCCCTAACGTGTGTATGCTCTGCTGTCATGACAAGGATCCGCCCACTCTGAACACAGCCTGTTTCTCTGGCCTCATGGCCACACAGTGGTAGGGGGCCGCCAGCCGCCCCTGGGCCCCGGGTTCCACACAGGCAACAGAACACCTCCCATGCAGAAGGCCGCCCACAGTCGTCAAGCCAAAACCAAGCGCCTCCAGACAAAGGACTGGAGAAGGAGATCCTGTCTCTGGGGTGGACCTAGAATTTAACAAGAGTGAAAAGGTCTGCTTGGTAAGAGATCTGGATCAACACGAAAAACAGACCTCCTACTTCGCCCTGACGTGACACTGCTGCAGCAGAAGGGCTGCTGGGGATGGAGCATGCGCTAGACCGAATCAGATTCTGATGGTGACTGGGCAAAGGCGGGACCAAGGGAAGAAGAGAAGAACACAGCCAGGTGTCCATAAAGGCTTATCATGGCACTGACTTAGATGCTGAAGATACAAAGATAAAAATGCACAGGGCTCTCAAAGATTTTACATCCTAGTGAGGAGAAAGAGAAGGGAAATAATGAGCGTTTGGTTAAGAAGAGCACAAGCAGTAGGTAAAGAGGGGAACCCAGGCAGTCTTGTGCTGGAGCTGCTGGCCGGCAAAAGAGGAAGCTGGCTGAGAGCACGGACTGTGAATGTGGAGGAGGAAACACTCCAAGCAGGAGGGAAGGTGTCAGCAAAGGCACAGAAGCCTGCACGGATGCGCCATCAGCACACAGACGCTCTTTATTAGACCTTGACAATAAGCTGGGGAGCAGCTGTTAGACTTGTGATTGTGGTACTTTCTCACTGTTTACTCCATTAATAAAATATGTCTGCACATTCACCTCCCTATATGCATATTTGTAAATTTTACATGCTACTGTTCCTATATATTCTGTACATTATAAAAGGTAAAAAAAAAAAAAAATAGTCACAAGAACAACTTGGGAGACACACTGACTCCAGCCTGGGGCAGGGAGAGTACGAACTGGGAACGTGGCTCTAGAAAGTGAGGAAGCATGCAAAGAGCAATAGGGTGTGTCAACAGGAAAGAAGAGACAACTGCAAGAGGCTCACGTGGCCCAAATTTGGGACAATTCTGGCATCAGAAAACTAGAAGCTGTAAATGATTATAAGACATAATCCAAAGTGTTGATGAGAACAAAGAATCCATGAGCACATGATAGGAAGGGATGTGTGAGAGACTGCAGGGCAGGAGGCTCGCCCGGAGAGAGCATGAAAGCCTCACCTTCTGCATCTCCACCATCTGGCCGCTCCTGAGTTACATCCTTTCATAATAAACCAGTGACCTAGCAAGTAAATGGTTTTCCTGAGTTCTGTGAGTTGCTGTAACAAATTAACTGAACCTGAACAGGGGGGACAGGGGAACCTCCGACTCATAGCTGATGGGTCAGAAGCAGCGGTGACAATATGGGCTTGTCACTGGTATATGAAGGTGGGTAGGGGTGTCTTGTGGGACTGAGCCCTTTTTTTTTTTCTTAAGATTTTATTTGCCAGAGAGAGAGAGAGAGTGCGAATACGCACAAGCAGGGGGAGTGGCAGGCAGAGGGAGAGGGAGAGGGAGAAGCCCCCAATTCAGGGCTCCATCCCAGGACCCTGGGATCATAACCAGCTGAAGGCAGACGCTTAACCAACTGAGCTGTCCAGACGTCTCTGGGACTGAGCCCTTAACCTGTGGGATCTGATGCTGTCTCCAGATAGTGTCAGAATTAAGCTAAATTGCAGGACACCCAGCTGGTCTCAGAAAAGCTTCTGGTGTAGGGAAAATACCCTACACACACATTTAGTGACCAAAGGTGTCAGAAGTAGTGTGTGAGAGCGAAGGAGACACACAGAGGTGGGTCTTTCCCTAGATGAACCTACCTTCCATGTGAGAGCATTTTATAAGCACCTTCAAAGAGTCCTCAGTCGGGGTAAAAGTAAAAAGGAACAGGATATGTCTACCCTAGTAAAAAAAAACAAAAACGAAAACGCCCACATCCTTAGGATGATTAGCTAGAGCCAACGAGTAACAAAGACGGCGCTGCAGGTCTCCCACCTGCTGGACTAGGAGGACTGCGGGATCCCTCGTGCTCTTTGCAGGGTGGGTCATCCATGACTCATCGTGTGGTAAACACTCTTGTCAGCAGAGGGAGCAGAGGAGGTTTCTGAGCTATTCCTCTGTGGGCTAGAAGGGAAACCATCTGGGTGATGCCCCGTGTTTGCTTACTGGAGTCCCTTAGCATAGCACAGGCAGAGATAGGTCACGTGGCATTCACTCGCAAAATAAGGGTTGGATAGAGGTTCAGATAATGAATCACATTAAAACCCATGCCACTTCCTTTAAAGTGGCTTTAACATTTCAACAGCAGAGTTCTACAATCAGGAACAACCACTGAAATAAGGGAATTCCTCAATACAGACAAAGAGCAAGTATATTTTTTTCCCTGAACACAAATGAAACTAAACAAAACCCAAAAACTAAATATAACCTATCAGATGGAAGTACAAATTCCAAACTACATATTCTATAAAAGCTACAGTACGTGTAAGCTGCTGGACCGGGAAGTTTTTCTGCAACATAGATGTCACTAACTACAGAAGGAGTAAGAGAAGCTCAGAAATGGGACTGATACTACCAGAGAAAGCCTAAGTGGCACCGAATACATTTTAAATTACACTACTTAGTCGGGAGTACAACTGTAATACAATGAAAATGGTTAACGCACGATGTGACGACCTCCAGCCGATTCCCTTCACTGCGTGTGTCAAGGATAGGATACCCGGGCCACTAAAACAGACACCTGGTGGGGAGGGACACTTACTTTTTGGCAAATCTCCAGTGCTGGAGGCTGAAACCGTCCGGCTTCTGTCGTGGGATGGACTGCTCTCCTCAGGCTCGGTAAGCGGGGATCCCTCGGAAAGCGCAGAGCCACAAGCCACAGGTTCTAAGGGCCCAGAGAACAATGATGTGGAAAACTCTGGAAACTGTGACTCGGGAATTTTATGCCGTCCATTTGGCAATTCACCATTGAATTGTTCATAGGAGCTGCTATATGTGTAATCACTTTCTGCATTTGGCTCATCGAGGTTATATTCCTCAGGATTTGGGCAATCTTCTTCTTCATCATCGTCATCATCCAGCTGCTGTTCCAGTAAGAACGGACCATTCTCAATATGGCCATTGGTTTTGGGGGATTCTATCCACGCAGGGTCTGTGTTGGTCAGCTCCTGTTCAACATCATCTTCATCTTTCTCAGTGTTTTCTTTCTCGGTGTCTTCTTTCTCTTCCTGGTCCTCAGCCTCACCTTAAAAAGTTGATGGGTTAAGAATCAGAATGTGTCACTCTCCTTAACACAGTGGCACTAGGTACATATTTCCTCCAACAAGAGACAATTCTGAATGTGCTTAATTTAGGTTTTTTTTTCGCGCCTCAAGTAAGCTCTATACCTAACATGAGGCTCGAACTCATGAGCCCGAGATTGAGTCACATGCTCCACCGACTGAGCCAGCCAAGCGGGCTGAATGTGCTTGATTTACGTACTACGTAAATAAGATCTTGGGTTTTCTATATCTTATTTTTCATTTAGTAAATAATTGGCTCTCATTAGGAAAATGCTAAATTTGGAGGAAAATGACAATTTATAAATAGAGTTGCCTTTCCACTTCCACCCTCTCTTCTACAATCTTCAGAAAATGTCCGTGGGTACATTACTGTTAGGTTAAAGGTTAATTACAAAATAAAGAACAATCATTAGCAGGCTCAAGACATGGTGTTAGACGTTTTCCATTTTGAAATACTAACATATTTCTGGCATTCATTTTACAAATGAAGTGGCAGACGGTTTCCCACATTCCCCAACCAGGAGCTGGAAAGAATCATCCTCACAACCGAAGCAGCAGCACCAAGTGAGCCTGTGTGGTGACCCGGCGGGCGCCCAGTAAAGAAGCTGCAGGACCCCGCGCAGACTGACCGTTGTCATTGGCAGGCTCGCCCTCGGCCACATCCTCGAAGCTGGCAGTTTTGAGTTTCCCCTCTGGGCCGTATCCATCGTCCTGTTCATTGGAAGGTACCGCTGTTGTGATGTTTTCTTCTATTATTTTCCTTTCGGCTTCTCGCTCCAATTCTTCTATTTCCTGCAGACGCTTTTCCAGTAACTCGGCCTGCCTTTTCTGCTTCTTTTTCAGTTTTTTCTTCTTGTTCTTAGATATTTTTCCTATCTACAACATGGCAAGAGAATACCACAGGTCAGTCTGCCTCTTGTTAAAGCACTCCATAAGAATACAAGTGCTAGCAGCATGCAAACACGGACAAGTCCCGGCTCCTCAGGGCTTCCTCATGAGCACCAAATGCCCAGACACGAGACCCACAGTAAAACCAGAAGAAGCCTAACATCAAGTAAGGGGGCTACTAGCAGGCCCTGCCCTCAGAGGGACACACAGCTCCCATCCTAGAAGTCTGTTTCAATTCAACTTTAAGAAGGGAAAATGCTGAGATACTCTGGCCTTTAAACAAGAAGCACCTCTCACAAGTTTTATTTGTTGCTGCCTAGACCACAAACTAACAACATCTCCCCTCTGCTCCACTCTGTCTTACCCAGCTATGCGCCGTAAAAGAAATGCCTGGTGACACAGGGGCACTGCCCTCGCTGTTGGTCAAGAGCACTGTTGGTGTCTGGGTCTCACATACTGAGCTGTTATCAACAGCCAGAACTGGAGAAACTGTCAGCAATGAGCATATGAAGTCAAGGAATAAAAGAAAAAGCCACTGTTTCAGCCTGCCTCCCATCAGGCCGCGTGACTGGGTAAGGGCCAGCAATGACCGCCTCCAGTCTTTCCACAGAATCATCATCGAAACAAGCTGCTCCAAGCACAGCAGGCCTGGAGGTGCTGACTCGATGCCTCAGCGAGCCAGGTGGCATAATTATGACAAGCCCTCTGGAACTGGGACTTTCATTCCAAAGCGAGGGCTGCTGGTAGCATACTCAATCTCTCGACATTTCCTTTCAAATGCTTCTGGCACATAAAGCTCTTTCAAAACCTGTAAGTGACTCATCAACTCAATATATATATAGAGAGAGAGAGAGATTGATTCTATCCTCTACTGGAACTAAGCAGGTTTGGGGACAGTGGGGTAAGATTTAATTCCAAGCAGCAAACAGACAATACTCTTTCACATTTGACTACTGGCTGGAAAACAAATTTGAGTACAAGCTTCAGAAGAGCAGGTATCTTGGAGGCAAATCAGAACTAATGTTAAGTGTTTTATAATAATCATACTTCAAACTCTATCTGGATCACATCACATTTCACCAGACTCAGCCAACAGCACCCCAGAAAGTGCACAGGGAAAATGAAGATCAAACGTGGAAAGGCTCGAACTATTCTGCCTCTAAAAAAATCACAACTTATCGAAACGATCAGTCTTGTATATTCAAGGATACAGAGCATTTATAAGTATGCCCGTCTTTTATATTACTATGTAGTAAAGATCTATAATTGAGAACATAACAAAAAAAGGTATAATCCACTGCCCCCAAACAACGTTAAATGAAAAACTGTTGCAACAAGAAGCAAAAACTAATGTTATAACTTGAAAAGCTCCATAAGGAACAGATGCTTTTAACATGAAGGTGAATATTAAGTGTACATGTAAGTACTTACGGGTTTTTGCTGGGGAGCCGTGCTCACTAAAACAAAATGAAACAAAATGAATGTTTAGAGGAAAACAGATCTGTATCTTTACGCAGGTAATCTGAATTGTAAAATGAAGGTAATTATTGCCTTTTAATGGCTATCCAACTTCAAATGGTTAAACATCAGAGCTTCTTAATCACAGAGATCTAAAGAAAGGTGACCCAACTCAAACAAATGACTGGCTCTGCAAAGGCAAAGTGGTAGTTGCTCATATGGGGCCATTTCTCTTATTTATCTAAAATTAAATACCCAAAGCATTGACTGATAACTTAAGAAAACCAAGAAGAGTTCACAAATGTTACATAGTCATCTAACCAAATTTGTTTTATAGACAATAAAATGAACAGTCTAGATTAGGAGATGTACACTGTGTTTGAAAACTATTTGGCAAGTCTATATAGCGGAAGTAAATAAAATATTGTAGAAATCACATGACCAGTCTTTGCCGGCATCAACAGCTTGATGGACTACAGGTCTCTGATCTAAGAAACACCCTACTGGTGGGAAACAAGACTAGGAGATGGTGCCTCTCCTGAGAGCCCCGTCAGGCACAGGGCTGCAGCCCCTCAGAGGCACACTCGCCCGACGTGACACACTGGGGTGCGGGTCATAGGAAGAGAGGGCAAGAGTGGTCCTGTCACTGCAACCGTTACACTCCGTCAAAACCAGACGGAAAACTCTCGATACCAATACTCAAGACATCTGGCCTTCTGCCACCTTTGGGTCTTTTGTAACTGATTCCAAACCCACCAGTTAGACTCAGATTGAGGAAGACTAACTGGAGACTAGGAAGCATTCTAACAAACGTGAAACTAGAGAAAAATTCTGAGGACTATAGGTCGGCTACATATGTGCAAGCTATTACTACATACTCCTCCGCAGACAAGTGTGCAGCACAAGACAATGTTCCAATGCAGATGAAGCAGCTTGTAAGATTTCAAACAAACTTTTAAGGAAGGACAAAGTTAAGGAACTCAAATATTGAAGCATAATTTAATTGGGGCATCTTCCTTTTCAAGAAACAGGTCTCCTTATTTCTAGCAATCAGACTCTTCCGAAAGTTCCTAATAGGTATACGTCTGACTCAACGAGCCAGATGCCTTCCGTGGGCAGCTCTGCTGGCTCTCCCTGCCCCCAAACAAACTGAAACAAAGCCAGCTCAGGTCCCTCACCTGCAGATCCCGAAGGAGGAGGAGCACCTGCTTTCTGCCACTCAGTGGCCTCGGCTGCCATTCTTCTCACATATGCATCATCCACACACATCAAGATGTTCTCCGGCTTTATGTCAGTATGAATGATCTTGCACTTACTATGCAGATAATCTAACCCCTGAAGGACCTGGTCATAGTAAAATCAAGAGAAGACAGGAGTTATTAATACCTTCATTGTTCAACATTTGTAAAATAGGTAACATAATCACAAGGCACCAAATACAGTAGACACTTCATGTTCATGGAAGCAAACACATCTGTACCTATACTTTGTTTATAACAACTTTATTGAGATGTAATTTACACAAAATTCACCCTTTCCGGTGTACAATTCCATGGTTTTTAGATTTGCACCATCACCACTATGTAAACTAGAACATTTTCATCACCCAAAAAAGAAACACCCTACCCTCTGATAGTCACTCTCCATTTTCTGTCAGCTCCCCAGCCCTAGGCAACCACCAATCTACTTTCTATCTCCATACATTTGCTGGTTCTGGACATTTTATATAAACCAAATCATACAAAGTGGTCTTTTATAACTGGCATCATGTTTTAAAGGTCCATCCATGTGTAGCATGTACTTCTGTTCCTGTAAACTGTCAAATAATATTCCACTGGATATGCTATATTTTGTTCAGCCATTTACGTGATGGATATTTGGATTGTTTCCCCTTTTTGGTTCCCACAAATAATATTGCCATGGACATTCACATATGAGTTTTTATGTAGACATACGTTTTTATTTTTCTTGGGTGTATACTTGGGAGTACAACTGTTAGGTCATGGGGTAACTCTTGTTTTATACAGCAGCCGCACCTTGTCACATTCCCATGAGCAACATATGAGGGTTCCACCCTCCTTGTCATGGCCTACACTTTGTTATCTTTTTTATTTGAGTCACCCTAGTGGGTGTGATGTGTGATCTGCGTCTCTGTGATGTCTAATGATGTGTATACATTTTTAATACTGCACGAAAGGAGGATTAAACAGCTGTGGAGTCCAGACCACATGACAGCACTGAACTCAAAGAAACTGCTGAACCAAAATATCCACGAAAACAAAACCCACAAAACTTAGAGTGCAGTGACCTAAATACAAGGCCACAGTATTTCTGGAATTATTTCCGTTAGAGAGGAATCTTTCAATTCTTCCCATAAACAAAAATGTATTTTTAAAATATTCCCATCATGCTCCTATACATTATAAATTCTACATGCTCAGTAAATATTAGCACTTAATAAATATCACCATACACTTTAAATCATTTAGGGGTCTTGTCCACAACAGACAAGAAAGTGGGCAAGCAGTAGACACATAATACGTATCCATTATATGTATTTCCAATTCTAGAAAGTTCTCAGCAACAGCCCAATGCTTCTGTCTACTGTAAATAGCTAAACAACCTTAACAGACAACAGCATTGGGAAATGAGCAGAGAGAGGTTCCACAAGGAAAATGAGAAAAGGAAAACTCATCTCTTAAACAGGATGAAAATCTCTATACCCATCTAAAATAACTTTCCCTAGAAAGTATTTTTACATGACTTCAGCTGACCAAGTATCAGTCAAGCTCCTGGAACAGGTCATGCACCTAATTCCAGGTGTCTGGCCTACAGCAATAAATGAAGCTCCTTGTCTCCTGGGGCTTATAGCCCCTATGTCCTCAGAGAGCTTACCGTCTTAGGCCAGGAGGAGGAAAGGGATTGGCCGAAAAGAAACCAAGACGAACCATGGGTAACAAACAAGTTCTTAGTAAGCACCAAACAGTGAAACAGATAAAACCAGAAAAACAGAAGGAAAGGCACTTGTTTTCTTTGCCTTAAAATTAACATTTAATGTTTGCAATAGTACTGCAATTAGAACTATTAAATTATGTTTAAAACATCAAAGGACCAGGAAGAAACGTCATTAGACGTTTCCATAAAGAATTAGGTTATAATCCTGATGGGAACACAATCCAAGGGGCCTATATGTTATTCACTGACATTCATGCATCTTCTTTGTTCAAACTGAAATAATATGGAGAATTTTTGTATCTGAATAACAAGAGAGATTCTGAGAATACAAGAAATTAATAGACAGGAACAGTAATGATTTCTAACCTATGGAGGGAAAGGAACAAGATTTTTGAGAAACTTTAAAGTTTAAAATTATTCCAACTGAAACTGCATTTCAATTCTCAAATATTAACTCAAAGTAAAAATGTCAGTATCTCTTCACCACCATTTCATGCCTGAGTCATTCCTATCTTTCCACCTTAGCTCTTTTGTGGTGGTCAGGTTGTTTTACTGTGTGGGAGGCTACACAAGGAAGAGTTAATGTGATCCAGTATCCAAATGTGTTCATGAGTTCCCAATGAGAAGGAGGCACTTGAGATGAACACAGTGTTCTCAGCAAGAAGTTAAGTTCCAGATTTTTTAAATATTTGCAATTGCACGCAACTGGGTTACCTTTCCTTAAGAAGGACAGCTTATAATGTCTGATGATGAACACAGTGAAAGAACTGACTGCTGAGACAAATTAAGTAAGTTAATTAAGATAATGCAAATCTTAAAGGAAAGTTGAGACACAGCACAGTGTGGTGTTAAAACACGGCCTTGGGACTCACGCCACTCCTAGACTGCTGCCAGATCATTCACTCACTAGGCAAAGTACTTATGCTGTCTGAGCCTCCACTATCATATTTTAAAAAAAGGGGAATATATCTACTAAGTAGAAATATGGTAAGAATTAGAAATAATCTATGGAAAATCTACAAAAAACAACATCTAGTTCACAGGAAGCTCAAAATAAATGGGAGAACTGAACTAAGTCAGAACACTTGTATTGACATTGACTAAGTAACTAACTTTGCTAAGTCACTTATTAAATTTCTCTGGGTCTCATTTCTCCCACCTATGAGTGGGCTATCCCTGATAAATTCTGTGGCACATCCCAGCAATGAAATTCTGATGCCATAACTTCTTTTAATTCTAAACTACAATTTTTTTTAAAGTCTTTAGCTATAGACTAAAAAGAATGGTTATTTTTGAAAAATGGCATTTCTGTTCTCAGCCAGTGAAGTTTAAAGCAATAAAGCACCCCAGAATCCAGAATAAACAGTAATGATGGGCAATCTCATAACCATTTATGCAGAATAACTATGATGATGCACAAAAAAGAGAAAAGCAGTGAATCAAGCTTCATGCCCAAGGATAGCTCTCCTCTTGCAAAATCTGAAGAACAGAGTTAAAAGGAGCCTTTACTAATTTTCTGTGTTTCCTGCACTCGCCAGGCCCAGTATATTTGTCTTTCTTGCCTAAAAAAAAACATACTTAGCCTCAGCAGCAGGAGGCAGCAGAGGCTGCAGGAAGATCCTCTGCCTGCTTGACTCCACAGCGGCCATGAGGGCTGAGATCAGTGCACGCACAGATGGGCCGGAGACAGGCCTGCACCTCATTCAGCGGAGCTGGATCACACCCTCAGAAGCCCAGGGCTGGGAGCCAGGAGCCCCCATTTCTGGTTCAGATACTAACTAGCTATGGCTCAGAGCAAGTCCCCTTCCCTGACCTCAAATTCACCTGTAAAATAAGAGGCTTGGTCAAGACAGTCTCTCAAGTTTCTTTCTGTACACCTATGAAGATGGCAGAGAGCATCTATTACTGGTGCTAACAACATAAGCCTACCCCTCTCTGCCACAGCTTGCTACAATAGTTCCCGTGATCTCGCAGACAGAAGAGGAGGAGCGAGTTGAGAGAATTGTGGGAACTTCTCTCAAAGATGTCTTCCGGGCCCTGCTCACCACCCAGAAAATGAAGCTTTCTCCAAAACCCTAAACTGTGAAGAGAAACAGAATGAGAGCAGATTTCTAAATTATTTTCTGACTCTGGTCACCACCTGGGGACTTTCTTCCTCCCACAGCTGAACAAAGGACACATGGCGAGGAGACCTGGCTGGCCTCTTACTCTGTTAAGGTCTTACTAACGTGGCATCCAGGGGAGCCCAAGAGGCAGCAGGAGAGGCTGACCCATGCAAGAGCCCTTCGCCAAGATACTAACACCTTGTGCTGGGGAGGAAAGCACCAGAGGGGCTCTCTTCAAGCCCAGACACTTTCCTACTAGGAAAGCTAAAGCTCCCACTGGATTTCTCTCCTCTGCTAAACAGACATGAGGTCAACCCTATAACCTGCTTCTGACAATTCTGACAATTAAACTGAACAGAGAAGTGTGGGAATCCCAGGTCAATGGAAGGGGGCAAGAACTGGATGCGCACACACACAAAAGTTTCAGTGGACACTGTCCTTGTCTGCTTTGACATGAAACAGGCTTCTGCTCCGTGTTCTGACTCGGACTACTGAGAATTCATGAGAAAACCCTGCAGCCGTGTTCTTCTGAACACAGTCAGGAGGAAAGAGAAGGCCTCCGTGCCCTGCACGTAGAGGGCACCGCAGAGCGCTGAGCTGGGCAAAGGGGCTTACCACATTTCTGAGTCGAGGACCCAACCTTCTGAAGAGAAGAATTCCAAGTTAGGACAGAACCATATGTGTGACGACAATGAATATAAAAAATGTTTACCAACTTAATCTTCTATCACTGATTCCTGGCTCAGTGATCATGAATTCACTGACAACTAGGAACAGTGACATAAATGAAATGGTAAATAGATACTCAGTGCAGACAAAAACATTCAGTGCTAACAGGCGACTCAGCCTGCCCAAGCAGGGCCAGGCTCTTCGTCTGCCCCACAGAAGCGGGCTGTGGAAAAGCACTGCATTTTACAAGCCCCCTCAGCACACATTACCAATTACAAATCACTTAGTAAATAGCATTTAATGGCTATCCTTTCAAACAATCTAGTTACCAGCTCTACTATAAGGCAAAGAAAACCATCTACCACCAACAGACCCACAAATGCACACTTTTCACAAACACATGCTATAACCTAAATGCTCCCAGATCTTTCCATGTAGACAATGCACAGGACCTTGCAGTTTAGAGCATGGGTTCTGGAATTATACCACCTGAATTCAAACCATCAGGTTAAAAAGTGGGTGTCAAAGAGCATTGTAAATGCTAGTGACAATCAGAGTTATAGAAAAGAGTAATAAGAATTTAAAAATCCAGAGCTACAAGCTGCAACTGCTGGTTTTTCCAGTACTGTAGCAAAGTCACCAAACTCACGGCCCTGCCCTTCCCAAGAAGGCCATTTCCTTACGGCTTCCTGTAAAGGGCAATGAATTGAACCATAAAGTTTTAAAAAGTAAAATACCCTTTCAATATATAAGCAAGTCAAAGCCACGTTTAAAGAAGAGCAGGAGCGTCTGAAGAAGCCCTACCTTTCATGCACCACAAATAAACACGGCCAACACTATCATCCTGTTTCTTCTTCTGGATTTAGAAGTAAGAGCAAGACATGAAACAGACCTCACTAAAGCTGATTTAAAAAGAAGAAATGAAAGCTGGGGGGTGAACAGACCAACATAAGACTCCACACCTGAGCCAGAGAAGCGGTCTAGGAAAGTCAGAGGCTGCACACGGCATCCCAGACACCACCAGCATGGGTCTTCTTCGACCCAGCACAAGGTCACCAGGACTATAGGAGGACAGCTAAGAAATGACCAAAGGACTGAGAACAGTGTATGGGAAACCCTGAAAAGACAGATAATTCAATTATGTCATTACTTTTAAAATACAAACGAGCAGTAATGTTGGTCCACGAGCCCATCAAATCAGAGAAAGTGAGCCATTTTACAGAATAAAAAGAGGAACGTATACTTCTTTCATTTTAGAAAAGACAACACATCAAAAACATTCTTTGACCACCCCCAGCAAAAAGGAAGCTCCAAAGACACATAGGATTCACACACAACTCGTAACTCCAAGAGCTCACAACGCAGGTGGGGAGACACACCGGCTACTTCACGCTGGTCACCACACTGGATGCTCTGTCATCAGTCCCTCCATGTTAATCTCCACAAATGACCTACTACCATCCCAATTTTACAAATGAGAAAACAGGCTCACAGAGGTGACATCATTGGATCAGGGTCACAAAACAGTAAGTGCCAAAGGTATAATATGAAGTGAAGCCTGTTGGCAAGGCACCTACCCCCTATTCCAGTGGTTTTCCACCGGAGGGAATTCTGCCTCCTCAGGGACATCTGACAAAGTTTAGAGACCTTTAAAATAGTCACAACTGGGGTGGTGGTGGCTGATACAAGCATCTAGTTGGTTGAGGCTGGGAATGCTGTTGAACACCCTACAATACACAAGATAGGTCCCCACAACAAAGAATTTTCCAGACCAAAATGTCAATAGTGCCAGGACTGTGAAACTGGGGCGTATATAGTAAGAAGCTACAATCATCAGGAAAGGCCCAAATGGAGGCTGCAGGCAGACCGAGGAGGGAAGAAAGAGCATTCTTAACTGGGGTAGTGTGGGAAGGCTTCGTCAGGGAAACAGGATTTTGGTTGAGTCTTTCAAAGCATGGGTAGAAAAGAAAGGGTGGTATTATCGTCAGCCTAAGACAAAAGAAATGATCAAAGATGTGCAGCTAAAAAATGGTCAGATGAGTACTTTCTCTAAAATACCTACAAAATGAAACTAGTAAAAATTTATGAATAAAAAATCAGGTAAATCTGCATGTATTTATAAATGCTTGGGCATCTTTGACCACTCATAAGAGACTGGTAACTTGGTTGACTCTGGGAGAGAAACTGGGTACCTGAAGGACCTAACATTTCAGAACACTTAACGTGCATTACCTATTTAAAAGATTAATGGCGAAACACTGACCTGCCAGGAAATAAAAGCTGAATCGGGGTTTGCAAGGGGAAATACAGGCTGATACCAGATGGGTGAAAACCTTAAACACGTTCATAGGAAGAACAGTGATTTAACTTTTATTGGACATTAGGCCAAGTATGATTCTAAAGGTATCATATGCTACTTGGCAAAATGCTAAAGGTAAGCACTCCAGAACCAGATGCTCTGGGTATGAATGCCCCTTCCACAGCTTACTACTACTTTAAGTCACTTCTTGGCTGGAGGCAAGTTACTTAAACTCTCCACACTTCCATTCCTCTTCCATAAAATGGAAGGGTAAAAATACCTATTTCATAGAGTTACTGTGAAGATTCAATGGATTAAAATTTGCAAAGTACTGACAGCGACGCCTGGCACATACTAAGTAGCACTGAATAAAAATCTATAATCATCAATAGTAGCATCCCTTTATGTGTAACAATAATCAGCAAGGAAAGTATCTTTATTATTCCCATTTTACTCATGATGAAATTGTAGCTTAAGGAGGTTAAGGAACTTACCCTAAGTTCCTCGCTAGAGAAGGGTACATCTGACACCAAAACCCAAGCTTGTTCTCACCCCACATGTAGCTTCCTGAAAGCAAATATTAACCTTCAGACAACAGGCACTGGAAAGCCACTAAAAGTTTCTAAATGAAGCAAAGTTTTGTTTCGGAAGGTAACTGCCAATGGAAAGGAGAAAAAATTGGCACAGGGAAACAGAGTAGGATGAGCAGGACTCTGGAAGAAAAGGCAGAAGCCCATGAAAAGGTACTGGCTGGAGGCGATAAAGGGTCTGAACTAAGGGCGGTGGTGCTGGAAACGGAAAGATCAGGAATAGAAGGCAGGGCACAGGAGGGACGGTGGCTAGGTGATTAGTGAGGCACACCAAGAGACCAACGATAGGGGACTGGAACCGGGTCGGCCACACCTGACTTCGAAGGAAAGGGAGGCCACACAGTGACAGACTCTGAGAGAGCTGGTCGACCTTGTCTGTTCTGGGAAGCACTGAAACTGTGAGGTCTATTAATAAAGGATCTTCCCTCTATTACTTAGGAGTCAAAAACAGTGAATCCACAGGCTGAATCCAAGGGAATGAAGGGAATTTCAGGTGATACAGATTACTAACTGGGATAGACAACAATTTCCTACTTTGAAAGTTACAAGTTTAGGGAAAGAAATCCAAAATCCATATTTTTCTTAAATAAAATTAAAGGTGGGTCACACTAAAAGCAAAAATTCTAAATATTGCCTGCAATAACTAAGTACAGAAAATGAAAATTTCACCTTGAAATTTTTCTAGACCAATAAAGCACTGTAAGAGTTCTCAGTCCCCAAACCACAGTGTGTGTGAATTACGCACTCATTAAAATCATTTGTTCATTCAGCAAGGACCCATGAAAATTCCATTAAACTCCAAGAATTTCATTTTTAGATTTACAGACACTTTCATTTGCTGAGAAAGCCTACATTTTATTTCTGTGTTCTGGAACACAAAATAAATATCAATGGCTCATCTGCGAAGTCACCTCCTTTCACGGCCCAGCCTGAGCTGTGCGGTGGTCAGTCACCTATGGCAACCACAGACATCTTTCAAAGTACAGGATTCCAGGGGATGACAGACCTACGTGAAATACACACGAGCTGGAGTTTTTCAAATTATTTGCTTTTTGTTAGAATATGTAAATCTTTTCAGGATTTATCAGAGATAATTAAGACATTTTTTCAGGGTTTTTTAACAAGATGATTTTTAGAGTTCAGAGTTGCCACTAATAGCTATAAACACCAAAGTGTCATTCAGGGGTCAAAAAACTCCAAATAAGGTTAATCACGACCGTCCCCTCTTCCCCTGCCCACATTAAAGGGAAATTGTTTTTTGGTTTGAGATATTAACCATGTTAAAATAATAAATTAAAATGCTACTATCTAAAATCTGAAAGGGAACAGGTATTATTATTAATCCAAAGCTGACCACAAGTCCGCAAAGGGCATATACATATACCCAGCATAATACTGTGTACGGGAACAATATTTCACTGGATAGGCCAAGGCAAAGTGCCCTTCTCTCTTCAGCCTCTCTTTTCGTGTAACGTCTATAATGTTAGAAGATAAGCTGCCAATTTGCAATGCAAAGAAACAAAGATAAATGATGAACACTCAGGCTGACTAAATAATGCTACCTATGTACAACTCCATAAGCAAAATCTAAGATGCTTTCACAAACCCATGTAAGCTCCAAAATTTTTATAAAATGGGTTTAAAAACCTACTCATATGCATGTATGCAAATACTATCTACAGTTGTTAGGAAGGTTCTCTTGTAGGGACCCATCTCTTGAATTCACAATTTTTTAATTGTGAATCATTCCCTGATTCTTTTCCTATGTGAGAATTGTAAGACCAGGGCCTATATTTCAGGTCTGGAAACCTCCCGAGTAGGTTTAGCTTAAGCTCTGGGCCTAGGGGGCAAGGGATGGACGCCCAATCACCTAATTATGTATTCTGCAGAATTATCCATAGCAATTGTCCATGATATCAGAACATGGTAATTCAGAATAAGTTGTATCTGCAACTTTCCTAATGTAGGCTATAAGGGCAATGAGGAATACAGACTGATGTATTCCATGCAGAAAACTGAATCTGGTAAATTTTCTAATTAGGAGATCTTCCATATGTGTATACTTTCATTCTATCAACACTTGCTGGAACATCATCCCTGAACCAGACCCTAGCTAAAGGTTTTCTTTTGTCAAGGCAACTGAACAGAGTACAAATCTAACACAGTACTCCCTATATAACTTCAACATTCCTCATACTATCTTTCATTTAGCCTCCATCCAAAGATACACAGAAATAGTAAACAAACATTACCTATTTCTTCTGAATTATTTCCTAAGGAACTAAGTGGGACATTTCATAGTAATGATATTAGATAAAACAATTTCTCAGTATGCCATTTTACTTACCTTAAAAAAAGGTCAACACACCAAAAGAAATGCATACTTGAAATTTACATACTGCCCTCTTTGCAAGACAGAATGGCATGTGATTAAATGAAGTTGATTTAACAAGTTCAAAATATTATGCACTGTGATATACATGTATATATTTGCGAAACAGGGATTATATTTATATGTGTGTGTGCATGTGTGTATACGTGTGTGTGTGTGTGTGTGTGTATTTAAGGACAGGAATTTTCGTTAAAAGCTAGCCAATTAGGTACTGGCGGGCGGGGGCTGTCCTCACATCCTCACCTGTCGAATGATACTCTTCACACAACGTACTGGGAGGCCTTGGTAATTGGACTTGATGATCCACTTGAGGAGATGGTGGCCGAGTACTTCGAAGACCATGCAGACATCTGGGACATGGTTAAGGATCATTTGCAGATACATTTCCTGGAGTGATGCAATTACTCAAAGCAGCATCTTTGTGGCACTTGGCAATTTCTTCTTTATAAAATGCAACATCACGGGGTGCCTGGGTGGCACAGTCAGTTAAGTGTCTGACTCTTGGTTTCGGTTCAGGTCATGATCTCAGGGTTTGTGAGATCGAGCCCCACATGGGGCTCCATGCTCAGCATGGAAACTGCTTGGGATTCTTCCTCTCCCTCTCCCTCCCCTTCTGCCCCTCCCCCTGCTTGTGTATACCTGCATGCGTGAAACTCTCTCTCTCTGAAAACAAAAAAAAAACACAAAAACAACAAAAATACTTTAAAATGTTTAAAATGCAATGTCACTACTACCAATAATACCAGAAGTGGTCATGTGCCATTTCTCACCAAAATAAATAGATCTAACATTTACTAAATACTTATATCCTATGTGTTAGTCAATGTATGCCCATCAAACAATGTGCCTACCCCCGCACAGAGGCAAGACCTGGAGGAGCTCTCCGGCGTCACACAGTCCCAAGGTGGCTGGGCCATGACGCAACCCTGCACCTCCCTGCACTCTTGCTCATTTCAACACCCCCTCCCTGATAATCAGCCATAATGAAAGTGAGCAAGGCTGAAACCTCATAAAAACTGATGGCAGGGGGTAGGGGGGGAACGGGACACCCAAAAAACCCTGTCTTAAGTGTCCTCCCTGCCTGCCTAAATTCAAATCCATGAAACACTTTATAAAATAAAAATTTACAAAACACAGTGAAGATATTTAATCTTTTCCTTCAATAGTATCTTTCACTGCAGAACCAGATCAACTTTAATACTCTAAGCAGTTTTCAATAACATATGATCATAATATAAGACATGGCACTTAAGACCCACTTATAATAATGAAATCTTAGGAATCTGGGTGTTTTTTTGTTTGTTTGTTTTTTTAAATAGAAATTCTACTATGACCCACCGAAGTCCATCATACAAATATATTCATGTTATTCATACAGGAAGATTTAAAATGGCTCTGAAACCTCTTGAGAATACATCGTTCATCCCTGGAATCCTACAGATAGGCCATTAAAGCAGGTTAGTTGATTTAATATTTTCTACAATACCTGGATCTGCCAGTCACATTATCATAATAACTGTTGCTTTAAATATTTTTAATGAAAAATTTTTAAATATTTTCTACACTGTTGGAGAGCATTATAGACTTATGCATAATCTAAAGCCAAAAGTTTCTATTTCCCAAATCCTTATTAAAAAAAGGCAAACTAAGGATTAAAGTTAGTAAAAGACATAGAGTCAGAGGCCAAGATTTCTAAATTATGACCTAAGTCTTCTTCAAAGCACTGACCACCTGGACTATAATGGTTTCCTAGCATTTTATTTAATGGTAAAAACAGCCACTGGCATGTGTATATCCAAAACACTCCATTTACCTGTAAGTCAGGTAGTTTCTCCAAAGAAACCCTGCCAGCTACCCCAACAAACTGCCTTACAGAACTGATCCAAGAAGAGGAGCCGCCCTGCCCGCCCATAAACAAACAGACTCTCCTGGAGACCCGGGCAGAGGACCAGCTCTTTCTGTTTATGGAGGTTGGGGAGGAGGGGACCGGCACCTGAGTTACTCGGTTGGTTGAGCATGTGACTCTTGATTTTGGCTCAGGTCATGATCTCAGGGTCATGAGACTGAGCCCTGCATCGGGCCCCGCACTCACTGGGGAGTCTGCTTGAGATTCTCTCTGTCCCCCTCACTCTCAATCTCGCTGAAAAAAAAAAAATAAATAAGGGTGCCTGGGTGGCTTAGTTGGTTAAGCGACTGCCTTCGGCTCAGGTCATGATCCTGGAGTCCCGGGATCGAGTCCCGCATCGGGCTCCCTGCTCGGCGGGGAGTCTGCTTCTCCCTCTGGCCCTCCCCCTTCTCATGCTCTCTCTCTAATAAATAAATAAAATCTTAAATAAATAAATAAATAAATAAATAAATAAATAAATCTTTAAAAAAAGGGGGGGGATGCACTCAGCAACTAGCAAAAACAATCTTGAGGCAAAGGGCAAGATGACACCAGCAGGCACCGGCACTTACTAGTAGCCTCTACTCCAATCTCTAGAGGAAATATAGAACCTCCTTCAGACATAAAGGGTATGAAGGAAGTGCCTCCCCAGGGATTAAGGCTCAGGAGACGCAGAAACAGGGTGCCATTCTAGGATGTGAGCTGGGAGAAGGCTTTGTCCTCAGGCTTCTGGAGCTTGAGCAGGTCAAATACCAAAATGAAGGATTTGTTCCAAACATGGTAAGAAGGCGAAGGCCCTGGCTCTTGACACGCTGATCTTTTGCTCCTTGTGATCTGCAAAGAGGACTGTGGCTCATCTTTCTCTGCTCTCTCGTTACACATATGTAAGGCACTCCCCAGCTTGATGGTGAAGGTAGAGGGGCTGTCTGTAAAGAGCCCAGTGCCTGCACAAGAAGGATGCTTAAGATTCTGTACGACCTCAGAGAGATGACACAAGACACTGAAATGGACTGGCGGGAATTGGGGAATTTTTTGGCATACCATTTTATAACACTCTGTAATGATACTAGAGGCTTTATGTGGACACTGATACAGCACAGCTAACAGAAGTTTAAATAAGCTTGAAATATTTCCATGTTTTTTTAAAGATTTTATTTATTTATTTGACAGAGAGAGACACAGTAAAGAGAAGGAACACAAGCAGGGGGAGTGGGAGAAGCAGGCTTCCCGCGGAGCAGGGAGCCCGATGTGGGGCTCGATCCCAGGACCCTGGGATCGTGACCTGAGCCGAAGGCAGACGCTTAACGACTGAGCCACCCAGGTGCCCCTATTTCCATATTTTAGAACTAAAAAGTCATTAGGAAGCAAAAGAACTGTCAATAAGGATACGTATTCCATTCATGCCTGAAATCTTGAAGTCATCGATTAACTGTACTACCATGTCTTTATTTGGGTCAGTGGGATCACTTTCTCGAACCTATGGAAAAAAAAATTAATTCAAGAACAGAACCATTTAGGACTCAAAGTCATTTCCATTATAACCAGCCAAAAACATTTTAGTAAAAGTGATGTTTTTAAAAATAAAAGATTCAGTATTTGAACTTAAAAATTCCTCTGTAAAATTTTAAGTCATTAATTTTTCTTGCATTATTCACATTTTCATAGTACTTACACATTTGAGCAATTTTATTTCATCCAAGGCTGTCTCTGTATAATGCTGGGCACTTTTTACAACTTTCATTGCAACAAATCTTTTTCCCCTTTAAAAAAAAAAAAGCGTATTTTTAATATTATCAGCAAAAGTGATCATTATAATGAAATCTATTCAATAAATAGGGCCTGGTTAGTACTTGGATGGGAGACCACCTGGGAATAACCTTTCCTTTAAAATAGTACTTTTCCAACTGTGTGGGCACAATTAAGCAAGAGGCTAATGGATCAAAACAATCTTTTTGCTTTGTGTTTGTTTTTACCTAATAAAAATAAGGTGGACTGGAAAAATGTCAGAGTTCATCACAAAGATTAAGGGTAATTCTTATTTTGTAACACTTCTGTTTTAGTACATACACATACACATCATATGTGTATGCGTCCCGGGTAGCAGCGCAGTTTCATACTATGGGGTCGTGACTTTTCTTTAAAAAGTCAGAAACCACTGATTTTAAAGGCCTAAACATGATCATTTTACATATGAACATTTGTCTGACATGGATGAATTACCACAAGAATATATGTCTGATGTAATGCTATTTCAATGAATAAACTTCAGATATAAAAGCAGAAGAAAGTTAATGTAACAGACAAGTGAACTTCAAACTGGGGGGGGGGGGGGGGGGATGTCTAGCCAACAAGGCAGGCCTGTGCTAAGTACAATACATGCACAACCTCAGCCACACCTGATTATAAAGGTTGAACTGGACCAGAAATCAAATGCACAAATGACAAAAGAGCACTTACTGCATATCCCAGCACAGCCAGACAGTTGAGAAGTGTCCCCATCCTAGCTTCCTAATAACATGGTAGCGGCCATTGAAGAGGTCTCCAATTTTCACTGGATGGTAGCCACCTTTTATTAAAAAAAAATTTTTTTTTAATTTCAGAAAAATAGTAATAAAATCTCTTCCTTTGTGTCAGGTTTTTTTTTAAAGATTTTATTTATTTTTAAGTAATCTCTACACCCAACATCGGGCTTGAACTCAAGACCACAAGATCAAGAGTTACATGCTCTGCTGACTGAGCCCACCAGGCGCCCCCTCTAGTCAGGTCTTGATACCATTTAAGAAAGCTCTAAATAATAAAATCAGATCAAAGTATGTTTAATAATATAACATTTTTTCTCAAAAATATCTTTCATCAAGAGAAAAATGTCCTCTGACTTGCTATTAGGCTTTCTATTCATTCTGATTTAACTCAGAAAGACATCAAACCATCCAGTACTCCATAACAATAATTTCAGGCTTATATTTAAGTCTAGGTGTACATAATATGCACATACCGGCTCTTGACCTTTCCACATGTCGGCGTCTTCTCTTTTAAGCAATAAATTCAATGCAAATCTTTTGGGTCAGTAGAACATAACTCAGCAAAATAAAGATGTGTACTCTACCTCATTCTGCATACACCAATAGTTCATGCATAACCAACAAGGAATCATATAATGTACAACAGTTTACCCTCCAACGGAGCTTGCTCCTCTCCCCACACTTCCTCTAGCCTCAAGCCCCTGCTGAGAAACAAGCTGGAGAGAGAGGACACCCTGTTGAGGCAGGGACTTCGAAAGGTACGGGTGCTTTCGTAGATGTCTGGCATAAGAAGACCTTACTCTACATTTGGATATAAAATAAGCAGG
Source organism: Callorhinus ursinus (assembly GCF_003265705.2). NCBI lineage: Eukaryota > Metazoa > Chordata > Mammalia > Carnivora > Otariidae > Callorhinus > Callorhinus ursinus. The sequence continues at coordinate 3,733,771 of NW_027397074.1, read as the reverse complement.
CTACAGAGTAGTGTGTAGAATATGATACCATTGGGGCGCCTGGGTGGCTCAGTTGGTTAAGCGACTGCCTTCAGCTCAGGTCATGATCCTGGAGTCCCGGGATCAAGTCCCGCATCGGGCTCCCTGCTCGGCAGGGAGTCTGCTTCTCCCTCTGACCCTCCCCTCTCTTATGTGCTCTCTCTCTCTCTCTCATTCTTTCTCTCAAATAAATAAATAAAATCTTTAAAAAAAAAAAGAATATGATACCATTTTTGTAAAACACACAAGGAAAAATCTAGGGGATAAGATGTTAGCAACAAACATCTCTGCATATAAAATTACTTTTATTCTTTTTTATTTATCTTAGTTTTCTACTAAAAAAACGCTTTCCTACGTTTTATTCTTTTAACATCTGCTTTTTTATTGCAACGTTGTTATCTCTCATTTCTTAAATCTACAGAATTCTTAAAAATCACTCAAAAAAGACTTGGATAGTTCATTCCCACCTAGTGCTCAGAGGCTCAAGGCAGGTACAGAAGTATCCAAGCCACATCTTTTAGTACATCTCAGTATCTTTCAGAGGGCTAGGAATAAACTTCAAGAAATACTATCAATGTTTATGAATATTTAAACTGTTACTCAACTGAATTAGTGAAGCAGGAATTTGACCAGATACTGAGTTTCTAAGATTCTTACTCTCCTACCACTACATCAGTATTTCTCAGATTTTAATAACAAAGTTTTTAACAATATTCTGGGTAAAAAACACAAACTAAAGAATAATAAATTAAGAATACAGCAAATTATTAAATGGATGAATAGGTGGTGACTAAACTCACTGTTTTGCTCATTTCACAATATACACATATGTCAAATCATATTAAGCTTATACAGTACTATATTATTAAATACATCTCAACAAAACTGGAAGAGAAAAAGGCTTATTGCTTACTTAGAAAGTTAAACTAAAATTGAAGGGTGCTCTGAGTTTACAATACAATTTTTGAACCACTAAAATTAACACTGGAAAGGAGGAGGAAAAAACTTGTAATTTTCCAAGTACAAATCAGGGGCACTGTGCTTGGCACTTTCTTTTCTTTCCTTTTTTAAAAGATTTATTTATTTATTTATTTGAGAGAGAGAGCAGGAGCAGGAGGGGCAGAAGGAGAGGGAGAATCTCAAGTAGAGCCTCACTGAGCCTGACTCAGGGCTTGATCTCATGACCCTGAGATCATGACCTGAGCTGAAACCAAGAGTCAGATGCTTAACTGACTGCGCCACCCAGGCGGCCCCAGCACTTTATTTTCAAAACCATGTTCCATGAAAGGAAAGTAAACTACAATATGGTGCAGGTGTTCCACGGTGGGGGTGGGGAGAAGAAGGGAGGAGAAGTCCTTTTGGGAAATTCGAAGTTCAACAAAGCAAAGCAGATTTCTTGACCAAGGGGTTCTAAGAGCCCAATGTCTTAACACACAGTGGGACCTCAAAGAGAAGAGAGCATGCGGCAAATACCAGACATATTTCCTCATGAAATGATTCCTTAAAAAAAAAAAAAAGGCACATTTCACAACACAAAGTATTTAGGAAATGCTGGTGTCTATGTCATTTTTTACAACCACGCCATAAAGCAGGTGGTGTGATTTCTACACTGCTGAAGTGGACACAAGTCTCAGAGACAGTAAGTTAATAGGTTCAGGGCTGGAAACTGGGGCTGACTTCAAAGTCCATGCCCTGTCCACCAGGAAGAAATGTATTTCATTTTTAACAACTGAAGAGCTTAGTAACTGGGGAACACTTGATAGCTTAATTAAAAGCTACTTACTACTTAACTGCATATTATTCCCAACATTAAAGTCTCTAAATTTAAAAATGACTTAATTACGCATAAAGAGAAGAAATTTGTATCATTATGGTATGTTTCAGACTTGGATTCTCCAACAACCAGAGTGTGTACATGAGCAAAAACAGAAGAACACTATATTTCCAATATAATCACTGCATAAGCACAACCACTCCTTTTTCAATAGGACTTTGAAAGTTGAACAAAAGAAATTACTAGTTTAGTCCAGTTATCTCAGGAGCCCACAGATGATCTAAGAATAATGTACCTAGCAGAGGATTAAAAATAATAATAATGATATACCTAAAGGCAGGCCAACTAAAACCAGAGGGGGTAGAGAAGCAATTTTTTGATACAAATATAAAAACAATTAAAAGTACTAAACGCTTATCCTTTTATTTTGAAAATACGACATAATTTCAAACCTATATTCCATATATTCTCCTACCCTAACCCCCAGATCTCCATAGAAAACAAGTCTCTTCTGACCATTTTTCAACTTCTTCCCATAAAAGGGTAAATAATATCCATGCTGCCAGAAGGTAGAACATGACTCCCCATAGCAGACCACACCAACCTGCCCAACACCCACAGAATTAGAGAAAGTGGACACTCCAGTAACTCTCCCAATTAATTCTACAATTCCCTGAGATCAGCTAACAGTTGCACCATAATGACTCCTAGCAGTGGACACTCCATGGCTTACAACACTGTCTAGCACACTGATAACAGTCACAGACTAGATAAGGACATCTCCTTTTGCTGCTTTACCAACAGGCAGTACAGGAATTTATCAACAGTGCTACCCAAAGACCCTGCTCATGGCATGAGGCAGAGTACCAGAAAGATTCAAGCACCTGAGAACTACCATGACTTGGGGTTTAGCTGACACATTTGTACTTCACTATTTTTATTATTTAATATAAAAACCATGTACTTATCACTTAGAAGTTGACCTCTGATTATTAAAAAAAATATTAGATTGGATTACAAATACTAGAGAATAAAAATTGTTAAGTAATTAAGTTCACTCGCTGATTTCTTCTCCAACTCCTATCCCTCCAGCACACTGAAGAAAACTGTAACTAAAGCTCTACTCCAACTATCACGGCTCCAAAGAAGACAATTCTAAAACTATCCTTCTTAGCTGTTCTAAACTTGTTGGCCAAAGATAAAGATGACTCTCTTTTCCTTGCTGAGCCAAAAATAGGGTCAATTTGAGTGAATCAAAAATTCAAAAGTCTATCATACAAAATCATTTGGAAGGATTTTCAGCAAAGTCTTTATTTTCTAATAAAGGTACTATTAAGTATTCATTTCTTTTGTACCAACACTAGTTTCTTAGTCCTCTGATGGGGAGGTTTGTCTCCACAACCACTGAAGGCTATCAAAAGTCTAAAGAAAAACTTGAGAATCACCTCCAACACACAAAGTCTTAAAAAAGGAAGGTGTGGTAAAAAGCAGTTTGTTCACAGAACAATAATGCAGACACATCTGGGATCACTGGGATCATCTGTGTTCCTTTCCTCAAAAGTTAATAGAACAAGCAGATAGAAAAGCAGTAAGGATATGGAAGATTTGAATACACTATCAACCAACTTGATATAACTGACATTTATAGAACACTCTAATCAACAGCAAATATTTTTTTCAAGTACACAGAACATGTACCAACATAAAACATATACTGGGCATAACACAAGTTTCAACGGTTATTAAAAAATTCAAGTCATATAAAGCATGTTCTCAGACCACAATAGAATTAACTTAAAAATGAGTAACAGAAAATACCACAAAATTGGAAAACTAACACACTTCAAAATAACCTATGGGATAAAGAAGTAATCAAAAGGAAATTATAAAGAATTTTACACTAAATGAAATGAAACCTAACCTCAGAATCTCTGAAATGTTGCTAAAACATTAAAACTTAAGAGGAAAATTTAGAGCACTAAATGCCCACATCAGAAAAAAGATCTCAAATCAATAAGCTCAGTTTCCAGCTTAAAAAAACAGAAAAAGAACAAAGGTAACTTCAAGTAAGCAGAAGAAAGAAGAGAATATTACAGCACTGAGCTGTAATCAGTGAAGTAAGAAACATAAAAAAAGAGAGAAATCAGTGAAAACAAAAGCTGGTTCTTCGAGAAAATGAAAATAATAAACTGGCTAAGTTGACCAAGGAAAAAAGAAAGAAAACACAAATTACCAAAACAAGTGAGGTGACATCACTACATATTTTATAACTATTAAAAGGACAACAGAGAATATTACAAATATGTTTATACCTATAAATATGAAAATATAGACTAAATGGACAAATACCATGAAAAACACAACATACCCAAGCTCCAATCAAGAATTACATACCTAAATAACTCTATATCAGTTTCTAAAAAAATCAATTTGTACTTAAAAACCTTCCCATAAAATATGAATTGGTGAAGAATCTCAAACATTTACAGGAAAAATACTAACAATTCTACATACTTCCTGAAAAGTGAAAAGGAGGAAATACTCCCAATCTCACTCTATGAAGCCAGCATTACTTTGATTCAGACCAATTTTCGCCATGATGTAGATAAAAAATTCTAAACAAAATTTCATCAAATCTAATTAAACAACATATAAAAAGGATAATACTCCATGACCAAGTGGGTTTTATTCCAGGAATGAAAACTTAGAAACCATATGATTAGCTGAATAAACGGGGGCGGGGGGTTCTTAATAGCCAACATGCATTCCTGGTCAAAATTCTGGACGAAGCAGGAACAGAAGAGCATCCATGAAAAACCTACAGACAGCATCAGACTTAAAGTTGCCAGGGAACTGAAAGAAGAGGGGGCTCATTACTAAATTAAAAGGATTGCAAAAATCATGAGGTAATGTAATGGGTAAATCCGATTAGGACCCAGATTTAAAAAGAAAAAAAAATAGGTGTAAAAAACATTTCTTGAGATAATTAAGTAAAACTTAAATAAGATATGGATTTTATTTATTTTAAAATATTTTATTTATTTATCTGACAGAGAGAGAGACAGCGAGGGAGGGACCACAAGCAGGGGGAGTGGGAGAGGGAGAAGCAGGCTCCCCGCTGAGCAGGGAGCCCGATGCACGGCTCAATCCCAGGACCCTGGGACCATGACCTGAATTGAAGGCAGAAGCCCCATGACTGAGCCACTGAGGCACCCCAAGATGATATTACGGAGGGGTGCCTGGGTGGCTCAGTTGGTAAAGCGACTGCCTTCGGCTCAGGTCATGATCCTGGAGTCCCTGGATCAAGTCCTGCATCGGGCTCCCTGCTGAGCGGGGAGTCTGCTTCTCCCTCTGACCCTCCCCCCTCTCATGTACTCTCTCTAATTCTCTCTCTCAAATAAATAAATATTTTTTTAAAAAAGATGACATTACGGAATTATGCATTTTCTTAGTTATAACAATGACATTATGGCTATATAATGAGAATGCTTATTCTTAGATAAGTCCGCTGAAGATTTTTTGGAGTAAAATGTCATGATTTTTCTAACTTCCTTTCCAGTGATTCAGCAAAAGAAAAAATGTATATATGTATACAATAAAGCAAATAAGAGAAAATGTCAGCAATTCTTCAACAATGCTAAAATGTTAACACTCTCCTCCATAGCGGAAATGCAGGACCTCCCTATACTATTCCTTCAACTATTCCTTCTGTATGTTTGACAACTTCCATAAAAAAAGCATATCATTTTTATTTTTATTTATTTATTTATTTTTAAAGATTTTCTTTATTTGACAGAGACAGACACAGCGAGAGAGGGAACACAAGCAGGGGGAATGGGAGAGGGAGAAGCAGGCTCCCCAAGGAGCAGAGAGCCCAAATGCGGGGCTCAAATCATGACCTGAGCCGAAGGCAGATGCTCAATGACTGAGCCACCCAGGCACCCCAAGCATGTCATTTTTATCCAGTCTCTTACTCATTCCAAATGTGTGCTGGGAAGAGGGGCGATCTAGAGGCAAGCCCAGAGTAGGTAAAAACCAGTTTCAACCACTGGGGGACAGAGGGGCTCTACAACGTGACCAGAGAGCATACACAGGTGGGACCCTACTTTTCCTAAAATGACCTCTAAGAAATAAAAGGGAAAGCAAGATAAAAAAGCCTACTAAAGGCCCACTCTAGATTCCTTGCGTTTATGATGGTACTTATTATCATACCTACTGAACAAGTGTGTGTGTGTGCGCGCGCGCATTATCAGGCGGTAGCCAGTGAGGCTCTACCATCAGTCTGATGCCACCTGGGAAGGAACCAGGAGAGTCAGAATTAGAATCCAGATGAGCCAGACTCAAAACACTGTGCTCTTTCTGCAATACCATGTTTTACTATTCACCCATCAGCTAAAACATGTACCCCTTTTCTTTCTGTCCGGGATTCTAATATGAATTAAGTGCATGGCATTGTGAATAAACAGTGAGGAAAAACTATGAAATGAAATAAAAACTGCCATTTTAAATGGGATCTATTTTCTCAGTATAAGGTATCAATAACATGTCTGAGCTGGAAATGGTTTGTCAATGACTCATAAGTATCTATTGTAATTGGCCTTTATAAACAAGATTTTACAAGTATTTAGTAACCATAATTTTGGTTACGAACTAATTATGAAAATAAAGTATTGCTTTAAAATTTTATCCCACATAAGCTTCCTAAAATTTCACAGCCATCTCTCAGTTGTGAAAATTATGTTTACAGGCATCAAATAAAAATGTTGAAATCTAAGAAAATACTATTTTCAGGGCGCCTGAGTGGCTCAGTCGGTTAAGTGACTGCCTTCAGCTCAGGTCATGATCCCAGAATCCTGGGATTGAGCCCCACGTCGGGCTCCTTGCTCAGTGGGGAGTCTGCTTCTCCCTCTCCCTCTGCTGCTCCCCCTGCTTGTGCTCTCTCTGTCGAATAAAACAACCTTTAAAAAAAAAAATACTGTTTTCTTCATTAGTAATTTAAAGTATAATTTAAATCACATTCACCCCACCCAAAACCACAAGATACCTAGGAATAAACCTAACCAAAGAAGCAAAGGATCTGTACTCAGAAAACTATAGAATACTCATGAAAGAAATTGAGGAAGGCACATAGAAATGGAAAAACGTTCCCTGCTCATGGATTAGAAGAACAAATACTGTCAAAATGTCTCTGGTACCTAGAGCAATCTATACATTCAAAGCAATCCCTATCAAAATACCATCAACTTTTTTCACAGAGCTGGAATAAACAATCCTAAAATTTGTATGGAAACAGAAAAGACCCCAAATAGCCAGAGGAGTGTTGAAAAATAAAGCCAATGCTGGCGGCATCACAGTTCCGGACTTCAAACTATATTACAAAGCTGTGATCATCAAGACAGCATGGTACTGGCACAAAAAAAGACACCTAGATCAGTGGAACAGAATAGAGAACCCAGAAATGGACCCTTATTATCTCTATGGTCAACTAATATTCAACAAAACAGGAAAGAATGTCCAATGGAAAAAAGACAGTCTTTTCAACAAATGGTGTTGGGAAAATTGGACAGCCACATGCAGAAGAATGAAACTGGACCATTTCCTTACACCACACACAAAAATAGACTCAAAAGGGATGAAAGACCTAAATATAAGACAGGAATCCATCAAAATCCTTGAGGAGAACACAGGCAGCAACTTCTTCGACCTCATACACAGCAACTTCTTCCTAGAAACATCACCAAAGGCAAGGGAAACAAAGGCAAAAATGAACTATTGGGACTTCAGCAAGATAAAAAGCTTCTGCACAGCAAAGGAAACAGTCAACAAAACTAAAAGATAACCGACAGAATGTGAGAAGATATTGCAAATGACATATCAGATAAAGGGCTAGTATCCAAAATCTAAAAGAACTTATCAAACTCAACACCCAAGGAACAAATAATCCAATCAAGAAATAGGCAGAAGACATGAATGGACCTTTCTACAAAGACTTCCAAATGACCAACAGACACATGAAAAAGTGCTCAACATCACTCGGCATCAGGGAAATCCAAATCAAAACCTCAATGAGATACTCATTGAGATACCTCACACCAGTCAGAATGGCTAAAATTAACAAGTCAGGAAAGGACAGATGCTGGTGAGCATGCGGAGAAAGGGGAACCCTCCTACACTGTTGGTGGGAATGCAAGCTGGTGCAACCACTCTGGAAAACAGTATGGAGGTTCCTCAAAAAGTTGAAAATAGAGTTACCCTACGACCCAGGCATTGCACTACTGGATATTTACCCCAAAGATACAAATGTAGTGATCTGAAGTGGCACTTGCACCCCAATGTTTATAGCAGCAATGTCTACAATAACCAAACTATGGAAAGAGCCCAGATGTCTATCAACAAATGAATGGATAAAGAAGATGTGGTATGTATATACAATGGAATATTATGCAGCCATCAAAAAATGAAATCGTGCATTTGCAATGACGTGGATGGAACTAGAGGGTGTTATGCTAAGCGAAATAAGTCAATCGGAGAAAGACAAGTATCATATGATCTCACTGATATGCGGAATTTAAGAAACAAGACAAAGGATCATAGGGGAAGAGAGGAAAAAATGAAACAGGATGAAACCAGAGAGGGAGACAAACCCTAAGAAACTCTTAATCTTAGGTTTGCAGGAGAGAAGGGGGTGGGAGGATGAGGTAACTGGGTGATGGACACTGGGGAGGGTATATGTGTTGTAATGAGCACTGGATATTATACAAGACTGATGAATCACAGACCTGTACCCCTGAAACAAATAATAAATTATGTTAATTGAAATTAATAAAAATAAATAATAAATTACATGTACCCCAGAAGAAACATTAATAACACTACACATTAAAAGGCAGCATAAATAAGGGTATTAAAAGATACCCCCAGTAGCCATCAAAACAAAACAAAACAAGGCAATAAGGAAGCCTCTGATACAACTATTAAACTCCCTTGATACGGAGGGAGATTCAAAAGCAGTTAAGCAGAGAAATCACTGTTATTTAAAAACTCTTGAATATAGGGGCGCTTGGGTGGCTCAGTCAGTTAAGCATCCCACTCTTGGTTTGGGCTCAGGTCATGATCTCAGGGTCAAGCCCCGAGCCAGGCTACTGCTCAGCATAGTCTGCTTGGGATTCTTTCCCTTTCCCTCCCCCCACTGCTCCTCCCCGATTGCTCGCACGCACGCGTGCATGTGCTCGCTCTCAAATAAATTTATCTTTTTTTAAAAACCCTCTTGAGGGGCACCTGGGTGGCTCAGTCGGTTAGCGTCTGCCTTCAGCTCAGGTCATGATCCCAGGGTCCTGGGATCAAGTCCCACATCCCGCTCCTTGCTCAGTGGGGAGCCTGCTTCTCCATTTCCTCCCCGCTCATGGTGTCGCTATCTGTCGCTCTCTCAAATAAATAAAATTAAAAAATAAAAATAAAAAAACCCTCTTGAATATAAATTAATCCGTTATTATACCAAAAATTCTCTGTAACACTAATGAATGGGAGAGAGCTCTACAGGGAAACCCAGAGCAAAGGAAAATGCTCAAAAAGAGGATTCCTATTTATCTATGACCTAAAGCAGTAACAACAAAATTTACTTGAGGGTGAAATATAATAAAATGCAGAAACAATTTCTGCAGTAGAGCCACAGTGATTTAAGTAGAATCCATACATTGAGAGACTTTGAATATACAAAATGTTAATATAGTCCAACAAATAATTTTAAGTTCTTGCCTACCTGCCAATTACTTATTCAGATTTGTGTTTTAAAAAGGATGCCAATTAAATCACACTAGCATTTACTAGCTATGTGACACTGAGCAAATTACTCTATTTCTCTGGGTATCTGCACCTACAGTCACCTGCCCAGGACCGTACCCGGGCACATATTCAGTGCCACGAAAGTGTTCCCTGTTATTCTGCCATTATCCAAATCCACTGTGACTAATGACAGATTAATGAGTCAGCAGACTAGGGTTCAGGGTATTGTCTATAGCTAAGATGGTAAAACTGGCCCAAAGTGTAATCTAACTCACTAACATAGCCCAATTAGTAAAAGGTTTGTGACACTCCATATATGATGATGATTTAGAGCTGTCAAATGTCAAAAATAAAGAAACTCATCTTTTTTTTAAAGGTTTTTATTTTAATTCCAGTATGGTTAACATACAGCATTACATTAGTTTCAGGTGTACAGTATAATGATTTGACAATTTTATACATTACACAGTGCTCATCATGGTAAGTGTACTCTTTAATCCCCATCACCTTTTTAAGCCCCTCCCAACCTCCATTCTGGTAACCATCAGTTTGTTCTCTAGAGTTAAGAGTCTGGGGGCACCTGGGCGGCTCAGTTGGCTGGGCATCCAGTGTTCAGTTTCAGCGTGAGTCATGATCTTAGGGTGGTGGGATCAAGCCTCATGTTGGACTCTGCTCAGCGCAGAGTCCGCTTCAGATCCTCTCTCCCTCTCCCTCTCCCTCTGCCTCTCTCCCCACTCACACTCTCCCTCTAATAAATAAATCAAATCTTAAAAAAAAAAAGTCTGCTTCTTGGTTTGTCTCTTTTTCCTTTGCCCATTTGTGTCTTAAATTAAGTGAAATCATATATTTGTCTTTCTCTGGCTGACTTATTTTGCTTTGCATTATATTCTCTAGCTCTGTCCACATTGTTGCAAATGACAATATTTCATTCTTTTTTATGGCTTATATTCCATTGTGTATGTGTGTGTATACACACCATATTTTCCTTATGAATTCATTGACTGATGGACATTTGGCCTGCTTCCATAGTTGGTGTATGGTAAATAAAACTGCAGTAAACAAAGGGGTGCATGTATCCATTTGAAATTAGTGTTTTAGTATTCTTGGGGTAAATACCCAGTAGAACAATTACTGGATCGTAGGGTAGTACTATTTTTAACTTTTTGAGGAAACTATATGCTGTTTTCAACAGTGCTGCACCAGCTTGCATTCTCACCAACAGTGCAAGAGGGTTCCTTTATTCTCTACATCTTCAACACATGTTTCTTGTATTGTTGATTTTAGCCCTTCTCACTAATGTGATACTAGTGTGAGGTGATATATTTCACTGTAGTTTTGATTTGCATTGCCCTTATGATGAGTGATGTTGAGCAACTTTTCATGTGTCTGTTGGTCATCTGGATGTCTTTTTTGAAGTATCTGTTCATGTCTTCTGCCATTTTTTGTTTTTTGCATATTGAATTGTATCAGTTCTTTACATATTTTGGATACTAACCCTTAATCAGATATGTCATTTGTCTTCTCCCATTCAGTAGGCTGCCTTTTAGTTTTGATTGTTTCCTTCACTGTGCAGAAGCTCTTTATTTTGATGTAGTCCCAGTAGTTTACTTTTGCTTTTATTTCCCTTGCCTCAGGAGGCATATCTAGAAAAATGTTGCTAGAGCTGATGCCACAGAAATTACTGCCTGTGATCTCTTGTATGATTTTTATGGTTTCAGCTTTTACATTTAGGCCTCTATTCCATTTTGAATTTATTTTTGTGCATGGTATAAGAAAGTCGTCCAGTTTTCCCAATACCATTTATTGGAGACTTTTTCCCATTGCATATTCTTTCCTGCTTTGTTGAAAATTGACCATATCAATGTGGGTTTATTCCTGGGTTTTCTATCTTGTTCCCTTGATCTATGTATCTATTTTTGTTCTAGTACTCCACTGTTTTGATTACTACAGCTTTGTATTGTAACTTGAAGTCTAGAATTCTGATGCCTCCAGTTTTGTTTCTCTTTTTTTCAAGACTGCTTTGGCTATTCAGGGTCTTTTGTGGTTCCATACGAATTTTAGGATTGTTTGTTCTAGTTCTGTGAAAAATGCTGTTGGCATTTTGATAGGGATTGTACTAAATCTGTAGATTGCTTTGGGTAGTATAGACACTTTAACAATAATTTTCTTCCCATCCATGAGCATGCAATGTCATTCCATTTCTTTGTGTCGTGCTCAATTTCTTTCATCAATGTTTTATACTTTTCAGCGTCCAGGCCTTTCAACTTGTTTGGTTAAGTTTACTCCTAGGTATTTTATAATTTTTGGTGCAATTGTAAATGGGATTGTTTTAACTTCTCTTTCGCTGCTTCATTATGGGTGTATAGAAATGCAACAGATTTCTGTATGTTGATTTTGTATCCTGCAACTTTACTGAATTTGTTTTATCAGTTCTAGCAGTTTTCTGGTGGAATCTTTTGGGTTTTCTATCTATCATACCACGTCATCTGCAAACAGTGAAAGTTTCACTTCATCCTTACTGATCTGGATGCCTTTTATTTCTTTTTGTGGTCTGATTGCTGTGGCTAGGACTTCCAGTACGAATTAAAGTGGTGAGAGTAGGGTTGCCGGGGTGGCTCAGTTGGTTGAGCATATGACTCTTGGCTTTGGCTCAGGTCATGATCTTGGGGTCATGAGATCGAGCCCCACAAAGGGTTCCATCCTCAGCACAGAGTCTGCTTGAGATTCTTTCCCTCACCCTCTACCTGCGCCCGTCCCCTCCGCCAATGGCTCACGTGCTTGTGCTCTCTAATAAATAAATAAAATCTTTTTTTTAATTTATTTATTTGACAGAAAGCAAGCACAGGCAGGAGGAGCAAGAGAGGGAGAAGCAGGTTCCCCACTGAGGAGGGAGCCCGATGTGGGGCTCGATCCCAGGACCCTGGGATCATGACCTGAGCTGAAGGTAGACACTTAACCAACTGAGCCACCCAGGCGCCCCTAAATAAATAAAATCTTTAAAAAAAAAAAAAAAAGTCATGAGAGTGGACTTCCTTGTCTTGTTCCTGACCTTAGGGGAAAAGCTCTCAGTTTATCCCCACTGAGTGTGATATTTGCTATGTGTTTTTCACATATGGCCTTTATTATGTTGAGGTATGTTCCTTGTAAACCTAGTTTGTTGAGGTTTTTTTCATGAATGAATTTGGTACTTTATCAAATGCTTTTTCTGCATTTATTGAAAGATCATATGCTTTTTATCCTTTTATTGATGTAATGTATTACACTGCTTAAAGAAACTCTTTTTATTTATCAATGGTGTATCCAAACATTAAAATATATTTATAAAGGAATCCAGATTTTCAAAATTCAAGTTTAATGTCATTTCCCAAGAGATGAAAGTGTGGCTTATCATCGTCTTATAAAAACTGTGGCTTCTATCTTGGATGCTCTCTGCCCACCTCTCTGCTAAGCTATCTGCCTTGCTGTGAGCAGCCCTGCAGAGAGGCACATGTGGCAAGTAACTGAACCCTCTAATCAACAGCAGTGAGGAACTGAGACCTGCCCACAATCAGTGAAATGATCAGGCAAGCAGGTCCCTTTGGGCGAGTCAAGCCTGAAGATTACTGCAGCCCCAGCTAGACTATAACCTCATGAGAGAACTTGCTCCCAAACCAACCAGATTTCTGCACATCTTCTGAATATAGACATTGATGGCCTTTGTTCCAGACTATCCTTCAAAGGATTCCAAGGCGAATAGCCTTGGAAAATAGCCATGCTATCTGCTACTGGGGAAGAGGGCACATTGGTTTGCTGTCCAGTATGATAAGTATCTCCCCTTAGGAACAAAGGCTGGGCAGGTTTGGTTGTATACCCATAAAAGATTAGAGTTTCCTAAGCTTGAAGTTCCTCAGCTTTGATACAAAGGCACAGTGTGCTGAGCACCTGCCTGGGCCTGCCTCCACATGGCCCTTGTGGGACTGGGGGAGGGGGGGTGGTAAGGGGGACCAGCATGGACATGAGCACATGCTGCCTGTCGTTCTGTGAGTGATAAAGCCCTTTGTTTCTGACTCAGGAGTCTCATGCCTTCTGCAAGCTTCTATGAAACTGGCTGGCTAACTTATCAGCTTGCAGGAAGAATAAAACCTCACAAATGTCTTGGTTCATGATAGATTTATCTTTAGCACCATGAAAAAGCACTCTTGTTTAGAGTGACTAGTTTGTTTTCATCTTATGAAAACTGTCAGTCTCACAACCACTGCATTTCCTTCCTTTGATGACTAAGAAACCCACAGGAAAATTTGCAACACTCTTAAATTATACAGATATCTATTTATAAATCTTCATGTATTAACCTTAATGTGACTAATTTTTTTTCTATAATTTCCTCAGCTATTTGTCTATTATATCCTATGTATTTTATGTGTAAAATGTCTCAAGTATGTAAAGTGTTAAGATACAGTTAACAGCTACTTACCTTTCAGGACAAGCTCAAACAAGGTGCTCTCCTTGGAAGCATTTCCTGATTTTTCTGGGAATATTTTAATTATTCATTTTCTCATTTGTCTTTCCCCAGGAGATTTTATTTTAAAGATTTTATTTTTTTCAGTAATCTCTACACCCAACATAGGGCTCAAGTTAAAACCCCGAGATCAAGAGTTGCACACTCCACCGAATAAATCAGCCAGACACCCCTTTCCCAGGAGATTTTAAACACTACAAAGAGAAAGTATCCCCAGCACACAGTCCCTGGATCACAGCAGGCAAAGCAATAAACACACGAGAGAGAAAGCAGAGAACCCAAGAAGCACAGATGGGAGCGAGGCTGGTTCCTGGTTCCTTGGTACGGTGTGAGGGAGAAACCTGAAAAGGCTTTACCAGTTTAAGATGTGGCCTAACATTAAATTCTGAGTTAATATTACACTCTAACAGAAAAACAGAGGAAGGCCCAGAAGGAAAAAGAGATAGCAAGAGGAAAATTACAACAGCAGGAAGGCATGTTCGGGGTGCCTGGGTGGCTCAGTTGTTAAGTGTCTGCTTTCAACTCAGGTCATGGTCCCAGGGTCCTGGGATTGAGCCCCACATCGGGCTCCCTGCTCCGCGGGAAGCCTGCTTCTCCCTCTCCCACTCCCCCTGCTTGTGTTCCCGCTCTCGCTGTGTCTCTATCAAGTAAATAAATAAAAATCTTAAAAAAAAAAAACCAACAATAAAACAAATACTGTCTGCTGCTAAGAGGAAAACAAGAAAAGCACTTTGGGATCAGATTGTGAAGAGCCTTGAGAGTTGTTCAAGCTTAGACTTCCATTATTAATTATGAACAAAATTTAGTAATACAGTATATCCTGAGAATATTTCTCTGTATTTCTCTTATGACCAGATGGGGAAAAGTAAACTAATAATTTAAATGTATTCCAAGTAATAGCACACAAAAACACCACTAAGAGAACTGTGTAGTGGAAAAATTATACTTTTTATACTGCAAAATTAAAACATACAGTATTTAAGACAAATTGGTAAGAAGGAAATTGACCTGTGATAATATTTATAAGATCCTGAACATGGCCATCACAGGATCTAAAAACATTTAAGAGTTAAAGTCCATTAATAGCTCCAAGTATTTACAAAGTTGGAATGTGATTCTAGACAAAAGTCAAATACAGTAAGGATTTCATCTGCTTTTATGATCAATAACTAGGTTTCTTGTCATTTTAGTGTTACAATTTTATAGATACAGCCAAATTTTTCTTAAAATATAGTGATGTTGACATTTTCACTTTGTTAGAAAAGCTCCTCAAGGGGCATCTACCTTGCTCGGTCCGTAGAACATGCAACTATTGGTCCTGAGGTTGTGAGTTCGAGCCCCATGCTGGGTGTAGAGATTACTTAAAAATAAAATCTTTTTTAAAAAATTTTTTATTGTTATGTTAATCATCATACATTACATCATTCGTTTTTAATATAGTGTTCCATGATTCACTGTTTGTGCATAATATCCAGTGTTCCACCCAAACGTGCCCTCTTTAATACCCATCGCCAGGCTAACCCATCCCCCCACCCCCTCCCCTCTAGAACCCTCAGTTTGTTTTTCAGAGTCCATCATCTCTCATGGTTCGTCTCCCCCTCCAATTCCCCCCCTTCATTCTTCCCCTCCTGCTATCTTCTTTTTTTTTCTTAACATATATTGCATTATTTGTTTCAGAGGTACTTAAAAATAAAATCTTAAAAAAAAAAAAAGGAATGACAGAGACCACAGTGGACATGCAAATCCCACGGTGGGGCAGGGCAGACTCTAAAAGTCTAATCTCTACAGTCTGTAGTGTAGAACACTCCTGAATCATTTCTGAATCCAGCAAGAATGGTTTAGAACACAGTATACTATAAATACACCTTAGTAGGTAGTCCTTAAAATGCAGAGGAGTTAACATCAGATTATAAATGGTTAATGGATATTTTCAAGAGACCAAGTACAGAGATTCACTTGACTCTGTAATTTGGGTCACAAGCTTTTTTTCTCATACACACACATACTAGTGTGCAATTTCACTAAAAATATATTGTACATACCAATAACCTACAAATCTCAGAATTCACAGCTAAAGAGAGTTCACAGACACATTTTGTATCCATTACCAATACTTTCTATTGTTTCTTAAATACACAGTGCTGGGCAAGCCATTTATCTCTTCATGTATCTTTGATAAGAGAATCTAAACCATTGCTCTATTAAATATGTTGTTATAAAATTTACCCTTAAATTGAAAAATACAGTCAACAGAAAGTAAACCCTGATTCTTTAAAGTCCTTTTGAGCGTCTAGTTAATACACCTACTTAATAGTATGCTGTAAAATAAATACTCCAGAGGACTGACAGAGGTGTAATTTTTCAGGTATAATTTTGTTATTTAATGAAATCAGTCTTTATGTCTATCCCTCTGCATTAATTTTGGTTGTTTACAGTTCTTTAAAAAAACAAACAAACAGATTTCTCAGAGAAAAATACTCCCTCAAGATTTGCATGCACCTAACAATTTACATGGGACCTTTATAACTGAAGGTCAATGTGACTGGATACAAAACACTTGGCTCAGAATTTCTTTCCTTCAGTATGTCAAATGCATTACACTATTGTCTTTTGGCTTACAACACTGATGTACAGAATTTTGATAACAATCTGATTTTCCTCTGATAAGTTAACATGTGGTCTTTCCGCCTAATAATTTGATCACTACATCAAACAGATTAAGGCTGCAGTGATTATTGGGATTTTATTATTTTTCCAGCTTTTATATCTTATTTCTTGTTCTTAGCCTTCTCCTTACTTGATTTGTGGACAAAGGAAGAGTAAATAGATATTATTTGAAATTCTGAAAGGACGTTCTCTCCCCTTTTAGTAAACATGGGCTTTAGTATAAGAACTTGGATATTATTCATATGTACTCAAAGATTCTGGGCTCATCTCTTGGTTCTTAATTATGTTCTGGATAAGTTCAAATACAATATATTAAAATATGAACTGGGAAAATAATTGATCTTGGAATGAGAAAGTCTTAATTGGGTAAAAGAATTCAGAAATCAGAAGACAGGCAAAAAATACTGAGATTTCTTTCAGTAACTAAGGAATTTTTCAAGTAAAAGTACCCTGAAAGCAGTTCCCTGGCTATTTGAAAGCAAAGCCCAAAATTATATGCACTCAGATATCAATATATAACTGAGAGACTACATTCCTTCAAGAAGTCAAGGCTCATTGTTATTTTTGGCTCCTACTGACCACAAGAGAGCAAAGTGCACAGCAAGGTCAGACTCAACCACACAACTGTAGGCATCTTCCCAAGCAGATGTTACATCTTATAAAAAATGAAGAATAATACATTGTGAATAATCCAAATTCTCAATTATTCTCAAGAAATTTTAAAAATGGGAAACAGAACATAGGTCTTAGATTCAAAGGACTACAAATGTAGTAAGTGAAAGTCTTCAACATATATATATGGAAAATAGAACTTACTTTGGAGCCTCAATCTAAAGCCTCATCTAGTTCTACAGTCCAAAAGCAAAGAATGCTTTCTAGTTTAATCATCATGAGAAAGCCTGACTCATGTACCAACTTGTCCACACTCCTATATGAGGCACCCAACACGGCAATTTAGATACAGTTAGTGGGTTTCAGGCTTAGGACTTATAATCTACACCAGACAAAAAGAGTATTAAGTGAATTTATGCTTTAGGGAAAGTAGTTAAATGATTATCACCAAAAAATAAATCTAGCTAAACATACACGGAAGGCCATGACGTCTTTAAGTCCTTGTGACATTCTTCCGACAAATCGTATTCTCCAAAAAGGGACACAACAGTATCTTCCAAACCACCTGCTCTTCTAGAATCCCAAAGTTCTATCATCAAGAAATGGACTCTCCTTCTCTTCCTTGTGGATCTCTTCTCTTCCCTCCCTTCCTGGCTTCTGAAATGCTGCTGGCCCAAAGAATGTAGCACAAGTGATGGCCTGATTTCTGAGGCTAAGTTGTAAAAGGCAACACAGCTCTCGCTCTGAAAGATGGATGTCTGCTTTTGGAACTCTGAGTCACCAGGTAAGTCTGAATACTCTAAGGATGCCATGCTGTGAGGAAGCCAAACCACATGGAGGTGTTCCAGTTGGCAGTTATAGCCTTCCAATCCTCGGTCCCAAGGACCAGACATGTGAGTGAGTAAGCTTCCAGATGATTCCAGTCCCCAGCCCATTGAGTCACTTGAAGTCTTTGAGAGGTCTCAGCTGAAGACACAGACATCATGCGGCAGAGGCAAACCATCCTATTTTTGCCCCTTCTAAATTCCCGATCCATAAAATCATAAGCAAAATTAAAAGTGGGCATAAGGCTGCTAAGTTCTGGGATAATTCATTATTCAACAATAATAACCAGAAAGTCACTATTCTGCTTGCCACAACAGCTATGTAAAACCTCCCTATTCTGCAAGAAAGAAGTGACTCAATCTCTACAAGACTACTATCTCCAAAATCTACTCACTTAATTCTTTCTTTGCCAGCCCTTCAAGTTCTCTTCAGATTTCTTCTCTTCTGCATAGAAATATGCTCAAGGGATCCTGTACTAAAAACAACTTTCCCTTATTAATTGGGTAAGCAATTAACCTCACCCCCAACAAGCTAAAATGTTTTCTTCATTTAACTGCTAAATTTTACCCAAGAATCTGCTATGATCTCTCCAGGACACCCAGTCATCTCCATGACCTCAATCGATGGGGTCTCTAGGGACACTCCCTGCAGATAGTTCACTGGCCCTGTCTTAACCTTCATCCTCCTCAAACTGTGGCTTAGCTGAATACTGCTATTATTATATCCTTCCTTCTTGAAATCTCCTTCTTCTATGCCTCAGACCTAACAGTCTTGGAGAGAACTTTACCATCTCAGTGTATTACTAACAGAGGAAAAATTACTATTCTCTCAGCGGGAAGCCTGCTTCTCCCTCTGCCTACCGCTCCCCCTGCTTGTGCTCTGTGTGTGTGTCAAATAAATAAATAAAATCTTTAAAAAAAAATATGAAGGACACAATTAACTTCAGAAATGTTAAATACAATCGGCCAGTCTTACAAAAAATCAAATGAGTAAAATAAAAATAGAGATTGTTGGTAACACCATGTACTTAATGGTGCTATGTGGAACCATCCTCATGTACCTTTGGTAAATGTATAAATCAGTATAACCTTTCTGGAGGGCAACTGGTGACTTCTTTTCCCTCCCTAAGATTTTATTTTTAAGTAATCTCTAACCCAAAGTGGGGCTTGAACTCACAACCCTGAGAGCAAAAGTTGCAAGCTCCACCAACTGAGCCTGCCAGGCACCCCAATGGTGACATGTTTTAAAGTCAAAATGTGCTACACTACAAACTAGCTAATCCCATGTACACATTCATGCTCAAAACAAACCCATAAGATGAATATACAAGCAGTTCCCAGTGGCATTATTTACAAAAGTTTGAAAAGTGTAAACATTTAAGTATCAAAGTTAAAGTAAATAAACAGAGGGGCGCCTGGGTGGGTCAGTCGTTAAGCATCTGCCTTCGGCTAGGGTCATGGTCCCAGGGTCCTGGGATCGAGCCCCACGTCGGGCTCCCCGCTCCACGGGAAGCCTGCTTCTCCCTCCCCCACTCCCCCTGCTGTGTTCCCTCTCTTGCTGTGTCTCTGTCAAATAAATAAAATCTTTAAAAAAAAAAATAAAGTAAATAAACAATATAATATTATGCAGAAAACAGTGATGCAGACCTGTGTTTAGATTCATGGAACTGTATCCATAAATATTACTGAAAGAAAAACACAATAAGGACCATGCACGGATCAATTTCATTTAAGGAAGTGACACACATAAGGACACACACATATCCACATGAATTTCTGGGAGGACACCTATGAAACTTTTTTTTTTTTTTTAAGAGAAAGTGGGGGGCGGAGGGAGCTGGGGCGGAGGGAGCTGGGGCGGATAGAGTCCACACCCCGCACAAAGCCTGACACAGGGCTTGATCCCACCACCCGAGCCCATGACCCAGGCTGAAACCAAGAGTAACCACCCAGGTGGCTTCTAAACCCTTTAAATCCAAACCTTGGGGAAATGGACTGTGGGACACCGTGTTGGAAGTAAAAGTGAGAACTTTAAGTTTTTGCTTACTTTCTACTTTGAACTTTTAACATTACCATATATAAAACTTTTATAATATTTTTTGAACTAGCAAATAAGAAGTAAGCATATTCCACAATGCAAGTTTAAATAAAGAACTATATAGGAATATGTATGTATGGTCACTTACAACCGTAGGTATGATAAACCCCAGGTCTTCTTAACATCAAAAGCCAAAAAGGAAATGGGGGCATCACAACAGTGCTAAAATCATTAATAATAAATTAGGAGAGGGCAGCAGTATGGTTTCCCATGTACTGAGAGTGGAGGAAAATTCTCACAGACCCTCATAATGAGAACATGTGTTATTACGAGTGATGGCCTCAGGAACGAGGGCATGTTCATCTGAGTACATGCACACATACACATAAACAGCAACTCCAAAGAAGATATGTAAATGGCCAACAAGCGTATTAAAGGATGGTCAATATCAACAGTCATTTAGAAAATAAAAATCAGGGGCCCCTGGCTGGCTCAGAAGAACTCTTCTGAGTTCTTGATCTAGGGTTGTGAGTTCGAGCCCCATGTTGGGAGCAGAGATTACTTAAAAATAAAATCTTTAAAAAAAAAATCACTATCAAAATTACAACGAGATTCCACTTCAGTACCACTAGCGTGGCTAAAAAAGAGTAAGTACTGGCAAGGATGTAGAAAACCTGTAGCCCTCATACACTGCCGGTGGGAACATACAGTGATGTGCAGCTTCTTCAGAAAGACAGTCTGGCAATTCCTCAAGATATTTAAACATGGAGTTACAATATGACCCAACAACAATTCCACTCCTAGGCATACCCAAGAAAATGAAAACATGCCCACTTAAAAACTCATATACAAATACACACTACAGGGGCACCTGGGTGGCTCAGTTGGTTAAGCGACTGCCTTCGGCTCAGGTCATGATCCTGGAGTCCCGGGATCGAGTCCCACATCGGGCTCCCTGCTCAGCGGGGAGTCTGCTTCTCCCTCTGACCCTCCCCCCTCTCATGCTCTCTCTCTCTCTCTCTCAAATAAGTCTTTAAAAAAACAAAACAAAACAAATACACACTACACACACACACGCAACATATATATACACAAACTACACGCATACACAGAGTAGCATATTCTTAATAGCCAAAAAATAGAAACCAAATGTAAATCAACTGATAAATGGACAAACAAAATGTAATATACCTCAACCACGGAATATTATAGTATAAAAAGGTATAAAGTAATAATATATGCTATAACATGGATCGAAGTTAAAAAGATGCTAAGTATGCCAGCTATGAAAGACTACATACTATAGGACTCTATTTACATGAAACGTCCAGAATAAGCAAATCCATAGAGAAAAGAAAGTAGATCAGTGGTTGCCAAGGACTGGGAAGAATGGGGATGAGGAGCGCTAATGAGCATGTTTCTTTTTGGGGATGATGAAACTGTTATGGAATTAGTGCTAATACTTGCCCAATATGTAAATATACTGAAAACCAATGAATTGGAGCCTTTCAAGTGGTAAGTTTTATGTAAAGTATTCCCCCCTCTTTCTAGTAGTTTCAAGTAGCATGGTCAGCTGCAGTCTGGAAGCAGATGATCCGCCTCCTAGCATTGACCAGAAGAATAACAGTAGCCTAACATGAGGTCACAATGCCTAGGTCATTCCCCTCACTTCATCTCATCTAGCAGGCTTTTTTAAGATTTTATTAATTTATTAATTAATTAATTTATGTATTTGACACAGAGAGAGCACAAGCACGGGGAGAAGCAGAGGGAGAGAGAAGCAGACTCCCCACTGAGCGGGGAGCTCGATCCCAGGACCCTGGGATCATGACCTGAGCCGAAGGCAGACGCTTAACCGACTGAGCCACCCAGGGCCCCATGGCAGGCTTCTTCATCTTGCATAGCCACAAAAACAAGAAGGATGAGTACAGAACAATAAGACACTTGAGAGAGAGGGAGCGAGAGAGAGAGACCACACAACTTTTATTACAATATAATTGTTCTATTTTATTATTGTTGTTAATCTCTTTACTGCACCTGATTTATTTATAAGTTAAACTTCATCACAAGCATGTATGTAAAGGAAAAAACATGTATAAATAGGGTTAGCTACTACCTGCAGCTTCAGGCATTCATGGGGGTCCAGGAACATAACCCTAGTCGATCGGGGTGGGGGAGCTATTGTAATCAATACAGAAAATTGTATGAGAAAAAAAAAACCAAGTTTTCAAGTACTGCTAGTCAATACAAAATAGAAAAAAACAAAACAAAAAACACAAACCTTCAACAAAATCTAAAACTCCTTTATTTTATTTCAATCTTTTCAATTCTAGGTTGAAACAGGATCCAGTACAGATAAATAAGAAAATCACTCTACCCAATCCATTCTACCAATCCAGAATATCAGTAACACTAAGAAGCAGAGAGGTCTGGATAAGGAACTCTTAAGAATACAGTTCTTTTTTATACTAGCCTCAAGAGAAATAAAAAACCCAGGCAACTCTATTGTAAACTTCAAAGTTGCTAAGAGACTAGATTGTAATCATTCCCACTACAAAAAGGAAATGATAATTATGTGAAATGATAGAAGTGTTATCCAACCTAAGGTATTAATCATAGTACAATATATCAATGTATCAAGTCAACACCTTCACTTACACAATGTACATCTTACACTTACATAATGCTGTATGTCAATTATATCTTAGTAAAAATAAATTTGAGAAAAGAGAGAAAATAAATTATTCTAAAACTTGTCTCATTACTAGGTTCTGTTTGTAAATGTTCTTAAAATCCTAACTTAGGTCCCAAATAAGAATCAAACATGCTTGGGGTCCACCGAGAGAACTGGTAGACAGCCCCAAAGAGTCAGAATGTATCAGTTTGGGGCCAAAGAAGGAAGGTAAAGGAAGTTATGGTCCTGCGTGAGTTGGGAAGCAGATTGGGAGAGGACGGGGACAGAGAAGCAGGCCAGCAGGGAGGGGCCTGTGGGGAAGCCCCAGGAAGTGTCTGCACAAAGGGCCTGGGGATGGGGGAGCACGGTGGCGCAGGCAGCGAGTGCTGTGCAGACCCCAGCTGAGCCACCCCATCCGGCTCCGGCACCGAGCACAGCAGGGACAGCCCTGGCAGCAAGGCCAAAAGCAATCCCACGGCGGGTGCCAGCGGCACCTGGGGCAGTGAGGGGCAGCGAGGAGCGGGGAGGAAGCCCATGGCAGATAGCACACGGTGGCTTGGGCCCGGCCCCACGCCGCCCACCTCTAGGGACGTGCAGACCCAAAAAATGGCCAATGATGCAGGGGGCTGATAGGTAGGGACAAGAACCACGGACATTTAGAAGGCAGCTAAGACCCCTCTACACCAAAAAATGGAAAATTCCAGTTATACAACTGAATATGTACAGGAATTTTTCACAGAGACGAACAGAGCTGCTGTCTGCTTAGTTCCTCGATCTGCTCCATGTCAAGCTGAACCCCAGTCTCTGGCTGCTCTCCTAACTCCCTGACTGCTCTGTTTCTTGCAAATTGTTCTTTCTCCTCCTGTATTCCTTTGGATCTCCCAAAGGCCTGTCAGTAACAGCCTTTCTGCACCTTTTTTATTAATTTAACACATCTTACATGATTTGTTTTCCTATCAAATTTGTACTACTTGTGTAAGGTTTGGGAACAGTCTACGAGAACACCTCCACTTCTGACAGAACTGCAGAGCTGAGGAGTCCTAAAGACCTCACCGCTGGCACCAACTGCCAAATTTTCAGGTTCAGAAGACAAAGCTCAGCTGCAATAGTTAATCTGTAAGAACAGACAGAACTCCCGGAAAGCTGTTATACTCATGATTACATTGTATTATAAACATAAGGGCCACAGATTACAGTCAATCAAAGGAAGAGATGTATGGGGCAGGATCTGAGGGTCCCAAATGCAGAGCACCCAGGTGTCCTCCTCCGGTGGAGTTAAATCAAGACTCGGACGCTTAACCAACCCAGCCACCCAGGCGTCCCTGGGCAGTGTTACATTCTCCACTACACCGTTTGCTAGCTGCTCTTCCGAGCCCCAGATTCGTATTTCTAGCTGTCTTTTTGATATCTGAGTCAGTTTCTTTAAACCAAATGAATAAAGTCAAACTCAAAATTTACCCAGACCAACTGTGATTTCACTGTTCCTGTTAATAGTGCCAAATCCACTTCTTTCCAATAAGGAATTGAGGCAGTTCATAAAACCACAATAAAAGATACAAAATTAGAAGGAAATTGGGGCAAAGAAAAAATAGCCCAGAAAAAAAGAGAAGAGAATAATGCTGCAGTGAAGTTAGGACACAGAATGCAATGCTGGAAATTCTTGCTCACTTGTTAACAGGAGGGCTGCGCATTTGGCTCTGAGTTCTCTAATAGCCAAATAACATCTTAACAAAGAAGAAATGGCAAGCAGATTCAAAATTCACAGAGTCCTTTAAGAAAAAAATGATGCCCAGAATGCACTGTTCTTCCAGTCGCCCCACAGTTCAAGACTTGGAAGGGTTTTCTTCACGGTCCTCTATATTCAGTCTTTTGTCAAAGATAGAGTTGCTTCCTCTGTAATGCTGCTTGTTTTTTGACCTCTCTATTAGTGTATCTTCTCTCTCTAATCAGTCAAGATTTACAAATTAATCTTTCTTAAATACCTGTGCAAAATCTATAATGGTTCCTCAGTGATACGGTTTTTTTTAAACATTTTTTTTTATTTACAAAGAAATGCTTAGTACAGAAAACCAAGAAAAATTAAGACAAAGAGGTAAAACACACACACACATGAGAAATCCTATAATCCACCTATAACTAGATATGGCAACCATTTCTTAAATTGAGGTAAAACTGGGACGCCTGGGTGGCTCAGTTGGTTAAGCGTCTGCCTTTGACTCAGGTAATGATCCCGGGGTCCTGGGATAGAGTCCCGCATCGGGCTCCCTGGTCAGCAGGGAGCCTGCTTCTCCCCCTGCTTGTGGGCTCTCTCTCTCTCTCTGACGAATACATTTTTAAAAATAAATTGAAGTAAAATTTACATACAATGGAAGTCAAACATCTTATGTACACAATTCCCTGGTATTTGACAGATGTATACACCCTAATCAATATGAAGAATATTTCTCCAAACTTCCTATGTTCACTCTCCCGGTCACGTTCTTTGTCAGCTAGCTATGTAACCAATATTTTTCCCTAGTCTGAGGCTGGTCTTTGCATTTTTAAAAGTGCCTTTAAATCTGTAAATATTTTTTATTTTGATGAAATCAAATTTATTTTTATTTTGTAGTTAATACTTCTTGCATACTCTCTAAGAAATCTTCCCTTACTGCAAGTTTGTGAAGATATCCTCCTACTTTTTTTCTTTTTATAAGCTTTATACTTTTAGCTTTACATTTAAATCTATGATCCATCAAAACCTGTAAAGAGAGTTAAAAAATATCTATCTACACATTTACCATAAGATCAGAAACAATCCGCGATGTCCACTCTTACCACTTCTATTCAACCTTAGGCAGGGAGCAAGGAAGCAAGAAAGAGAAATAAAATGCATAAATAATGTTGAGGAAAACAAATATCTGCATGATACTTGTGATATGACAAATGACCTATGTGCAAAAATCCCAAGAAAGCTACATGCACACATGAACTATTCTGTGTTCCTTCACGTTTTTTTTTTCCCCAATACATATCTTACTAACTGGTGTTTTAATTTACTTCACGTACAAATTGCTTAGCCTCATTTTGTCCTCTACATGACGCTCCCGAACTCCTCTTCAACCTAATCTACACATCAGCTTTTTGCTCACCGTGGGCTAGGAAAACAAGGGCCCTCCGCACTTCCCAGAAACACTGGTCCCAGCTTCCAGGGCTGAGTCAGAGAAGTGTCCTGTGCCATCAATAAAGTCCAATAATTCTCCAGCAGCAAGGCCCCCTTTACATTTTCTAGGAAGTCTTTTAGCTCTAACCAAATCCGTCAGCCCTCTAAAAGCTCTCACCAATCTTCCCCTTTTTTCCCCTCTTATAATTATTACCCACACAATAAAGGTGAAAAAGGCTCTTTAAGTAGTTTCTCGATGTGGTCTCTTCAGGCACTACATTATTCTACGAGGTACCAGGGATGGACTGCAAAGGCAAGACCAGAGAAGGCTCTGGCACTGATTGGCTTGTATTTACTCCAGTGGCAAAGTCACGAGCCCACGAACTCCTGGAGAGTGGGGGCTCGTTTCCAATTCACCTCCACAGTCCCTGAAGTAAAACACAACACTTCACACAGAGTAAGCCTCAAAGAACTGAACAGTCATGCTAACACTTAGTGATCGATACCCTCGTCAGTGGCAACCGGCAGCACCAGCAGGCCTATCAGGTGTCAGAATCTCCTCAGTCCCCACAAAAGAAATGCAATGAGGCCTTCTGTAATTAATTCAGGAGCACCTATTATTTGGTCACATAGATAAGCAGAGTTTCTTTTTAAGGCTTCAGGTAAGCCAAGTAATTCTGAAAACATATGCAGGATTAAGTATGTGCACAGCATTAGTGGCTTATAAGGAAAATGACTGAATGAATAAAGGTGATCTTTTTTATACAAAAAAAAGGGAAAAAAGCAAACTAAAGACTACACTTCTATAAAACACAAGCTGCATGACACTGGTTTCTAAGGCAACCCTATGTAAGGTGGACTGCTTGCTTATTTTAAGAAAAGCTGAAGCTATAATAGTCCCAAGGCATAGACTGTAGAGAGAGACAAGGCCAATGAGAATGTATAAACACCAACATTAAATTTTGAGAGTTATTAAAATTCAGCCAATCTAAACTTTTCATAGATGGAAAGGCAATTTGTGTGTAAGAAAGTCATCATTTTTCTACTATGCGAATATTTCTATTGTTTAGCCTATGTTTTGAAGAAGATATTCCGAAGTTTCAAAAGAAACAAACTGGTTGCCACTCAAACGTGGATAGTAAATAAAACCTCTGGAGCATTATGGATAATTTTAAAAAGATCTAGGGAAAAAATGAAAGATCTGTATTCTGACTTGTGTTCCCCTTCACGGCATGTCAACCTCCTCACTTCCTGACATGCCTTCTGAGACACACAGGAAACATCAGTGCCGTTTGTCCCTTAGTTGTAACTTAACACTAGAGACAATTCCTTCATCCGACCAAAAATACTGACTGCACTGTGGAGAGCCCAAATGCAGTGGGGTTGACAGAACACACAGCCCCTGACCACAGGGAATCTTCCAGACTGAGGAAAAGGAGATCGCAAATGAACACAAAAGTAAATGCATAACTACACACCCTGGCGACTGCTGGAGGTGGGAGGCTGGGGTACATGCTCTTGTGAGGGGCAGAGGGCGGGGCCTGATGAAGAGGTGACTAAGGGTTCAAAGAAGGCCTATCTGAGGAAACGACACACGCTTACCAAGTCAGACCACAAAAGTGTTGAAATCGATGTCTCCAGAAATAATACAGACAATGAAACTGTACAAGGTGCCAACTTATTGAAGAATGATTTAAGGGAGCCAAAAACCAGGACCTCCAAGCAGGCAGTGCCGGCAGGATGATCTAACAAAACAACGTTCCTACCGTCACCACTGACCAGTCCTTGTAGCAAATATGTGCTGAGGGTTGGAAAAACGTTTAGACACGAGGTCATTCAAAGCAGTTAATTCCCCTTACACAGAGCCTCAGTCACCTAGTATGAGGCGAATGGAAGCCACTTCTTAGTGCTGGCCTCCGAGCTTTAGAGGCATGCACGTACCTGAGCCGAGCCTGACGAGGCTCTGAAACACGTGCCAGTCCGGGTCGTCCTCGCTGGGATCCCAGTTCAGGAGTTACAGTCCAGCCCAGGAACGTCCAGCAGGCAGGCACCCCGGTCATTCTGAGGCAGGTGGTACCGAGTCACACTCTTTAGACCCACCCAGCACTGCAATCTCCCCACAGGATGAGGGTCCACTCTGGCGAAGAGGCTTTATGCTCAAACTCACGAAACACGCGCATATTGCACAAGGGCGTCCCGGAAGTGTCTGTTTATTGGCTTACCCCCTATGCCTGACCCTTGTTATCTCCTGGCCTTGGAAGTAGGAATCTGAACAAACTGCCCAGCCTGCTGCTACAGTTCTCGCCTGAGACAACTGACCAGAGGTGACACCGAAATGAGACAGAGAGAGACAGGCCATGTGACACAGCTGTCTCTCCAGAGGCCAGGGCAACAAGCCTGGCACAGTGAGGCAGCCAAGACCCCACACGGGGGCTGCACGATGGGGACCAGCAGGAAAGCACACATGGGAACAAACCCGGGAGGAGAATGAAGGAACAAGGACAGGAGAGAAGAAAATAAAATGCACATTTTTTAAGCACCTTGTACATACCAAGAAGTATGGCACATACATCATGTATCTGGCACATTTTTGTCCTTACAAAATCTTAGGTGGTATGATGTGGTTGTATATTATGTAACACAGAGAGATGATATTCTATCACAGACGAAGAAGCTGACACCTGGCGGGAAAGGAGCTTGTCTGAGGACACAGAACTGGGAAGCCGGATTTTGAACCCAACACTCGCAGACACCAAAGGCCATAGTCCTCCTGGGTTTGGTGGGAGAACAAGAAGTTAAGATGAGTGGGAACAAGCTGGCTATGAAGAAAGAAAATGCACAGCCAAGCAGAAAGGAGCAATGAAGAATGCTTTCGCAATATTAGAACTTTAAATAGTGGCCTTTGTGCTCAAGTGGCTGAGGTTTCCTATGTTTCCAACAGGGAAACACTTGTAAAGAGATAAAAAGGAAGGCTGGTTGGTCATGAATGATCCAGGAGGGCTGACACCCAGATGCTTACCACAGTTCCTGGGGGGTGTTGAGACTCCAGGTGACTGTGCAACTCCGCACCCAATGTTACCGGTTTCCTAAGGTGAACAAATATTTCTTCTTCTGAAGAAATAAAACAGGTAGTATGTTTTGTTGTTGATGTTTTATTTTACTTTGTGAATACTAAGAAGCGGTTGGTAGGGCAGAGGTTCTCTAGGAATGAAGTCAAAGAAAACAGAAGGGACAGAAGACACACAAGACAGCTCCCCAGACTAAGTAAAACCCACCCTAACTGCAAAAGCCATCCCTCCCCTTCCCCCTGCCGGAACAATTCAGTCCACAGTCATTAGACAGGGTGGGGCAGCAAAGGATATCTGAGCACAGGCTAGGTAAGGGCAAAGGGGAGAGATGCCCTTCACCGCAGAGACAGCAACTGGTGATTCATCACGTACAAGGAAATTAATCAAATTAAATGTAATGAGGATAATGAGAGCCTAGCCTCTTACTGTCAAAGAATGAAAGAAACCCAGAAATAGAGAAAGAGAGAAAACTGGGCTGAATCCCCTAGTAGTAGAGTGGAATTAGAGATATCTGATTAAATTCACATATTTTAATATATAAATAAGCAAAAATAGAAATAAGCATAAATACAGAATATATATAAACATAACAGGTGTGTGTATCCCTACCCTATGCTAAGAGATCTACAAGCACTAACACCCAACAATGGCAATCACATCCAATGACCAGATCTTGTTTTCTAAATCTTGCCCTCCACTAAAAGGAACCAGGGATCCTTGTAGGAAGAGTGGACTCCAGGGCTCGGGTAGGGAAAACACAAGCCTGGAACAGTTTACCGTACTTGAAAGTAAGAAAGTGTTCAAAGAATGACAAGGACATCTTGAAAGGACAGAGAATCAACCTGAAGGAACTCCTAATGGCCAAATGTGGGATAAGCCACGCATCCAAACAAGTAAGGAGAGGAACTGATTAGAATTCACGGAATAGGGAAACCCATGAATGAGGCCATGTGAGGTAGCAGAAAGACAGACAAGATAGGGAGATGGACAGAAGGGGTGGGGGGGGGAGACAGGAAGAGAAAGAAAGGAGAGAGAGAGAAGGAAATACATGCGTTGACAAGGGGATACTTAGAGTCTCAAAGAAGTAACTCTCAACAAAATATTATTTATTACCAGGGGGAAAAGAGTAGCTTCACAGTACAGATTATCTGGCAGACACCATCCTAAAACAAAGTGACTGACATCAACCGCCAACGGTATAAACCCAAACTGTGCACTACCTGATAAAATAATGTGCTAAGACAACACTTTCCACAGAGCAACACATGATTTTTTGTTTAAAGATTTTATTCATTTCCTTGACAGAGAGAGCTAGACTAACACAAGCAGTGGGAGCAGCAGAGGGAGAGGGAGAAGCAGGCTCTCCAGTGAGCAGGGAGCCCACCGCCCGATCCCAGGACCCGGGATCATGACCCAAGCCGAAGGCAGATGCCTAACCGACTGAGCCACCCAGGTGCCCCACAACACTTTTTTGATATTCCAAATTAAGAAGCATGGGAAGGCACCTGGCTGGCTTAGTCAGTAGAACATGCAGAACATGCCTCTCTTATTCTCAGGGTTATGAGTTGGAGCCCCACCTTGGGTATAGTGATTACTTTAAAAAAACAAAACAAAATCTACAAAATAAAGTTTACCAAATTAAGAAACATTATACAAAATAATTGGCCTACAATCTTCAAAAATGTCAGTCATGAAAGCCAAGAAAAGACTAAGGAACTGTTCCAGATTAAAGAAACAAGTATTAACAAAGAAAAAAAAAAACAAGCCCAACAAGTCATTTGCCCCCCAACATGGCAAACCAAGACTTAATTATAGTTTCAACCTACCCCAGGAATGTGACCTTTTAAAAGTCAACCAGAATTTAACTGATAAGCACAAGTGAGGTAATCTGCATGATAAAAATCCTGCTCTCGCCCGCTGCCCCGGGTCCTCCCGAGCTTCTCCCCAGGGCGGCCGCGCGGGAGGGAGGCCGAGATGGCAGAGGAGATCGCCAAAGCACAGGCCGCGCGGCCTGGTGGCGACACGATCTTCGGGAAGATCATTCGCAAGGAAATCCCAGCCAAAATCATTTTTTGAGGATGACCAGTGTCTTGCTTTCCATGACATTCCCCTCAAGCACCAACTCATTTTCTGGTGGTACCCAAGAAACCTGTATCTCAGATTTCTGTCGCAGAAGATGATGATGAACGTCTTCTTGGACATTTAATGACTGTTGGCAAGAAATGTGCTGCTGATGTGGGCCTGAAGAAGGGTTATCGAATGGTGGTGAATGAAGGTTCAGATGGGGGACAGTCTGTCTGTCATGTTCATCTCCATGTTCCTGGAGGTCAGCAGATGAATTGGCCTCCTGGTTAAGCATGTTTTAGGGATAATTTTCCCTTTTCTGGGCAATGGTCAATATTTCCCAGTTCCAGTATGTTAAACAGTATACTTACTTTTGTCTGTGTATGGAGAGATTGAGGAAATAATTTTTAAAACCCATACATAATAAAAGACAATGTTGCATGGTTTACAGTCAAAAAAAAAAAAAAAAATCCTGCTCTCTCCCCCCTCAAAGGAAGACGTCCTGGCATGAAATAATCCTTTCTTTTGCTAGTAACTCCAAACCTCACCCTCTTTCCCAGAGAAAGCTCTCATTTTTCACAACTCCAAAGAGCATCTCCACTTGCTGGATACAGATGTTGTCTGATTCATGAAATGCTTAATAAAGCCAATTAGATTTTCAAATCTACTCAGTTGAGTTTTGTTTTTTAACACAAGGAAACAAAACATATTCTGAGAAAGATTGGTTTCATATAAAGGACAATATTGGCAACTGGCAAAACCTGAATGGAGTCTGAGGCATGAATGGCAGAACTATTAAAATGTTAACTTCTTGATCTTGATGGCTGCATTGTACTTCCAAAGAAGAATGTACCTGACTGTGGGCAAAATACACTAAATAACTCAGGGATGAATAAGCAACATGTTGAAAACTTAAACTCTGTTCATGGCTGGAGGGTGAGGGTGGGGCACAGTTCTTGTCCCAGACATTCCCAGTCAGTTCCACAGACTCCTTGAATGCATTTGCGTCGGTTACCTTAGACAAACGGTTCTGATCTATATACAAAATTCACTGAGTAAGGCATCTGTTATGTGTAATGCTGACTAGAAGCACAGGTTACTTACCAAAGTCGGGAATAAAAGAGAGAGAGAAACTTCTATCTCTCACATGCTTTAGTGAGGCTGACTTTAATACTCTTAAGATGTTTAGAGTTCAGTAAATGTTACCTAAAATCAGCCCTGACTGTGAAATCTTCCATTCACAGCCTTGTATTTCAGTCTGAGGTGTCCACTGTGCAGATCTACAGAGATGGTAAAGGGATAAATAAGAGTACTGGTTACGTCTCCTGACCCACATACTGCAGGGCCAGATATGAGGCAAAGGGTGCTCCTTCTAGCATGGTGGGGCCCACGTGCTAAAAAGAAATGTTCCTACACAACCAACCTAATGCTTTGGCCCAAGCAGTAAAATCGAAAGACAACTGCCCACATCTCCTTTTCAAACAACTTCATTTCTGAACCAAGAAATGCAGAGTAAGAGGGAGGATATAAAACCTCTTCTTTCCACCTTTCCACAGACTGTTATATTCCATATTAGATGGCAAAGTCACTCCTCATAAAAATGCTAAAGATCTACTTCCTTTTTCTAAAGAAAACACAGATTCCATGTGTAGAAACCCATATCAGGTTAGAGTGGAAGATTAGTTCTTGAACTTTTACAGCAGAACATAATTTTCTCTTCCTCTTAATAGGTAACTAAAAAGTACAATGTTCCATAACCAATACAAAAATAGCCTGCAATCACTAATAAGTTCATACAAGGCACTCCAGAGCCAGAGATTCATTAATGCTCTATGGCCTGAACAGGCATCCATCTTCTGCTATCTATTATTATTCTGTACAGAATCTGATTTATATTTAACTTAATCTGTAGCAAATCGGTATTTCAACAAATGTTCAGAAGCTCAGACTACCAGACTGTGATAATTTTCTATTAGAGAGAGTGAAACTCCAGATGAGTAAGTTAAGTAAAAAGAGGAGTCAAACGGACACAGCAACTTCCCTTTCTCCTGCATTCTCAGAGACCAGTCTACACAACGTATACGTATACAATTGTTCTCAATATTCATCATACAACATGCTTGCCTTTTAGGAGTTTAACTCTATGTTCTTGATCTTTAGGAAGCATCAATACAGGAACACTTCACTTGAGTAGTTTTTTAAGATTTTATTTACTTGTCAGAGAAAGAGAGAGAGAGAGCACGAGCAGAGAGAGAGAGCACGAGCAGGGAGAGCGGCAGAGGGAGAAGCAGGTCCCCCGTGGAGCAAGGAGCCCGATGTGGGGCTCGGTCCCAGGACCCTGGGATCACGACCCGAGCCGAAGGCAGACACCTAACAACTGAGCCACCCAGGCGTCCTTCACTTAAGTAATTTCTGTGTCTTACGCGAAATCGCAGCTAAAAACATAATCCACTATGTCACACAACCCACAGAATGTCTTTTTCGTTGAGCACAATGCCAGGAAAAAGCCTGTTTCTGTAAACAAATGAGCAGGCTTTCTTTCCACGGACAATGAATACTATGTAATTCAATGCTATACAGAGAAAGGGCTGGTTCCTTGTTAATCTTAGCAGCCTGAAAACTTAAAGTCAAATGGCTCGCGCAACAGTTAAACTGGCTCCCCTCAGGAGCCTGGTAACTTCAAGTCTCTATGCTCTTCTTAGATGGCTTATTATGTTTTTCTCTTTAATTGTTGTTTAATACTATTTTTAATTCTATTGGTAGATTTAAATCCTCTAGAAAGTACTCAGAGTATGTATGTACGTATGTATATATTTTCCATCTCTTATTGTTTTCCTTCTGATATCTCTTACATTTTTGGGTATCATTCTACATTTAATGACCTAGAAATTAAAAATGGTATTGACACTAAGAGATTAATTTAATAAAGAACAAACCATTTGCCTCATTCACTCCCCCTGACAAACCCCTGACAAACCCCTGACGGCCCAGCAGCAGCAAGCATATCACCTTTGCAGTAGTCGGCAGGGTCCTCCTGCTCCTCATCATCAGATCCTAGGATCTCCTCCTCGGGCTCTGGGGGCGCGGGGTCTGGCAGAGGCGGTGGTGGAGGCGGAGGCGGTGGTGGAGGAACTAAGGGAGCTTTCTGCTGAGGCTCCGGCCTGAAAGAGTGGAAGGAAAATTCCTATTTACTTCGAAGTCAATCTTGCATTATGGACATACATAAGAGTTTCTTAATGCAAGAAAAAA
Source organism: Callorhinus ursinus (assembly GCF_003265705.2). Lineage (NCBI taxonomy): Eukaryota > Metazoa > Chordata > Mammalia > Carnivora > Otariidae > Callorhinus > Callorhinus ursinus. The sequence goes on along the minus strand of NW_027397074.1, from coordinate 3,699,364 downwards.
ATAAAACGTGTCACACACTAAAAAGAAATGCTGATTAATGTCACTTTGTCATTTTAGCTGAATTCAAGTCATGTTTCAACATACAGGTCAGGAGGAAAAATTATACTTTGCAGACACATTTTCACTCAGAGATTCAGTATTTCTTAAGTCCTGACAATATTATGAAATATAAGTGAAATAGAAAGAGTATTCACCCTGCCCCCATGATACACAGCCTTATTAGTTAGAACACATCCCACAGAGATTATAAAAAGGCAGATGAAAGCAGCCCTGAATTTTAAAAAGGACTTATTTTCCATTATTTTAAAATTAAATCCCATAGAAATAGTTAAGAATGTGGTTAGGTTTCCTGGATGACTTCTAAAAGCTAACATATGCTGTACCTGATGTACAGTTATTTTCATTAAGGAATTCAGTTATCTATCAACCTCATCAAGAACACTGCCCCCAAACTGGAAATTAAAGAGAACACCCACTGTCAAACACAGATACAGTCCATACATTAATGCCAGGTTTGCAAAATGGTCATTTCTAATTGTCACATAAAGGCTCAATGATGATTAAGTATACTCTTTTACAAAAGATGAGAAAACCTGTAATGCAAAAAAAAATTTTTTAAGCTTGAGAGATTACAGATATAACCCTTTTTTCAAGTACCCAGAAACTCAAGAGCATACTGAATACATTTGCTTAAATAAAGCATTCATAATGCAATTCTATAAAATCAAGCTTTCACTTACTATAAAATTTAACTGCTATTTCTAACCACGTCCTTCTGGGGAAACTCGAACCTAAGGTCACAACGTAGGCACTAGAAGCACATCTCTCCCTTAAACTACGACAAGCTGCCCTAGCAATGGGACCAACCACTGCTCTCCCTGAGGGGGCCAGAGCTGTGTGGGTAGGAAATGGGGAGGTAAAAGGTGAGCAGGGGGTCTCTAGTCTGGGGAGCAAGGGGGATCCCACAAGCACTAATGTGGTAGACAAGTGCTCCTATCTTTGGCCTGCCCAGCATTCATGCTCCCCTCCTCCCAGCACCCTTTGAGATGCCACTGCTCTCTGCACAACAGAAGGCTGGTTCTAGCTCCGCTCTTCCCGGTGGTACAGCCGAGGGCACAGCCAGCCAGAGCTCACTCGAGAGCCCTGGTGCCTTCAGGTCAGCGGTCACAGGGGACACGTTCATCTGCTAGTACGAGGCAGCACCAGCAGAGCTGCCCTGTCCACTGCCCCTTTCCAAGCTGGACCTCTAAGATCCCCCAAATAGCCCTTACTATATTGCCTTTAGCCTAAGTTAGCTACAGGATTCATTTATGCGATTCGCCCCCCAAAACTCAACCTGCCACAAGCAACGAAGGAGGGCAGGGGTGAAAGGCCAGCAGTTGTGAGGAACGGTGGGGCTGGGGGGGGTCCTTAAAGGCAAACACCAGCAAGTAGGACTACCTTTGGCAGAACTAACGAATGCTTATGCGCTAAAAATGACTTGTACTGATTTCTACTTGCTAGAATTTATGAAGACTCAAAGTTACAGCCCTCTGGGTGACAAACACTAGGAGCATTCTGAGTTAACCATTGCTCATGATGGAGCACTGTAAGAGTCACAACCAAACACCCACATCACTGCTCCAAATACGTCCAAAATACATCCAACAGACCTTATGCAAGTGTGGTCATTTTTCTTGCAGCCTTGCAAATGCTCCTTCTCTTTCTAACATACGTGCTCTTCCTGCAAGTTGAATGGTCCCAGACAAAAGACAGGTCCGAGGAAGGGGAGGCAGCAGAGGACTGCACCATCTCACGGCTTCTCCAGAAGAAAGGGAAGGTTAGCAAGATGAATGGGCTACACGACCCATTCACTCTTCCGGGCTGTGAGCAGAACCCACCCAGCTGACAAATCTGCTCCATCAGAAACGCTTTGAAAGTTAGCTATTTCTTCCTTAGAAATTTTATATGAATAAGCGAGGAGATTCTCCAAATTTAAAAGAAAACGTGTTCTATTCCCTATAGAAACTATGGAACAAGCAATGAGCAGAACATAACTGGAGGATCTTGTTCTACCAGTGGCAGGCTCCACAGAGCTCTGCACTTCTGACAGCTGGCCAGGTAATTCGCTGTAGCAGGGGATGTTTTGTCCTCTGTAGGATATTACCAGCAGCCCTGGCCTCAAGCCACTAATGTCAGTGACATCCCATCCCCCACCCCCAGCTGTGACCATCAAAACTCCCCTGGGGACAAAGTCATGCCCATTTGAGATCCACTGCTCTCACAGTATTTTCTGTATTTAGCTTCATCTTTATGGAGCAGATTGTATTTGTGAGAAGAGAAGAAATTCTAATTTTCATGGGCCCATTTTTACTCATTTGAGAGGCTCAAATACCTTCATCACAATGTGTTTCTTTTAATCACTCTTTACCCGTTTGGTGAGATGCCCACACTGCTTAACAAAATTCTCAGACCCTCTGGTCTCAATGAACAGGCACCTCCCATCCCCCCAGTGAGGACCACATTGAACAGGCAGACAGAAAGCTCCCCCAGAGCCAAGTCAGTTCTCTCAGGTTAAAGGGATGAGTCGGCTACCTTGAAGTATGAAGGAAGTTGAGTAATGTTGACGTAATATTTCAACTGGCTATCATATCAAAGCATCTAGGACTATGTTGTCTAATCAGTAGCTGCAGGCCACATGCGGGTACTCGAAATGTGACTCATCCAAACCAAGATAAGTGTAAAAATACATACTGGATTTCCAATATTTCATACAAAAAACGCAAAATATTTTATTAATAATTTTATATTTATCACATGTTAAAACAATAATGTTTGGGATATAATGAACTATATTATTAAAATTAAACTCACCTGATTCTTTTTACTTTTTTTAATATGGCTACTAGAACACTTTGAATTACAAATTAGGATCACATGGTATTTCTCCAGGACAGCACTACTCTAGACCCTTCAGAGCACCAACACCAGAGGACAGATTCCTGGTCACCCAATGACTGTGGATTTTTCTTTTCTTTCCTTTTTTAAGATTTTATTATTTATTTGAGAGAGAGAGAATGAGTACGAGGAGGAGCAGAGGGAGAAGCAGACTCCCCGCAGAGCAGGGAGCCCCGACATGGGGCTCGATCGCAGGACGCTGGGATCATGACCTGAGCGGAAGGCAGACGCTTAACCGACTGAGCCACCCAGGCGCCCTGTGATTTTTTTTGCCTCACATCAATCATCACCAATAATTAAATCACTCAACTCATCATAGTAAGGCTCAGAGCAATGTGAAAGGCCCAATCATGATTCTGTTTCATCCCACCCATCCTTGTTACTGCTCCCACACAGGAGAAACACAAGTAAATTTGCCTTAGGGCAGCTGTATGGACCAAGCCACACCATCTTTAAGGCTGCCTTCTTCACAGTGGTTTTTCGTGGCTTCTACAGTATTACAAAGCCTGGCTAAATCTCAACTATTTAACAGATCCAGAGGCAGCAGTTGGTATCACCAAATACATACTCATGAAATATATCAACAGATTTTTTAAAAAAAAATCTTTTCATCAGTCCTGATGAAAACCATCAAGAAATTATTTCATATAAGAATTACTAGAAGCAAGGGCACCTGGGTGGCTCAGTCGTTATGCGCCTGCGCTGACAAAAAAAACTTGACAATAAAAAGACAAACCAACTTAAAAATAGGAAGAAGATTAGAACATTTTCCAAAGATGACCTGTAAATGACCAATAAGCAAATGAAAAGATGCTCAACATCACTAGTTGTTTGGGAAATGAAAATCAAAACCACAATGAGATACACTTCATACCCAATAGGATGGGTATAATTTAAAAATAAACACAAGCAAAACAGACAATAACAAGTATTGTGGAGCCTGAAGAAATTAGAACCCTGAATTTGCAGCACGAGTGTTACATGGCCCAGCTGCTTTGTAGTCTGGCAGTTCCTAAAAAGGTTGAATTTAGAGTTATCATAAAACCCAACAATTCCACTTCCAGGTATATACCCAAAAGAAATGAAAACACATGTCCCCACACAGTCTTGTGCAAAAATATTCATAGCAGCATTATTCATAATAGACAAAAAATGTGCATTGACTGATAAATGAATAAATAAAATAAAATGTGGTAATATTATTAAGCAATAAAAAGAAATGAAGTACTGACATATGCTACCACATGGGTGACCCCAAAAACATTATGCTAAATGAAAAATACCAGCCATCAAAGATCATGGTATAGGATTCCATTTGACATAAACATGTCCAGACCAGGCAAATGTATAGAGAACAGAGTAAATTAGTGGTTGCTGAAGGCTGGCGGTAGGGGAAAGAGAAAAGGAAGGGGAATGGGGATTAACTGTTAACAGGTATGGAGCAGCTTCAAAAGGCTGTTGTTTTGTTTTGTTTTAAAGCAAAAGCACACACACACACAACTCTATCTTTTAATGTCTACTTCAGAACATACACGCCTACAAGAAAAATTAGAAACACCTACATTTAGATTTAGAAAATCTGTACACATGGTCTCCTTAACAACTGCCCCAGCCACACTGACAATGAAAAGTAGTAATGTAGTTCTGTAAACTAATTTAAAGAACATGTTCTCATATAACATCAACAAGGCACCACCCCCAGCGACTAGAATAAAAAATTTAGAAACAAAATTCCAACTCATCATTTATATTTTTCACTAAGAATTATATTCATTTTTCCCTACAAAGGACACCTAAATATTCTCACCACTCCAAATAGGATGATCAAAAAATGCCGTTTAAAAAACAATTTTCCTTAAATATTATAATACTAAGATGATTTTACCATGCTTATCTACTGCATATTGTATTTTTCATGTACGTTTGCTCTGCCCACAAGGGAGGAAAAGTGAACCCTAGCAAAATGCCTGCGTCCTAGGCCCCACATTGTCATGGCAACCGTACAGGAGTCCCGACTTCCTTCTAGCTGCTATTTCTTTTGAGCAGAGAAAAGGACAAGTAAACTTCACATCTGGCAGAAAAAGAAGTCCTTTCCTTTATTATCAACCTAAATGGCAACTGACACTAATTTTAAGAAATTAATTCATTCACTTTAACCAAAATATTAAAAGAAAGTTCAAAATGAACTTCTCCTAGAACATTCATATAAAGCCAAATTTTGTTTTCTTTCCCATGTCCACTACCCAATCTAAAACTCACTCCTTCCCTCCCTCCCTCCAACTCTCTCCTTCTTGATGGTGAACAGCCAGAGAAATATGCAATCTGCCATTTCTGCTTAAGGACAGAACTAATCAATACACACTTTCTCTCAAAAGTTTATCCAAAAAGCCTTGCCGTAACACTGGGTGAAGCTACACAGCTAAAGAGAAAAAAACCGTAACGATTTCAGGTGTAGGTCTTCCCTAATGAAAAAACTTCCAAACTTTGTGTAAATCAAACCTGAACGTTAAGTGTCTGCTGTGGTAGGCCAACTTCCCAAACTGAGCCCCAGTGACCCTCACCCTTGCAGAAATCCCTACTGCTCTGAAGGTGGGGTGATCCTGTGAATAAGACACCACTCTTATCAAGATATTATGTTACATGGCAACTGAGCAGCTATGCTGGGTGGGCTTGACCTAATTACATGAGCCTTTTAAAAGGAGAGGGTTTTCTGTAGCTGGTCACAGAAGTCAAAGAGTCGTGCTCCAGCTGGCGGAGAAGAAAGCAAACATCCATGCTGTGAACTACCCATCGGGGCCACAGAGCAAGGAATTTCCAGCGACCTCTGGGAGTGAGCACAGTGCCCGGCCAACAGCTAGAAGGACTAACAAGGACTTCAACGCAAGGAAATGAGTTCTGCCAATGACCAATGATCTTGGAAGAGTGCTCTGAGCCCCAACAGAGAACCGCAGTCTTGGCCAACAGCTTGATTTCAGTCCAGTGAGAATCCAGCCATGCTGTGCAGTCCTAATTTCTGACCTACAGAACTATGAGCTACTAAATGGGTATTGTTTTAGGCTGCTAAGTGTGTGGTAATTTGTTACACAGCAATAGAAAATGAATACAGCTGCCAAGTAAGTTCTTAGTAAGTAACAGAGCAGTTCATGTTAATTTCTCAGATTTTGGCCTCAACAGCGAGGTCTGGGTTTTTTTAAATAATTAAAATGGCCAGAGGAATTAAGAAGCTGGGTATTCAAGAATGGAAGCCAAATTCTTTTTTGGGCATAGGCAGGTAAAAAACAAACAAATAAAAACAAAAAAAGCAAAAAAAGTATGCTCCAAATTCTAACAGAAACAATCATAAAGACATTTAGACTTATTTTCTAAGACTACATTGTTTTCTAGAATATGGAACACAGCCACCTAAAAGTCGATGAAGTAAATAGACCTGCCTCCCAACTTATTAACATCTTAGACAAGAAAGGAGCTAACTGTTCGATCACCTAACAACATATATCAGGGCTACATACTTCTTAAGTTACTGGTACTGTGAATATTTTATAAAACATTAGTGGGACCTGGGAGAAATATTACTACTGAAATGGAAGAAGACTGACAGAAAAGTTTAAGCCAGAGTTCAGAGGCATGTAAAAAGACATCCACTGATCCCACAAATAGAAGAGGGTCTACCACATCCCAGCAAAGGTTTCCCAGGAGCCCAGCACTGAGGGATGCACAGTTTAGCAAGGAGAGGTGAAATGCATGTCAACATGAATACGTGAACACAAGCAATGCTCTCCAGGTATTCTCATGGAGGGGGAAATGGCAGAAACATCTACATGCTGGGAGTGATCTTAAGAGACTGAGCAGAACAAAGCATGGAGGGTGGGAGTAGCAGACAGGAGGAGGCCCAAGGCCCAGGACACAAGGTGACCAGAAGCACAAAGGCCTAAAAGAGCCTTTGCAGTGGTGTGGCTGGAGACAGTGCAAGAGGTTCTGCCGTAATCAGCTCACAGAGGAATGACCCACAGCACCGTTCTAAGGAGTCTGGGCTCTACCCTCACAGCAGGCAGGAGCCACTGAAATATAAGAGATTTGCTTTCTGACAAGAACATACGGAATTGGTATGTGTGGAATGGGTATAAAGGATAAAAGCCAGAAGCAAGGAAACTAGTGAGGAGCGCAAAGAAGAGAGGATAAAAACATGAACTCAGAACTTGGTAATTCAATTGCTGGAGGTGGGTCTTTGCCTCCTAGATTTCGGGTAGTAAGACAGCATTACCATTAATTTGGATAGGGAACAGAGCCAGGAGGAGGAGGAAGAGCTTCCAGAGAAAACTTCCTTTTCTTTTAGTTCATCTCCGTTTGAGAGGCATATGGGACACCCAGCCGTGTAGGAATACAGTGGATTGCTTGGTATATAAAATCTACAGCTAAAATATAAAAGTTTGGGCTATAAATAAAGGTAGAGGTCATAAGCAAGCAGCTGGTAGCTACAGCCTTTTCCAAAGCAAGTGAGAATGCCAAGGAGAAATGATGAATGAAAGGGCCCAGGGCAGAGCCTAGTTCAGAGTACAAGGTTATGAAGGCACCAGCTTAAAATCCACAGCAATGACCCACACTAATCACCAATATAGATTCATATATTTTACATACAGATTTTAAAGAATATGCATGTATAAAAACCTCATGTAAGCCTACCTTTTACATTAGGATGACCTATACACTAAAAAAGAAAAAGAAAAAAGAACTAGCAAACCTAGGACCCATATGTGCTTCTATCTAAAAGCTCTGTTTGTAGGCAATAAAGTCAGATGGTTACAGGATAAATTGCTACAAATAAAGAACTGTTTACTGAGACCTATATGTTGATGAAACTTACCATAACCACTCATGATTGCCTCATTGCTACTCAGGAAATAATGCAACATGTACCACTTTGGACAAGGCTTCTGCAAACTTCTACCTACAAGTTTTAAATCTAAAAGCAACTATAATTATACAATTCAATAGCCACTAGCCAAATTAATTAAAACTGAATAAAATTTAAAAATTCAGTTCTTAATCACTCTAACCTCATTTCAAGCACTCAACAGCCACATACAACAGGTGGCTATGGTATTAGGCAGTGCAAATCCAGAACACTTCCATCACCACAGAAAGTTCTATTGGACAACACTGCTAGGGGCAATATTCTAACAGCATGAACTACTTCCAGCATATCATTATTTTTAATAAATAAATAATATCAACTAAAAGCGTTTGGATTATTTTTCTATAAAGCCCACTACTAGAAGTTTCAAAAATAAGCTGTAAAATTATAAACACGGAGTGTATATTCATTTTAAATTTGACAGATGATTCCAGTGTCTGAATACCCTTTGGCTCAGCACACCTCAACTGGAATTCATCTTACTGATACAGTCCCAATGTCTGCAAGCAGCAATATATTAGAACCCAAATGTGCATCAAGAGAGGACTTATTAATAACACCTGAGAGAGGGCGCCTGGGTGGCTCAGATGGTTAAGCGTCTGCCTTAGGCTCAGGTCATGATCCCGGGGTCCTGGGATCAAGTCCCGCATCAGGCTCCCTGCTCCTTGGGAGCCTGCTTCTCCCTCTGCCTCTCTCTCTGTCTTTCATGAATAAATAAATAAAATCTTAAAAAAAAAAAAAACACCTGATAGATTATGGCACACATACAACACAACTCTGCCAGAAAGAATGAGATAAATAAGATTAAGAAAAGTCCATCCACGATAGCATCTAACAGAATGAAGTACTTAGGCATAAATTCAACAAAATAATGTCAAAACTTCTACAGTAAAAACTAAAAAACATTATTGAAAGAATTTAAAGAAGACCTAAACAAACAGAAAGACATCCCATATTCATGGACTGTAGATTTAATACTCTTAAGATGACAATAAGCCCCAAAATGATCTACACATTCAATTCAATCCCCAGCAAAATAACAGCCAGCTTATTTGCAGAAATTGACAAGCCATTCCTAAAATTCATATGGAAATGCAAGGGCCAAGAATAGCCAAAACAATCTTGAAAAAGAACAAAAACTGGAAGACTCACACTTCTTGATTTCAAAACTCATTACAAAGGTACAGTAATCAAGACAGCGTGGTATGGACATAAGGATGGACATATAGATCAACGGGAACTGAGGGTCCAGAAATAAACCCTCATACTCCACAGTCAATGGATCTTTCAACAAGGGTAGTCTTTTGAACAAGGGTAGTCCCAACAAAGTGATGGGACAACTGAATATCCATGTGGAAAATAAAGGTAGACTCCTAACTCATGTCATACAAAAAAAAATAACTCATAATAGGTCAAAGACCTAGATGTTAAGATCTAAAACTATATAAATCTCCTAGAAAACATGTTCATCATCCACCATTAGAAAAATGAATATCAAAACCACAGCGAGATACCACTTCACAAGTACGAGGATAATAATCACAAACCAGTAATAATCAACAGGACAGGTAATAGCATGTGATGGCAAGGATGTGCTCACATTAGAAACCTCATATACTGCTTAGGAGAAAGGAAATGGTGCAGCCATTTTGAAAACATTTGAAAAACTGGAGGCAATTTCTCAAAATGTTTAAGAGAGTTACCATATGACCCAGCAATTCCACTACTAGGTATATAACAACAAAGAGAAACTAAAAATATAACTTGTAAATAAATGTTCAGTGCATCATTACTCATAATAGCCAAAAGGAACAACAACCCAAATGTCCGTTAACAGCAATAAAACAATCAAAAGGAATGAAGTACTTACAGGGGCTACAACGTGGATTATCTTTTAAAACATTATGGTAAATCAAAGAAGCCAGTCACCAGAGATCATGGTGACTGGATTCCATTTCTACATAATTCCCAGAATAGACAGACGATCAACAGCTGCTTATGGGGATGGGAGGAAATGGGGATGACTAGTCAAGTGTAAGAGTTTCTTTCGAAGGTGATGAAAATGTTCTAAAATTAAGTGGTTGGTGATGGTTGCAAAACTCTAAGTGTACTGGAAAACCTTTGAATTGTACATCTTAAATGGGTAAATTTTATAGTAGGTGAGTTCTCTCTCAATAAAGGCGTTACACAAAAATAATGAGGCAGTTCTCTGTATACTAATAGGGAGGGCATGCCACTGATAAACACAAAGGTGCAGAGCATTTGTGTAAGGCAAGCCCCATGTGTTTTACAGAGTCAAGAAGCATGTGCCCCGTGTTAATATCTCTGGATGGAGCAACAAGGGACTAACAGTGATGGCTCTCTGCAGGGAAATGAACTCAATGACTGCTGATCAGGGAAAGGAATTAACTTTTCCAAAATTCCTTATCCTCCTTTCATACTTGATTCAATTTGGTACCATGGCACGCCTACTGAAATAAATTATTAACTTATAAAGACAGGAAAGGAAAATAAGGAAAGAGAAACTAGATGCTGGGAAAGCAGTTCACGCCTATGATACCCTATTCCCTCCAGTTCACCTAGGGAGAATTTACTAAAGAATTCTAATTTAGAACCAGAGAGTTAGGATAAAGGTCAAAGTCCAAATGCCATGCAGCTTTCCCGTAGAAAGGCTGTGGTCAGGTTTGAATACTAGTTCTATCACTTAAAAATCTAGAAGAACTCAAGCCAGTGACAAGTTCTCTGGGCCTCGAAGGAAAAGTCAGAGTGTGGTGATAACTGAAAGAGGTGATACATCAATCAGCTGGGAGGGTGACTGTGCATGTGGTGGTAGGCAGTCTATAAAAGTGCATCCTCCCTTCCCTACCCACTGACTGTGTGGTGACAGTGAACCTGTCTCCTCCAGGCTCCAGCTGTGACTAAGACGTAGACGCTGATGCATCTCCTGTAACACTGTTAGCGGGCCTCTGGCCCTCTCTGTTCATCTGTGACTGTACTAATAACGCAAAGGCCAGCATCAGTCCCACCTCTTATCCCTTCTGCTTCTAAACCCTTGTACTTCATAGTCAAGATCAGTTCAGAGATTTAGGAAAGTTTCACCAGGAGCTCTGTTGTTAATGATCACATATTTCTACAAGACAATAAGACAGAGAAAGGGGCTGTAGTGCTGTTATAACCATCTTTGAAGAGAATGATGTCCAACACGAATTTTTTAAAATTTTAACGAGTAGGGGTGCCTGGGTGGCTCAGTCGTTAAGCGTCTGCCTTCGGCTCAGGTCATGATCCCAGGGTTCTGGGATCGAGTCCCACATCGGGCTCCCTGCTCCGCGGGAAGCCTGCTTCTCCCTCTCCCACTCCCCCTGCTTGTGTTCCTGCTCTCACTGTGTCTCTCTGTCAAATAAATAAATAAGATCTTTAAAAAAATAAATAAAATAAATAAAGAAAATTTTAACGAGTAAGCAAATTGCTTAATAAATCTTCTCCATTAACACATGACTTACTTTAACTAGGTCTTTTTTGACAAGTACAAAGGTAAGCCCAGTCCTCGAAGACCTTGTGAGCTAGGTAGGGTTCCACACAATGGGCTTTACATATCAAAACTGTTCCCATATTAAAAATGATTATCCCCCAGAGGGGAAAAACTTCACAATTGCTGGCACAGAATTTTGATCACCTGAAGATTTACTGGCCCTCTCCAATACATTCTGCCTCTCTGAAACTTCAGTTTCATTCATCCATTTTCTTAAATTTTAAATAAACAGCTTTATTTCTGAAGGCAGTTGTTTCAATTAGCTCTAATACCAACCTTACTGTAGGAACTGTGTATACAGTTCTTCAAAGATGTTAAAGCACATAAATATTTTTGTAGCAGTGGCCATTCTCAGAGACTGGTGGATATACCTGAAGAAGCCATCAGAAAAACAATTTCCAAGGAAACAAGAGATTCTGCAAGCACCAAATCCAATCCCAGGGGGAGAGGCTCCAGAATAAAGTGAGAGTAGATGAGGATTCCAAGTAAGTGACTGGATATCCAAGGACAGGCTCTTGGATGATGTAAGACCAGAAGTGGAATCAAGCACCTAGGACCAGCCAGTGAGATGGACTTGGGATCCCATATTTCGTACTTCTTCAGATTAGTGTGGAAGGGCAAGTCCTAAGAATTCGTGATCTCATGCTTCCCCGCACCCAGAGTTAGCATCTGAATTTACCATCATACCTGCCCCATCCTGGAAACCTCCCAAGCCAAGAAATTTGGAGTGCTTCTGGGTCACTGTCATCCCAGGACTCCTAGGAAGAAGTAAAAACAAATCCTCTTGGGAACAATGTATCCTCAATCAGGGCTCCTTGGGATTCTCAGTGATTAAGACTGTGGAAATGTAATTTAACAATCTTTTTTCCAAATCATCACTTAAGGAAACAAAATCCTATGAGCAAGCCAAAAGAAATAATCAACAAAAAGAGATTTCAAATACTAGTGTTGTGGAATATAGAATATAAAGTAAGTTGTCCATAATGTCGATAGAAATAAAGGAAATAAAGCATGAGCAGAAAAAAATAAGACTTAAAATTCGCTGAACTGATTAGACTACAAGTAGACTGGGAGACGGATCTGAAGAAATCACCTTGCACAGATCACAGGAAAGATAGAGAGACTGAAAATATGAAAGAAAGGTTAAGACCTTCAGGAAAGGGTGAGAAGGTCTAACTTATCTAATATTTGGGTTCCCAAAAAAAGGGAGAAAATGGAGGAGAGTCCCTATTAGAAGAAATAATAGCTGAGAATTCTCCAGAATTGATAAAAAATGTAACTTCTCAGATTCAGAAAGCACAAAGTAGACCAGATAAAGAGAAAACCACAGTAGAGTAAAACTGAAGAACCCCAAAGCAAAGAGAAAAAAGTAGGGGAAAACAGCTAGATTTCCTACACAGAATGACAATCACACTGTCACCAGACATCTCAAAAGAAAGAATGCCAATTTGTCAAACACCAGTAGTGTGAGATCACTGAAGTGTTAGGAGCCAGCAACTGCATCTTCAGTTGTATAACTAGCTAAAGAAAAAAATACGTAAGCACACCCACTGGGATGAGTCCTCTCTGGTACTGATACCCACCTACCGCATTCAGGCTCCTCTAATCAGAGTGTGACGCATGGAGACAAGGCCCAGGAAGCTGCATGTTTGGAAGAACCGCACTCCCCACCCCCCAACCCTTTCCCCAGACTCTGATGCACATGGTTCAAGGTCCGCACTTTAAGAAACACCACTGTATGCACATGTCATCACCATAAACATTACATACAAGTCTTTTGTTCTAATTTTCTGCATTACTTTAATGACCCTTTAAACAAGAAAAATCATGTTCATGTGCACTTTGGATATAGGTGTCAAGTAAATCCTTAGACAAATAATGTGCCAGTTTCATGTTCTCCAAAAGATGATGGCAGAAAAGATAAACTGTGGCTAAACAACGGAATAACTACTCAGCAATAAGAAGACAATCAACAATAAGTACAAAAACACGAACCTAAAAGCATGTGCTAAGCGAAAAAAGTGCTAAGTGAGAAAGTCAAACACGAATGACTACATAGCACATGACCCCATTTTTAAAAAGGCCAAACTACGGTGGTGGAAAGCAGATCAACGACTGCCAGGGGCTGGGGGTGGTGCTTGCTGCAGAAGGGCACAAGGAGACTATTGGTGGCGATGAGCACTACCTCATGATTGTGATTCTGAGGACACCATGTATGTGTACAATGCTCACAACTCACTGAACTGTACACCTCAAACTGGGAAATGTTTCCTGTATGTAAATTATACATTAATAAAGCCACCTGAAAAAAAAAAAGACCATCATTGCTGCCATTGAGTTCTCCCCTGTGAAATGCTCTTAACACAAGCTCCTGTCATACTCCAGCTGGTTACGGTCCAGGGCTCTTCACTACCAAGTATAAAACAGTGCAAACGCCTAGGTCGCTGACGTTAGTACACACAGCACTCAGTCCTGACCTTCGCCGCCTAGTGTGAGACGCCACGCTACCTCGCGAGGGCAGTACTTAACAGGGGAGAAAACCAAAGCTTCAGAGCTGAACACAGGACGAGTCTTATCTAAGGTGGAACAGAAATTCAAAACATACAGTGGTGCTAAGACTAGCACCCATGGGGGAAAATACTACAAATGACTCTCACATTCACAGACAACACAGTCCCATTTCAGTGCGAGTTTATCGAATAGCTGAAGACTATCCTGAAAAACATCAAACTCCCAACTCTGACAGGGCAGGGACTAAAGTACTCTACCAGTCTGAGCATCTCACCAACTCAGATCAAACAGAACACAGAGACTGGGATATTCTCTCCCCTTCCCTGTGTCCTAAATTTTGTGATTCTACCCCGCAGTTCCAAGTTCTGCTTGATTTCCCGAGTACTGAGAAGGTACCCCATTTATGTATTCAAGAAATATTTACTGAACTCTACTTTATTGCTAAAATGAGTAAAACATGTATCTCCATTCATGGAACTAGGAATTTAACAGATTATATCAGACAGGTATAAAAATAATATAAAACAAGGCAGACACTGGTTTGAAAAGATTATTTTCTTAATTAACACACAACATATTCAAGCAATACAGTTTCCAATACTGTTAATAAGGTCCAGGGGATACAATGACAAGAACAAAATACACAGAAAAGCAACAATGTTCTCTCTGGCCAGTTAAGTCCCAAGGAAGTGACAACTGAGGCTCACCTATGAGGAAGAACAAAAAAGTGATAGCGAGGGAAAGGATTTTCCTTCCTTTCCTTCCTTCCTTTCTTTCTTTCAAGATTTTATTTATTTATTCATGAGAGACAGAGAAGCAGAGGCAGAGGGAGAAGCAGGCTCCCTGCAGAGCCAAGGGCAGATAATTAACCCACTGAGGCACCCAGGAGCCCGGAAAGGATTTTCAGGGTAGGGAACTGCATGAGCAAGCCCAGGTATGGCAGCAGGAAAGGGCTCGTGCAGTTTTGCTGACACATAAGGGACCCACAGGAGAATACTGGCAGAAATTCTATGAAAAAAGGTTAGGACCAGATTTTGACACCCTTGAATGAAGAATGTGGAATTTATTTCTGGTAAGATATAAATGCCATGCAATATTTAATCTACTTTCCTTTTAGAAGCTATAACACAATAGTTCTTAAAGAGGACTATAGACCAAAATCACAGGAAGTTTTTCCAAAAAACCAAAGCCTAGAACCAGGAGACTGTGACTCAGTAGGTCTGGAATGTGTCCTGGACACGAGTCACTAGGAGACTGGTACACACTCACGGTCAGGAATCACTGCTATAAGGAGTCACCGCCGCCTCTACCAGATGTCTACCAATAATACACTCAAGTGTGCTTATGATTCAAACACAGCTGACCCCTGAACACTGTGAGTGATAGGGACAGCACCAGCCTCCACACAGTCAAAAATCTGCATGTAATTTCTGACTCCCCAAACACTTAACTGCTGCTGACCAGATGCCTTCCTTATAAACAGTCGATTAACACATATTTTGTATGTTATATATATTATATATTGTATTCTTACAAGAAAGAAGGCTGGGACAAAAATATTAATAAAATCGTAACGAACATACACTTACAGGACTGTACTGTACTTATAAAGAAAAAATCCGTGCAGGTGGACCTGTGCAGTTCAAACCCACGTCATTCGAGGGTCAACTGCACAGGCAAACAAATATGAATAGACATAAGCAAAGAATGGCTGATACAAATAAAAATTTCTAATCCTCCAAAAGACTTCAGGAAATGGACCTCCCCTTTAATAATGCATATTTCTTAAAATTTACTACCCTCATCACCCACTTCAAGTAAAAGCAATTCCATTAAAATATAAATAATTATATCCTTATGTATGAGTTCCATCTCAGAAAACCATAGCTAAAGAATGTCTAATTTATTTTTTTTAAGATTTTATTTATTTATTTGAGAGAAAGCGAGTTAAGCGAGAGAGAGAGAGCGCAAGCAGGGGGAGCGGCAGCCAGAGGGAGAAGCAGACTACCTGCTGAGCTGGGAGCCGGATGCGGAACTCGATCCCAGGACCCTGAGATCATGACCTGAGCTGAAGGCAGACGCTTAACTGACTGAGCCACCCAGGCGCCCCAAGAATGTCTAATTTAAACATGACTAACAGCATTTTCTTCTGTCTTTCCAATAAAAAAAAAAAAAAAAAAGAAAACCCATAAGAACAAAGATAATTGAAAAGTAAAAATTGAGGAAAAGGAAGTCAACATTTTTTTAAAACAAAGTGAATGGAGGAGATAACCATCAGGAAGAACACAGCAGCTACAACCAAAAGTCACTGCATAAATAGACACTGGCCAGAAACCGGTCCACCCTGGAACCACAAGAGCCTCAGCACTGCGGTCAGGGTTTGGCAGGAGGTGGGGGCGGGGGAAGGGCGGCTGGACTAAGCCCTGGCCCCCTCTCCACACACCCTCTGACCCTCAGAGGAGCCAGATTACAACTGTTCCTGAGGCGAAGACTAGACATTTTGGAGACGCAAGGCACAGAGGACACAGTGAGGTACTGGGATGAGAAGCAGTTTTGATGATGAACAGTGAGAATCTCAGACTTCTTACTCCACCCTGCTCCCAAAACACAAGCCCAGCTCCACCCTCTTCCCCTGGGCAGGAGTCTAGAGAATTCTTCATTGGAGAAACTGAAGAGCCCCACCCAGGCCAGAGCCATATACAATTACAACACAATTTTTTTCCATCCTTCTCTTCATGCTTTTTCTAGGATATGTAAGAGGATTTACATATCACCTACTGGATTCTCCCTTGATGAAGGTCAATTAGCTCCTCTACCAGGTTCCCTTCAGGCTTTCCAGTGCTGGGTGGTCCAACACTCTTTACTAGGTATGACCTTATGGTAGATGACCAAGGACAAGAGCTACGCCTTACTGCCTACTTACCTCGCACAGATGCCTACTAAGATAGACATGAAATAATATGTGCTGAATGAAAAATCCAAATTGAAAAGGTGTATACCTGCACTTTCTAAATCATTATGCCTATAATACTCTGATTTCCTTACCTTATACTGATTCTGAACTTCAATGGAATCACAGAAATTTTCTGAATTAAAGAATGTATTTCCTAGTTCTTTCTTTCCCCCAAATATGCAGTAAATAATGAGGTTCCATTTGAAAATATAAGAAATTCTGTTGAATAGATACTATTTCAATACATTAGGAACTCATGAGTAAAGACTCTTAGTAATGACTCAGTCACAAACTGGGAGCAAGAACAGCAAAAATTTCCAACTACTGTACACTTGACCTAGAGGCAGACAAGCTAGTCTATTCATTACTACTTGTTAGGGAGAATTTTAAGAACTCAAAATAATATGTGATTTAAATCCTGAAAAATGAAGTAAGATTTAATTTAAATGACTTGTTTTCAAATCAGCAGACAAAAAACGAAATACTGCCACCCCTCAAAAGATGTTAATTATTCTTGTTTCTCCTAACCCTCGGGTCCATCTATAGTTTAGATGGTCTGACTTGTGATATCTAGCTCAATAGTTTGTCAGTATATGAAACACATCACTAAAAGAATCCAAAACCAGCATACCATTCTAGTAGAATTTTAATTCTACTTTCACCTTAACCACTTGTATCTGTCAAGACACCCAGATTCCCGGCATTAATTTTGTCATCCCAGACTGTGGCTCATTTGTTTCAATTGGCATTGTGAAATGTTTAAGATGTTTAAAAGGAGCACGCTAGGGGAGGAACAACCACCACAAGTGCCAAAATAACAATCTTTTGATAATGGGGAGAAATAAGGAGTAGAAACTGATAAAATTATAAATCATTAATTTAAAATATTTGCAGTATTTAGTCGGTAGAGTCAGAAAATGAATTTCACGTGAGTGAATTAGTCCAAGAGGTTTATTAATCCCGCTCACCATTTTTTTGACCAAGTAAGAAAATCTATAAACCATATTATACTGTTGCCTTTATATTCTTGCCTTTACAAACTAAGTAATATTTTACTCCTTTCAAAAAATCTGAGAAGTACAAAGTAGTAGTTGAGTGCACAGTATGGAAAGTTCACAGACCTCACTTAAATATTTAAGATGGGCCCTGTGGCCTTGAACAAGTCACTGTACTTCCCCTGCTGCGTACTGTGCTCACCCACCTCATTCGCTGGCTAGCTGCAGCAGCCCTCATGCCCTACTTTGGATCCAGACAAGCATCTCCAAGGGCCTGCTGAACTGATGTGCAGAAACCTGTACGTTTCCTCTAGGATCTCAAACCAACATCACACCAGAGCCTACTTTCACCCCAACCACACCTGTCTGCCAAGATCGACGCCCCAGATCATTCTTCGAGGACTCTCGTGACTCCCAGTGCCACTCCTCCTATGGTCTATCTCTTAGTCACCCCCTGCCTTAACACTATCCTCCTGCACCCATCTCTGAGGGCCCGGCCCCTCCCCACGCAGCCCATCTCTCCCTTCACCAGAGCGACCTTGCCAAATTCAAGATACAACCTGTGGTAATTTCTGCTCAAAAAGTAGTATTTATTTTTCTTCAGATAACAAAAAAAACTTTTGTTCATTATTAAAAATATATAAATCAGGGGCCCCTGGGTGGCTCAGTCGCTAAGCGTCTGCCTTCGGCTTAGGTCATGGTCCCAGCGTCCTGGGATCGAGCCCCACATCGGGCTCCCTGCTCCGCGGGAAGCTTGCTTCTCCCTCTCCCACTCCCCCTGCTTGTGTTCCCTCTCTCACTGTGTCTCTCTCTGTCAAATAAATAAACAAAATCTTTAAAATATATATATATATATATATCTCACAGATCTATAAAGAAACTATTTACAGTCCTAGTGTACAGAGATAAGCCATAATACCTCCATGCATGTCCTCCCAACTTTTACCCATGTATACCTTACATAATTCGAGGCCATTCTTTTCATGACCATTTTCTTCTGTTATTAAAAACTCTCTAAATGCCATTTTAACAGGCATAGATTACATCATGACACACATCTACCAAAATTACTTAACCATTCCTTTGTTTCAAGCCTTGGGAGACTGCATATAATAATGTTTAGAAATATCTTTGGTCAAACATCTTTGTCTATATTTTACAAATTATTTTCCTGGGACACAGTCTCAGGAGTCAACTATCAGATCAAAGATTACAGACATTTACAGACCAAACACACTGCCAAGCTGCTGTACAGAGACCTGCACCCACTCTGCTCTCCTCACCAGGGAGCTTCTGTACTGCAGCACGGGCTCCACACAACCCCAGCAGCAGTAGACGGCTTCCTTACAGAAAGTAGCAGGCCCGTGCTACATAAAACAGTAAGGCACAGGGCGCCTGGGTGGCTCAGGTGGTTAAGCGTCTGCCTTCAGCTCAGGTCATGATCCCGGGGTCATGGGATCGAGCCCCACATCGGGCTCCTGGCTCAGCGGGGAGCCTGCTTCTCCCTCTCCCCCTGCTCATGCTCTCTATCTCTGTGTCTCTAATGAATAAAATCTTAAAAAAAAAAAACAATAAAGGCACTATAATCAACAAAGTATAAAACTCAATCCTTGAAGGAAAATTTGATCTAACAATTACTGAAGACAATATTCAAGCAATTTTATAAGCATTTTAAGCAGAAAACCATTTTTGTTAACAGCAAAATCACTGGTTACATACTTCAGTATGTATTCTGAGTATTGCTAACTCTTTAAACACTGTTCCCCCACATTCCTTGTAAGTTTTTCATCATTACTTACATTTTTGAGAAAGAGCATTCTGATACAAATACAGAAGCTGAAACCATAATAATGTGAATCTTAAAACATACTTCTAAAGACTTTCACTTATATGCAACAATAACCACACTAATACTGTATAGGTCTGTGTTTGTTTTATCGCGAACAAGACAGATATGGACCCTGACTTCCTGGAGTATTTTGCTGGGTCTACACTGGAATCAGAAAAAGCCAGCTAGGGCGCCTGGGTGGCTCAGTTGGTTAAGCGACTGCCTTCAGCTCAGGTCATGATCCTGGAGTCCCGGGATCGAGTCCCGCATCAGGCTCCCTGCTCAGCGGGGAGTCTGCTTCTCCCTCTGACCCTCTTCCCTCTCGTGCTCTCTATCTCTCATTCCCTCTCTCTCAAATAAATAAATAAAATCTTTAAAAAAAAAAAAAAAGCCAGCTAAACTCTAGTTACTGCTATGAGCCAGGCATTATCTAAATGCTTTCGCATTTATTCAAATACATCTTTTTAAAGACTAATTTCTTTTTTTTTTTTAAGATTTTATTTATTTATTTGAGAGAGAGAATGAGAGATAGAGAGCACGAGAGGGAAGAGGGTCAGAGGGAGAAGCAGACTCCCCGCTGAGCAGGGAGCCTGATGCGGGACTCGATCCCGGGACTCCAGGATCATGACCTGAGCTGAAGGCAGTCGCTTAACCAACTGAGCCACCCAGGCGCCCCTAAAGACTAATTTCTTAAAAAGCACAAACAGCACAGAAGAAACTCTGACCACTGATGCAACTACTCTTTGTGCAAAATGACCTGGGCGTAAGGCGCAGTGGTTGAGTCTGGCACTGACCTGCACAAAGACACCCCAGAGGAGCTGTTGTCTCAGCCCAGGGCCCGACAGTCCAGAGAGGACATGAGACCATGACATCTCACAACCTTAACTCCACTTGCCCAGAATGGGCTCAAGGGCAATAATTTCAAAAAGATCTGTGTTTCTCTTCAGCTTAAAAAACAAAAAAACCTGCAACAACTATTCTTTGCTGTTGCCTTCCAGATCCTTTCCCAAACATCACCAAAAATGAAAAAGCATCTTCAGAAGAGGTTCCTGATGTGCTGACCCATCACAGGCTCTCCACATTTCAATAATCCAGGCACAATATGGAACTGAAGGCCCCTCCTTTGCAATTCGTCCTGCCACACCTCTGCACCAGAATGCCAAATGTCTAAATATCTCCCACCTCCATGCAACCTTCTGCTTAATAAAATCCATTCTTCCTCACTCTATCTTGACAAATTACACTCTTCCTTCAACCATCAAGTTCAATTTGATCAACTCCCTGTGAAATGTCTGTGTCCTCCACAGATGTGAGGACAGTGCTTCCTGCATCCCACTGGCGTGTTAATTAACCGCAGACACATTCAGGCCCCCCACCTGCAGGATTAGCACCACCTCCAACCACCTGGCTCCTGGTTCCATGTCTTGCACACTGCAAAATTTCAAAGCTCCCTGTTCTTACTCTCCCTTGTGTTTCAGATAGTTGAGATGAAGAACAAAAGAACCCTGGATAACGCAGTTCTTGCTCCACAGGTATTCTGAAGATAGCAAATGTGCAAACATTTAATATTTTCTTTATTTTAAAAACATGAAATTATTTCGTTATTTTTTAAAACTGTCTACTAAATCCTTTTCTACCCTTAATGTTTAAAAATAAATATCCAAACATAATAAAATTATTACCTTATAATTCCGGATAATATATAATTTAAACAAACAAAAAGGTTTTTCTGGAAATCACATCAATGCTTTATTAAACCACCTGACCAATGAAGGGTTCACCACCAAAGGGCTCATGCTATCATAAATTATTTTAAGGGAGCATTCAAAGCCACTTAATGTAATCCTACTCACTGAGAACCATTATCTGTTTTCTTTAAGTAAAAATACTCAGGAGAAACATTTTATCTTCATAAAGTAATAACTGAACTTCAAAAGGCACTAAAAACTGTGAAAGATTCAAATCCTCTCTATGCTGGCCATGGTACACTTTTTCATTCAACAAATATTCACGAAAGACCCAGCATGTGCTGTGCACTGTGGGGGGCACTGTACTAATTTACAAACAAAGGGAGAGACCATAGGAGGACAAGCACAGAACCACTCCTGTTTGCGTCTTTGAAGATTCTGCAGTAACAGCTCCAACACAGAAAGGCAGATACAGAGAAGCAAAGTTGGTTTCCATTCCCCTACCAGGTGCATCTCCAGCACGTTCCCACAAAAAATCCGTTTATATGTATGGTGTCGGTTCGAATAGTCAACTTCGGATTTTATCAAAGTTCCTTCATGTGCAGAGGAGAACAATAAAGTAATAAAAGAATAAATGCAAAGCTGGCTTCTGGAAACCAACTGCAACGAAAACAGAAGTTAACATTATAGACCAAAGACAGTGAACAATTAAAAATTCTAATGTCCGGGGGTGCCGTGGTTCAGTGGGACAGAGATCCAACTGCTGATCTCAGGGTCATGAGTTCGATCGCAGCATTGGGCTCCATACTGGGCATGGAGCCTACTTTAAAGAAAAAAAAATTCTTTTAATGTTTGAGAAAGTAACGCCTAAAACAAAAAAAACCCCAACAGATTAACCCAATACCTAGCGGTACATCTAAAAGTTCTGTATATACATGTAAATTGTATCATGATGCAAAACCAACTTCCTATTGTCATCATCTCCAGTATCTCTATCATTATCCAAACAGGTACTTTGTTATACAACCTGAGTACCTTTCTTTGTTCCATCTTTAATTCAAAAATCACCTTTTTAATCAAAACCAATAAAAAGAAATACCACTCTGTAAACATAAAAACAATGATTATAAAATTCTAGTTTTAGTTCTTTCAAAATGGAATCAAGCAGAAATGACGAGCATAATCATCTTCCTATAGAAAACCTGACCTACTTAGGTCTCTGCATTCACCACCTATAAGCTGATCCAGCTCTTCTGTTTCCCCTTCCGGGGCTCAGCAGAAAGGCTTCTCTTTCTCCCTCTGCCTGCCGTCCCCGGCTGTTGCGCGCTCTCTCTCTCTCTGTCAAATAAATAAATTTTAAAATCCTTAAAAATAAATAAAATAAACCTTTCTGCCATTGAGATAAAGCAAAAATATTTTTTTACAGATTTTATTTATTTGAGAGTGAGAGTGTGCACAAGTGGGGGGAGGGGTGGCAGCAGAGGGAGAAGGAGACACACACACACCCCCACCCCCCGCGTGAGAGCCCGACACAGGGTTTGATCCCAGGAACCGTGGGATCATGACCTGAGCCGAAGGCAGACGCTTAACCAACTGAGCCACCCAGGCGCCCCAAAGCAAAAATATTCTTAACGTGATGAATACAACTCTGATGACCTGGGTCCTGCTTACTAACCTAGCTTCACCTCAACACCTTTGGTCCTTTTTTCCTCCCTCCCTCCATACAAAAAAGGTATGCCCACATGCAATGTTAACAAACTGTAACACTTAGTCACATTTGCTTCAGATCTTTTTAGGTTAAGGACTAACTTATTACAGACAGACTTGAAGACCCTCAATTCCTAACCCCAGCCCACCCTTCTACGGGTAAGCTATCCCGACATTAAGATTCATCATTCCGGGGCGCCGGAATCGAGCCCCAACTCGGACTCCCTGCTCAGTGGTGAGTCTGCTTCTCCCTCTCCCTCTGTGATCTCTGTCATTCTCACTCTCTCTCAAATAAATAAATATCTTTTTTAAAAAGATTAAAAAAAAACAACAGCATAAAAAAATGGAATAATGTAGAAAAGTGTGACTGATTTAGTATGAGTATTGTTTCTTTAAACAAATTTCAGTTCTACATGGAAACATCTGTGTATGCAGTGGATCACAAAAGAATAAAATATGGAACCCACTGCTTGAAGGTGTATACCTAGAAGTAAAAACTCTAATCAACAAGCCATGCACATCTTCAGCTCTGGTACGCTGGTAACGTAGGTAATTATCCACCTGGAAATGTTCTTTAAGGCATGAGGTAGAGCTTTAGTTTATCCCATATGGATAACCAATTGTCTCAGCAGCATTTACAGACTAATAACTTCCACATAATATTAAATCACCCTTCCCGCTCTCATTTTATATTCCAGGGCTTTTTTCTTTTTTTTTAGGAGAGGAAGAGTACGCAAATGAGTGGGGCAAGGGGCAGAGGAAGAGGGAGAGAATCTCAAGCAGACTGTGCCCTGAGTGCAGAGCCTGAGGAGGGGCTCAAGCCTAGGACCCCAAGATCATGACCTGGGCCAAAATCAAGAGTCGGACACTCAATCAACTGAGCCACCCAGGTGTCCCCATATTTGATTGCTTTTATGTCCTCTGTAATATTCTGTCATTTTCTCCAAAAAGATCATAAATAGCTTTTGTTGGAGTTATTTCTAGGAATTCAGAGTCTCTATCCTTTCCTCAAAAAAGACTTTAACCCACTCTACCCCATGAACACACCCTTCACTTGTCATACAGTTACGGTTGGTTCAAGTTTCAGCTTGCCACCTTCTTCCATTTTGGAACATGCAGAATTCTAAATCGAACTGCAAACTGCCAGTTAAAAATACATCTTGCCATTATCCCTGTTGTATATTTCATGAATTTGGTATGTTTATCTACCGTCGAAAGTGAACTAAACATCCTCCCTGACCTGAAAAACTTTAAAATGTTTACTTGCTAAATCAAAGTTAAACTTTTCATGAGGAAAAAAGCTAATCTCAAGACACACATGAGCTTAAATATAAAAAGGGTGTTAAAATATCAAATCAAGTGATTCCCTTTCCTTTCTGAAGCTTTCATAATCATGTTAATGAAGCTAAATTTACCTAGAACACCGCCACCATCCAGAAATTGTCAATAAACTTTGGCTTGCTTTTCTGTCTGTAAAGAAAGTGGGTAACTGAAGACCCCATTTGCACTAGAGAATCACTGCTGCTACTGTCCCTGGAGCCGGCTACAGAAAGAGACCAAGCAGCAGTTAGGGTCATCGGCCCCAGTAACTTTCTATTTAAGATTCATACTTAAAGCCACGAGTTGTTCCTGTCTCTTCCACGTCCTGGACAAAGTGTGGCAGGAAGGCTTCCCATCATCTGACATTCTCTTATAGGTAACAGCCATAGTGCTCCCCAAAGCCACTCTTAAGCATGACACACAACCTATATTTTCACTCACAACATCCAAAACCTTCTAAATTTGGTGAAAATCTGCCCAGCCATTTTTTACATTGTAATTACAGATACAAAGAATTTTATTTATAAAGATTAATAGGCTCCATGTAGAAAACAAGCACTCTTCAGACCTCTAGAGAACAGAGAGAATACATTCAGTAAAAATATCTGCCAAAAAAACATATTGCACTTATTTCTTATAAGAATTTTCTTATAGCTGAACTCATACTTCTAAAAAACATAATAGATTAGTGAGGTTCTACACCTGTAGCATCTAGAACTTGTCCAACATAGCCATTAGCCACATGTGGCTATTTAAATTTTAGTTTTAATAATTTAAAAAAATAACCTAAAGACTCAGCAGTCTTACCAGCTACATTTCAAGGGCTCAACAGCTACACATAGGGGGTTTGTTTACCACACTGGACAGAGTGTTTCCATCACAAAGCATTCTACTGAACAATGCTGCTGAATTTTTTTTTTTAAGATTTTATTTATTTGACAGACAGAGACACAGCAAGAGAGGGAACACAAGCAGGGGGAGTGGGAGAGGGAGAAGCAGGCTTCCTGCCGAGCAGGGAGCACGATGCTGGGCTCGATCCCAGGACCCTGGGATCATGACCTGAGCCGAAGGCAGACGCTTAACGACTGAGCCACGTGGCACCACGCTGCTGCAGAATTTAAAAGCTGTGAACAGTGCTAATAAAATTAACTGTGTTTTTAAAGATTTTATTTATTTATTTTAGACAGAGAGAGTGAGCAAGTGGGGGGGGAACAGAGGGAGGAAGATAAGCAGACTCCGCACTGAGTGAAGAGCCTGACACAGGGCTTAATCCCATAGCCCTGGGATCACGACCTGAGCCAAAATCAAGAGTCAAACACCCAACCGAATGAGCCCCTGTGGCGCCCCAAAGTTAACTTTAAAATATAGTTTTATTACCAAATATAAACTTCTGTTGCATCTCAGATTCTAAAGACCTCCAAAATATGGTAATAAGTATGCCGAAATACTAAATCTATTTCATTTTTAATGTTTTGTTTTTTAAAGATTTTATTTATTGATTTGACAGAGAGAGGCAGCGAGAGAGGGAACACAAGCAGGGGGAGTGGGAGAGGGAGAAGCAGGCTTCCTGCTGAGCAGGGAGCACGACGTGGGGCTCAATCCCAGGACCCTGGGACCATGACCTGAGCCGAAGGCAGACGCCTAACGACTGAGTCACCCAGGCGTCCCCATTTTTAATGTTTTTAAAGTTTGTTTTTTTTTTAAGTACTCTCTACACCCAAACATGGGGCTCGAATTTACCACCCATAGATAAGAGTCACATGCTCTTCTGACTGAGCCAGCTTGGCACCCCTAAATCTATTTTAAATAAAATAAATATAAAATCTTATTTGCCTGTGAAGCATCTAGGGATTATATTTATTTCCCAATATACAAAAACAAGAGAAAAAAATTTTTACTTTAAAAAATACTGTGTATGTGTTCAAGGAAGAAACAAAATTCATGCTTTAAAAAGATTTCCATGTCACCAACAGCAAAGACCCCCCCCTCAAAAAGAAAGCTGTTTTTCCCCCTCCCAAGTTTGGGTCAAATCCCAAGAATACCCTGACCGCAATATAAGGATAAGAGAGCAGAGACTGCTTTCACCTGCATCAGGAGCAAATCATTTCTCATTCCTCACTTCCTCTACCCTTCCGCCTTAAATTGCTGCAGACGCCTTAGCGGCGAGTGGTGAGGGCTGTGACTTAACTGCTGCTTGGTCCTTTTTCCCCCAGAATCAAAGGCACCGTAACTCCCAAGCTCAATAACTGAAAGCAAATAAAGAACTCTTACAACTCAGTAATAAAAAAGATAAATGACTCAATCTAAAATTGAGGAAAAGTTCTTAACAGACATTTCTCCAAAGACAATAAGCACATTATGGTAAGTAATGATGCTCAACATCATTAGCCATTGGGGACATAAAAATAAAAACCACAGTGAGATACCACTTCACACCCAATAGGATGGCTATAGTAACAATTAAATAAAAGCCAGTAACAAGTGTTGGCAAGGATGTGGAAAAATTGGAAATCTCTCACACTACAGGTGGAATGTAAGTAAGTAAGTACAGCAGCTTTGGTAAACAGCCTGGCAGCTTCTACAAAAGCGGAAACATAAGCATTACCATATGACCTAGCAATTTCACTTCTAAGTATACCCAGTAGAAAAACAAAAAAATACATCCACTCAAAAATTTGCACAAGAACATTCATAGTAGCATTAATCAAAAGAGCCAAAAAGTAGAAACCCAAATGTCCATCAACTGATGACTGGAGAACAAAATGCAGTGTATGTATGCAATGGAGTATTATTTAGCAGTAAGAAGGGATGAAGAACGAATATATGCTATAATATGGATGCACCTTGAAACGTTATGGTAAGTCGAAGAAGCCAATAACCAAAGACATGGTTCTATTTGTATAAAATGTCCAAAATATGCAAGTTTGTAAAGAAAAAAGCAGATTAGGGGCGCCTGGGTGGCTCAGTCGTTAAGCGTCTGCCTTCGGCTCAGGTCATGATCCCAGGGTCCTGGGATCAAGCCCCGCATCGGGCTCCCTGCTCCGCAGGAAGCCTGCTTCTCCCTCTCCCACTCCCCCTGCTTGTGTTCCTTCTCTCGCTATGTCTCTGTCAAATAAATAAATAAAATCTTAAAAAAGAAAAAACCAGATTAGTGGTTGCCTAGGGCTAGGGGCCAATGGGAAATGGGGAATGACTGCTACAGGAGACAGGATTTCTGTTTGGGGTGATGAGAATGTTCTAAAATATACTGTAGTGATGGTTACACAATAGTGTGAATATACCAAAACCACTGACTTGTACTTTTTAAATTAGTGAACTATATACACTATGTGAATTACAGCTCAATGTTATGTATATACGTTTTTAAGTAAAATTAAATGCATAGCTTATCATTTTCCTATTAAGCTTACATTGTTCACTTGAGGCTTTATAAGGGGAGATATGGGGCTACCAGCCAAATGAAGTAAGCCAGAGAGCTTGACAAAAATCAGGAAGGATCTGAGCCCAGGATTTAACTGGACATTATTCCAAGGCTTTAGCAGGGGATAAGAGGCTTATGCCTCCCAAAATCCACGTCCCTGAGTTTGAAGACAATCCCCCAGAAATTCTCCCCAAAGAGCCCCTAAAGTAAAGCATCTCTGTTATTTTCTAACCTCACCCAGGAAAATTTCAAGGTACAAAGACATCAAGTCTACAGAAAATAGTTAAAGCATGGATACACAATCAACAATCAGAACGTAGGTCTGAACACTTTCACTGGCTGAATGGATATTAGGGATGCACAGTCCTTTTATCTTTTCTATGTTTCCTCCCTTGGGTTCCAAATTCATACTCTGGCTTCAAAGATTAAAAAAAAGTTTTCAGAAACACTTCATTATGAATTTGGAAGAATTCAGGTGCACCCTCAAATTCTGCAACACCCCCCAAGATCCTAAGGTCCCCTTCCAATATTTAAAAATTTTATCTCTTTCAACAATCCAACTATTCTTATTCTTGCAACCTCAAAAGCCACATTATGCCTCAAATCCAGAATTTTTTCACAACTCAGAACCCATTACACATCACAGATATTCGTCACCTCCAATTCCAGTTTCCCCTCACTGCACATTTATAAATACATTATTATAAATTATAAATACATTTATGTATTTATCTACTAGTCAATTCATAGACATCTGCAAGAAAACAAAACAAAACATGTTCACCTACTTCTCCACTTCCTATTCTGGGCAGATACCAGAAAGAACATGAACTCCTGTGTCCATGCCACTAGTATAAAAAATGTAACAGAAGTATTATATGTAATAACTACTGAGATTAAATGAGTGCTAGGTATCATCCTAAGGTCTTAACATATGTTTATTCATTCAATCCTCTGTACAACACTACCATGGATAGCAATATTATCCTCCCTTTTGCAGAACAGAAAACAGACCAATCTGATCTAAGCTGGTAACTGGGGGGACCCAGAATCCTATCAAGGAAAATAACGAAGTTAAAGTCCAGCAAGAGCGTTTAATGAGTCTTAAAACTGTAATTCTCCCCACCTCACCCTCCTATAGCCACCTTTCCTTTGAATTACTATACCCTTACCTCATCTGCTGCCAAACAAACACCATATGCCATAGACCACAGGAAATCCCTTTAAAGGAAAATTCGCTGCTAGAATCTTTATTGCCATTAATTGAACCAGTAATTCTCAATAGTACTTTTTAATTACAGAATATATTATTAAGGAAAAACATTTTAGATTTTAATGTATTTACCTTGTCACAGTTCTTCTGTCAATCAGGTAAAATATTAAAAGCATTAAAAATATAGTAATGGAATTCCCTCTTCCAGATTGTAGGGGAGGGGAGTAAAAACTGAGTAGCTACAGCATACTTCATTATACTTAATTATCCAGAAAATGCAATGTCCTATACTAATACAAAACAGTTCTTAGAGGCCCACGAAGTGTATTTTCTTTTCTCTTTCATTTAAAAAGATCTCATTTGAAAAAGCACAGCAAACATCTCACAACCTACTCTGACCCTTAGAGAAATGAGGAAGGGGTAAATAACTGATATAGGCAAATTTCCACACTCACAAGCTATTTTCAGTATTTTTAATCTACTATTTTAAAAAGGGAAGGTTTTAATAACAAAAATATGAATGATGGCCAAAACCAACATCCTAAGTTGGGACGGGAGAAGTGACACCGGGAATGGATAGAGCTTACTGCATGTGGAAAATTAACTTGCTAGGAGAACAGTACAGTGCCTGGATTTAGAGCTTTTGATGAACACTTAGAAAATTTACCTTTGAGGCTGCGAGGCACGTCAACCCTCTGAAAATATCTCTCTCCAAAATATGTTTAAAACAAAAACTTCTGACACTCCAGTATCTGGATACTAAAGGGAATACGAAAGATGTAATACAAGTTCTTCAGATATGTGATAACAGCCCACAGAAATGATACTGGAAGAGGATATCAAAACCTCTTTTTGTTTACTTTGGAGTGAATTAATATACACAGTCATTTATCTCTTTTATACAGAAACATTTAAGTCTCTGCTGATTAAGTGCCACTACTGCTCAGAGAAGCAGCAGCTTCTTCGCTGCCTTTTCACTGTGGAGTCGACGCTGGAACAACCCTGGCCCACCAACAGTTGTTTAAAAAGCCGGTACCCAAGAGAGCAAGAAACTGCAGGGCACCCCGAAATGTGAAGGGACAGAGCTGCTGTAAAGGGCCTTCCCTTCTGTGCTAACATACAGAAAATGCAGACACCTACATACCTCCCCTTTATCACATCAAACATCCAGCTTTAAGCTTTGCTAGGACAGAGATAATCCTCTCCTCCCCTCTCATCCCACACTCCGCCCCACAGATGGAGAGGGAGTGCAGGACTAAAACGCTGGAGTCAGGGTCCATGATCCTAGGACTGGACCAGGTCCTGGTTCAATTAATGTACGGCACCAAGGCCATGAGGTGAGAGGTCAAGCAACCACACAAAAGGGCGTCTGCGTATACTACCGAGTAAGAGCGGACACACAAGCCGCAAGGCAGAGTCCCTGTCACAGGAATGCAGCCCAGAAGCCATGGCGAAAACCTCAAAACGGCTTTTAATTTAAGAGCTAAATGGTTGTGACGAACGTCAAAAGGCCTTAGCGATCCAGGAAGGTCTCAAGGCGGGTGGAACTGAACTCGCCCTGACACACGGGGAGAGTCCAGACAGGAGTGGGGAGGACATTTCTAATGGGAGACTGAGCCCGCTCTTCCAGCCTTAGAACCCGAGAGCACAAATGAACATGGTCTGACAGCAGGACAACACAGTGCTCAGTCTGAGCAAGAGTACCTGAGGCTCAAAGCAACCAAAACCACAGAATCCTTTAACGCAAGGAAAGGTATACTCCCTTAACCAATGATAAAGATACTTAGGATGTGTCAGACTCTTGACAGACATGGAGCAGTACCTACAGCCAAGGCGGGCAGGGCACTCCAGCTGAGCAGCGGCCCCAGCACCCACGGGATACAACAAACTCAACCCTAACTACGCTGGAGACACCAGCTGGAGACCAGCACGGCCAGGCTCTAAAATCGGTAGAAAGGCGAGAAAGCAGTAAATGGAGAACAGGAAAATGACAAAACCATTTGTGCCTTAGAAGGATTAATGTGACACACGTAAGTAAGATGCCTGCAAGAACACAGGAGGCTGAAATGATCTACCCAGAGCATGGATTTACTTTCCTGTAAAAGGCATATATACCAATGAGATGCCCTTGATTTATCTTTCACATTTGTTTCAAGTTGTCTTTTTTTTTTTAAGATTTTATTTATTTATTTGAGAGAGGGAGTGAGAACACAAGCATTAGGAGAGGGGCAGAGGGAGAAGACACCCGCTGAGCGGGGAGCCTGACACGGGGCTCGACCCCAGGACCCCGGGATCATGACCTGAGCCTAAGGCAGATGCCCAACGACTGAGCCACCCAGGCGCCCCGTTCAAGTTTTCAAAAACAACCACACACACAGATAAAGGTACACTGACAATGGCACTCGTACGCTGCTAATGAACATAAATTGCTAAAATCACTAGGCAATGTGTATCAGAAACCTTTAAAATGGTCTATCTTGTGACTTTTCCTTTTTTTTTTTTTTTTTAAAGATTTTATTTATTTATTTGACAGAGAGAGACAGTGAGAGCAGGAACACAAGCAGGGGGAGTGGGAGAGGGAGAAGCAGGCCACCCGCTGAGCAGGGAGCCCGATGCGGGACTCGATCCCAGGACCCTGGGATCATGACCCGAGCTGAAGGCAGACGCCCAACGACTGAGCCACCCAGGCGCCCCTATCTTGTGACTTTTCCTTAGGACTTTGTCCACGGAAAACATTTCAAACATTTTGCTGTTAAAATGTTTATAGTAGGGGCGGCTGGGTGGCTCAGTCATTGGACGTCTGCCTTCAGCTCAGGTCATGATCCCAGATTCCTGGGATCAAGCCCCGCATCGGGCTCCCTGCTCGGCAGGAAGCCTGCTTCTCCCTCTGCCCCTCCCCCTGCTCGTGTTCTCTCTCTTGCTCTCTCAAATAAATAAAATCTTTTTAAAAATTAGACACACCTTAAGAAGACTTCTATTTCAGTTATAATCAGATAAATGAGATATTTTAGTAAACTCAGTTATGTAAAAAGAAAAAACAGACAAGAAAAAGACCACAGATGTATGTCAGTAGTTGCCACTGGAATGTCAGATTGTGGGTAATTATTTTAAGAGACAGAATTGAACAAAGACTGTTTGCAACAATGTAACTATGTTAGTCAGTAGCTAACATTTCACCTATGGTTAAAATTGCTTTTTGATCTATCCAGAGATAATGGGGTATAAATTAGATAAAACTCTTCTATCTCTCTTAAGAGATCTTGAGTCCCTATGATACACTGAAGACAAAACTGAATAATAAGCATTTACTGATGCTTAACTGTGACATTTCATTCAATCCTCAATATAACACAACAAACTAATTACTATTTTTAATTTCTGGAGACTGAGAAAGAGGAAGTAATTTTCACCAGGTGAGAAATCTAAATAGTAGCTAACAATCCTTCAAACCAAGACTGTCTATAAAACCCATGCTCATTACACCTGGTTACGAATTACCCCAAAGAGAAAGCTTTAAAATAACGTACACATTAATGGAAGGAATAAAGCAGCAAACAGAAAGCAGAAAAGAGAGGTGCACCGATGTTCAGCCTGTACCAGCTGCTACAGGAGGCAGAAAGAGAGTACTCTTAACCTCGAGGGTGGGGCGGGGAGGGAGATGGGAACGGGGTTTCAAAGAATACTAGAAGCCCACAAAGAGAAAGGCATGCTAGACCAGTCCTGGCAGAGAAGACAATGGAGGTTTTTTTTGAAACTGCAAATATTATTTGACAACTACTCCCCCCCAAATTTTTGGTAAACTTCTAGGTACAGAGGTGAAACAGTCAAATGTTTTACTTATAATATTTAATTTTTAATTTAAGCATATATAGTGAAATGCACGTTATAAAATATTTAGATTGTTTTTCTTACATTCATGAAGCAAGTTTATTCAAATGCTTCATATGCATCTTTGTCATTACTGTATCCATCTGCAAAGCCAATTCTTTAGTCTAAAGTGGGTTTCCACATTAAAGCATCTTTTATTTCTAAGCCTTTTGCGATAGTTTTTGTTCGTTTTTATTTAAATAAATATGATACTGCCTGTGGAACTGTTATCCCAAGTCAGAAATAAGCATTCATTTGGTTTTCCATTTGATTTACAAACACACAACACACACACACACACACACACACACACACACACACACACAATCTCCACATCACAATCACTTACTGTTTTGCTTTTTGAGTGATCTTTAAAAGGTGTTAGACAATCAACACTTGCAACTGTGAGGAATATTACAAAATCAGTGTTAAAATGCCTTTGCCTTTTTTACTACTTCCACTAGTGAATTCTAAAAATATCTGAAATTAAGCACTGATTAATATCATTTTGATTTAGAGTATGTCATCACAAAGAATTCTTTGCTATCCAAAATAATGTCCTTGAGACAGCCCCCCCACCCCCAACATGAGAGATGCCTGCATTGCTCTTCCTCTGGGGGATAACTTCTTAGGACGGGGAGTACTCACCTTACAACCAAGCACTACTTCTACATTAACTTAAATACACGTAACAGGAAGGGCAGGGAGAGAAACTTAAAATAGGTTTGACCTAGATCGAAATTCTCAAACTTTGGCATACATCAGAATCTCCTGACGCGCTTGTTAGAGCTCCTGGATCTACCCCAAGCTTCTGTTCCGCAGGAATGGGATAGGGTCTGAGACGTTCCATTTCTAAAAAGTTCCCAGGTGATGCCAGTGCTATTAGGCACCACACTCAGGTCCAGATTACACTGGCCCTTGTTCATGACATTAAGGGTTTTGACTGGGTCCTTAGGTTATGGGGAATCATTGACGAATTTCAAGCAGGGAAATGACATCACAAGACTTGTGATTTTTAACATATCACTCTGACAGCAATATGGAGAATGGAGCTATCAAACATAACACATTTCACTTATTTTAACATACATGTTTTTCACATTTATAATTTCTCATAGCAGGATGCATTTTGCAATCAATGGTATAACAACATAGTTTAATACATAGTGAATTTTCTTTCTTAGTGGCATGTCAAATAATGATGTGTATTATAATTTACGGATAGCTGATTCACTGAAAAATCATCTCTCTTCTCATACAGCAGTGCTGTAAGAGGGAAAAAGCTGGTTTTATTCCCATTTTACAGATGAGGAAACAGATTTTAGGGCAATGTAAGAGACCCATCTCAGATCACACAGCTAGTAAACGATGGGTCCAACCCCAAACCTTTGACACATAACCAAACATCTTTCCCCTAAAATGATACTGCTGACCACAGAGACAGAGAGGAGACAAGGACAAACCGAGGCAGCAGCACACACCAACGGGGTGCCGAGGAGCTCCTATGGACACCAGGTGTGAGATACCAAATTTAAGCAGTTAAGATGAATCACTTCAAGATTTTTATTAAGGAGCTATAAATAAATGAAAAGAGTCAAACGAACCACCTCCACAAATGTAGAGATAGAATCCGAACAGCAGTTTGGGAACGCTGTTTCACACAGTGCTGCAAGATGCGGAATATGACATAATGTCTCTGAGGAAACAGACAATGGTTTGAGGATTCTCTTTAAATTATAGCAGGTGACACGGTGAAGTCAGGTTTGTGCCAAGACAGGCCCTGGGCCTGGAGAGCTGCCAGAACACCATGCATCATCAGCTTTCTGAGACTACCAGAAACTCAAGATATTTCACAGCAACACACAGAAACAATTCTGAAAAACAAAACAAGCAAAATAACAACCCACAGTCTTTATGCTTTTGATCAAATTTGGTTTGAAAAGTGACTTTCTGGGGGTGTCTGGGTGGCTCAGTCAATTAAGCGTCCGACTCTGGATCTCAGCCCAGGTCTTGGTCTCAGGGTCGTTGAGTTCAAGCCCCATGCTAGGCATGGAGCCTACTTAAAAAAAAGAAAAGGAAAGGTGATTTTCTGAAATACCACTCTGTAGGCTGCCAAAATGATTAATCCTAAAACGTAAAGAAAAAAAATAGAAAATCTAACAAATATTTTTTGTCATAACATCCTGCGTATTCCCACTCCCTAGTGCAAGTCTACTAATAAAAGATCCACTAAATTATGCAACCTACTCAGCGCATTCTCAAAAGACACTTACACCTTTACTTGGATCAATTAAATGTTGTAACTCCTAGGAGAAGAACGTGCAAATATCATGTTCATCAAACAAATCTTCCTTACTAAAACAACTAAAAGTTCAAAGGGGCAAACCGTTTAAGCTGGTAATTCTTCTGGGGCCCAAACACTTTTCGTCCCTGAAAGGAACTCTAAACATTACTTAAATCTCACATTCCACTTCTGATTAGAAAAATGTAAATCAGACTTAATTTTGAGGCCACAAACTTTTTCCTGTAATTACCATGTATGTTTAAAAACTTGAATACCTTGACTCTGCTAAGTGAAGAGTTCTCACACAGATGGGTCCTGCCACCAGACATGAGACACTTGGGTACTCTATTAAAACCACAACCCAGACTTTAAGAACCTAAGAAAGCATATCCCAGAGCAATTAACACAAGAGATTTCTATTTTTCTTGCTTGGTTTTAGGTTCATTATATACACGTAAATGTTTATAAACAGCCAATAACAACAGCAGTACATTCTGACAACTAAAGAACTAAAAAAGCTACATTATTAAGTTTGAAACAACTCATGAGCAAAATAACCTAGGGCTAGAGGCAAAGCATGTATCTAAATCAACCCCTCTATCAAAATAACTATTTCCTACTCCTCCAACCAGGCAAATGACAAGAGGTTCTAAGTAAGCGCTGAATCATGCAGAGTAAAGAACAGCAAAGCAACACTACTTGGGACTCTCAACTAGTGGTAATTAATGATCATTTTCAAATCAAAGCAGATTCCTTTTAAAGATGAGGCATGCCTCCTTCAAATTCCTAAGAGAGGAGATATCAAGATAACTAGACTATTATTATTGTTGTTGTTGTTATTATTCTCATCTCTTGGGTGTGGCTAGATGATAAAAAAACTTCACACGGGAGTCCCCATACAGCTCTGCCTCCCAGTCCTGGAGTAGATGTGATCTGTTCCTGCTCCTTTAAGGCCAGAGCACAGGCCCTTGGCCCAGGAAGCACCACCAGGGCGGGAGGGGTCCAGCTACCCAGGTGGGCGTGTCCAGGAGCCAAGAGGCCCCCAGGCCCACCCAGGGTCTCTCCACTACTCCTCCAGCTTTTCTGTTGTTCCACCACCTACATCTGTGACCCTGTGACAACATGGCTTTGAACTGTAAAAAAATCTCCCCATACATGGACCAGAGATTGTTTTCAATAAATATATTGAAAGATTTTTGGAGATTTTTGACAATTTGAATAACATGCAGACAAACTGCATGGCCGAGAAATATCCAAAAAATTTCAGAAAAAATTAGGTATGTCACAAATGCATAAAAGATATGTAGTTACTCGTCTATTTTATCATTTACTACCATAAAATATACACAAATTATTAAAAGTTAAAATTTAGGGGCACCTGGGAAGCTCAGTCGGTTAAGTGTCTGCCTTTGACTCGGCTCAGGTCCTGGAGTTGAGGCCCAGGGTGGGCTCCCTGCTCAGCGGGAAGCTTGCTTCTCCCTCGCCCTCTGCCCCTCCCTCCTTCTTGTGCGCTTGTGCGCTCCCTCTCACTCTCATATAAATAAAATCTTTTTAAAAATTTAAAAATTTATCAAAACTTACACACACTTACAGACTGTACATGGCGCCATTTGCAGTCAAGAGAAATGTAAACAAAGATGCAGTATTAAATCCTAACTGCGTTAAAATTAACTGTAATACACCCTGCACTACTGTAATAACTTCAGAGCCATCTCTCCTGCTAGTGCGGGGAGCTCACGTGTGGTGAGCAGCCACTTAAAGTGCTGGGTGACCCTCATCACAGCACAAGCAGGCTGGCTCTCCAGGAAACACTGTATCTTGGTAAAAGTGATCTCTTCCAATTCTCATATATTTTTTGTTGTGTTTAGTGCCAGACCATAAACCCTGAACAACACCATGGGACCCATAAGAAGTGCCACTGATGAGGCAGGAAGCATGACCTTACAAGAAAAAGTTCAACTGCCTGGTATGTGCGTGGATTGAGGTCTGCAGCTATGGTGTCCACCATTTCAAGATAAATGAATCCAGCGTAGGGACTGCTGTAGAAGAAAGAAAAGTTGAGGAAGCTGTCACTGCTGCTATGCCAGGAGGCACGAAAACCTTGGACTTTCTGCAAAATACATTTTTATCCCGTACTGAAAATGCAGCTTTTATGGGGGTACAGGATGGCTAAATGAAAGACATACCTCTAAGACTAACAGGATTCAAGAAAAAGCCAAGTCATTACATGACAACTTCAAATAAAAGGCAAGTAAACGATCTAAAGCTGGAAAATTTAATGCCAGCAAAGGATGGTTTGATAATTTTAGAAAGAGATCTGGCTTTAAAAAAAGTTAAGATGAGAAGCAGCTTCTGCCAACCAAGAGACAGCAAATGACTTCTCAGGCGCCATTAAGAAAATCACAGAGGAGAAAGGATATCTGCCTGAACAGGTTTTTAATGCAGACCAAAGGGCCCTATTCTGGATAAAAGTGCCACAAAGGACATTTATAAGTAAGGAAGAGAAGCAAGCACCAGGGTTTAAGGAAGGAAGGAAGGGTCTACCTCTACTGTTTTGTACAAGCACAGTGCTGTTTATGATCACGACCGCCCTTATCTGTAACACTACTAACCCCAGTGCCCAGAGGGCAAAGATAAACATCAGCTGCCAGTCTTCTCGTTGTACAGCAAGAAGGCCTGGACAGTGAGAACCCCTTTTTCTGCATGGGTTCCCTCGAGCTTTGTCTCTAAAGTCAGGAAGTGCCTTGCCATTAAGGGGCTGCTGTTTAAAGTTTTTTTGATTGGACAATGCCCCCTGGCACCCAGAACCCCCATGAGATCAGCACCAAAGGTATCAAAATGGACTACTTGCCCTCAAACACAATGGCTCCAACTCAGCCTCTAGATCGGGGTCATTAATGCTCATTACACATGGTGATGTATAATGGAACGGATTGTGAACACTATGGAAGAGAACCTTGACAGAACATCATTAAAGTCTGGAAGGATTACACCACTGAAGATGCCATTGTTGTTATAGAAAAAGCCATTAAAGCCATCAAGTCTGAAACAAGACATTTCTGCTGGAGAAAACTGTGTTCAGATGCTGTGCATGACTTCACAGATTTATGACAGAGCCAATCAAGGAAATCATGAAAGAAACTGTTGATATGGCAAAAACAGTGGGTGGGTAAAGGGTTTCAAGATACGGATCTCAGAGAAACTCAAGAGTTAAACTGACACCAGAACCACAGGAATTAAGAGAGGACTTGATGGAGACGAGCGCTCTTGGATACTGCTAGATGGTGAGGAAGAAGTCCCAGGAGAAGCAGCCCCAGAAAACAAACGGACACTGGACAATCCGGCAGAAGGGCTCAGATTACTCAAGACTGCTTTTGATTTCTTTTACGACCTGGGCCCTTGTGTGATATAGGCCCCGAAACTAAAGTAAATAGTGCAAGAAGGATTGGTACCAGACAGAAGCATGTTCAGAGAAATGCAATATAGCAAAAGAAGTCCAACGTTAGGATGTATTCCCAGAAGGTTACACCCAGTGTGCCTGTCTCTCCAGGCTCGCCTCCCATCTCCTCCACCTCTGCCACTCCTGAGACAGCAAAACCAACCCCACCCCTTCGTTTACTTCCTCCTCAGCCTGAGCAGCCCGAAGAAGACAGGAGGAAGACTTTATGATGACCTACTTCCACTTAGTGAACAGTAAACCACCACCAAGCCGTACAGGTAATAAGCTCATCTGTGGGGTATGTGAGTATCTGTGTGTGAAAATCTAAGAACGGTAGGGACAACCACCATCTGAGACATGTCTGTGTCATCACCATCATCACTGCCTATGTATTCACCATAAAGAACGTCGTGTGTCCATGACCTGCATGGAAGTGGATAGCCTATGCTTATGTAGGCATAAGGTGAGTGGTAGTTAATATAAAATATTGTGCTGATTTTCTATTTTATAACTCTGCTTTTTAAAGAATTACATTACTGTACAGTATGCCTCTCTCATATCTAGAGGAACTGCTCATCATCCTATCATCACAGGTACAGGATTTTTTTTTAATGTAACAATGTTTCTAATACTGTATTATGAATGACTCTAATACTGTATGGCACAAAAATTTTATAACAATGCATTCACTAACGTATAAGCTAGGCTACCATGAAGCAATTGTATTGCTTACAGTAGGCTATATAAAACAACCATATTGCTGCTTCTTCATTATCAATGCACGAAGCGTTATACCTGTAAATAAATATAAATTACTTTTTCACATTGTTTTCATTTTTTTGTAAAGATTTATTTATTTATTTGAGAGAGCATGCGCAAGCACACACAGGTGAGTGGGGAGGGGCAAAGGGGTGAGGGAGAGAGAATCCTCAAGAAGGCTTCCTGCTGAGCACAAAGCCTGACACAGGGTTTGTTCCCAGGACCCCAAGATCATGACCTGAGCCATAATCAAGAGTCAGATGCTTAACCAACTAAGCCACGCAGGCGCTCCTATGTTTTCATTTCTTTCTTTTTTTTTTTAAGATTTTATTTATTTATTTGAGAGAGAGAGAATGAGAGACAGAGAGCACGAGAGGGAAGAGGGTCAGAGGGAGAAGCAGACTCCCTGCTAAGCAGGGAGCCCGATGTGGGACTCGATCCCGGGACTCCAGGATCATGACCTGAGCCGAAGGCAGTCGCTTAACCGACTGAGCCACCCAGGCGCCCTATTTTCATTTCTGATGTCTAGTGTTAGTAATATGTGTAACAGCTATAGTGTTTTGTATCATGTAAGACCATATTAATGCAGGTACTGACAGACAATTCATATTATCAACAGACGACATAAACTTATGCTATTGACAAATACAGTACGGTACTATAAATATATTTTCTCTGTCTTATGATTTTTATAACATTCTTTCTCTAGCTTACTTTATTGTAAGAATACAGTATTTTTTTTTAAGATTTATTTATTTGACAGAGAGAGAGAGCCACCCAGGCACCCCAAGAATACAGTATTATAATACATGTTGTTTCAGGATTTCTTTTCCTTTAGTGCCCCCAGTTCTTGGTCACACAGCTTCGAAGAATGAAGAGGTAGACCAGACGAAGTGGTGGGCAGCAACGCAAAGTTTACTGAGCGATTGTACAAAGCTCCCTAAGAGGGAGGGGACCTGAGAAGTTTGCCACTGGAGTTCCTAAGTCTAGGGGTTTTAAGATTTTATTTATTTATTTGACAGAGAGAGACACAGCGAGAGAGGGAACACAAGCAGGGGGAGTGGGAGAGGGAGAAGCAGGCTTCCCGCCGAGCAGGGAGCCCGATGTGGGGCTCGATCCCAGGACCCTGGGATCATGACCTGAGCCGAAGGCAGACGCTTAACGACTGAGCCACCCAGGCACCCTAAGTCTAGGGGTTTTTATGAGATTGTTGGCAAGCTGTTTTAATTTGGCTAACCCTCCATGCACCTGCCACCCAATCAGGTTTTTGTCCACGTACTCAACTCCCTGTCAGGTAGCTGTTCACATGGGAAACGGTGGAGGGCTCCTTCCAGAGTGGTATAGAGTAACAGGATGGGTTTTTTTTTTCCCCCTTTTAAGGGTAGTTTCCTCTTAGGACAGGGACCCCTTCCCCACATGCCTTTCTTCTGACTATCCTCCATTACATGTAACATACAAGATGTGTGCTATATCAG
Organism: Callorhinus ursinus; assembly: GCF_003265705.2. Classification (NCBI taxonomy): domain Eukaryota; kingdom Metazoa; phylum Chordata; class Mammalia; order Carnivora; family Otariidae; genus Callorhinus; species Callorhinus ursinus. The sequence continues at coordinate 3,658,526 of NW_027397074.1, read as the reverse complement.
TATCAGTAAGGGTTCGTCAACTGTAGGCGATTAGTGGTTATGTTTTTGGTAGTCAAAAATTATATGCAGATTTTTTACCGCTGGGGGGTCAGCACCCCTAACTCCCGCATTGTTCAAGAGTCAACTACTTCAATCATTCCAATAAACTGTATTTCTTAGTTAAAATAGACAAAGTCAGGAGGCACCTGGGTGGCTCTGCCAGTTAAGCATCTGCCTTTGGCTCAGGTCATGATCTCAGGGTCCTGGGATTGAGCCCCACATTGGGCTCCCTGCTCAGCGGGGAGCCTGCTTCCGCCTCTCCCTCTGCCACTTTCTCACTTTCTCTCTCAAATAAAAAATCTTAAAAAAAAAATAGACAAGGTCATTTTATATTGCTTAGAATGCACAAGCCTGATTGATAGGCTTCACCATTACATAGTCCCCATTTTATTTTTGTTAAACAATCTTTGAAAACTTCTTTAGTTCTTTTGTTTTGGTTTTAATAACAAAATCATTTTTAGTAAGAAGCTGGAAAGTAGAGCACATACACTGAAAATGTAACATCGTTTATAATCCCACCATCTAGAGAGACAAAACCCCAATCATTCTGGAACACCTTTCCAAGCCTTCTGCCCAAATGGACATTTTGACCCCAGAGAAGAAAGTGTGGACACAGTAACCACACTGGAGATCTATGAAGACATTAAGCCAGGGTGACCACATAATTCATCATTCCAATACACTTTTCAGAGTGAAGGGGCTTCTTTCTTTCCTTTCCCTAATAATAAGCCAAGAAAACATACTTAAATTGGGGCTATCCTTGGCAAACCCAGGTGTATGGTTGTCTTACATATCTGAATAGTGCAGCCTACTGATTACAAACCTCTACTTTAGAAACAGTACCACTCGGGCGCCTGGGTGGCTCAGTTGGTTAAGCGACTGCCTTCGGCTCAGGTCATGATCCTGGAGTCCCGGGATCGAGTCCCACATTGGGCTCCCTGCTCGGCAGGGAGTCTGCTTCTCCCTCTGACCCTCTTCCCTCTCGTGCTATCTCTCATTCTCTCTCTCTCAAATAAATAAAATCTTAAAAAAAAAAAAACAGTACCACTCATCGGAAGAGGCTATGAATTATAAATTATTCTTCCCTAGCACGATTTATTTTTATGAACTGGCAAAAAGGGGAACAAGAAGATAAACCTTTTTATGTCCTCACAAATCCAAAATTTTAAAGAAAAACATCTTAGAAAACTACAATATAATTAGCATCAGAAAATGCAAAACACAGCTATCACTCCTTCCCTCTTAAATCAGAAAAAATGCTGATCCAATTTGTCTTTGCACAGGAAGTCACTCAATAAAAAACAGAGAACAAAGGACTTTTTCCTGAATTATCAAGGCACCGCTAAGCAGTACGTCCAGTTCTTCACACCCAAAATAGTGTATCTTTTAGGGTTTTCTTCCCCCTTTAATTTTAAGTAGGTCAGAGCCCTTAAGAAGGCTGGAGGGGAAAACAGCCTGAACATCAAAATACATTGTTTCTAACAGACTCCTAGAAGCTGACAAGAAGTGATGGGATGAGAGAGAAAAAATTAAAACATCATTAACAGACCCTAATTCAACAGAAGCAGACAGAAGAGCAGGGCTTTACATAAGACCGTCCAAGTATGGGAAAATCAGAGTACAGATTCAAAAACAGTGATACATGGTTGAAGAGAATAAGAAAGCCAGAGTCCTTGAGCTCTTTTTTTTTCCCCTCCACCCCCCCCTTTTTTTTTTAAGATTTTATTTACTTGACAGCACAAGCAGGCAGGGCAGCAGGCAGAGGGAGAGGGAGAAGCAGACTCCCCGCGGAGCAGGGAGCCCGATGCGGGGCTCGATCCCAGGACCCCGGGATCATGACCTGAGCCGAAGGCAGACGCTTAACGACTGAGCCACCCAGGCGCCCCTCCCCTCCCCTTTTTCAATAAGATCTTGCTTTGTAGCAGCTTTTGCTTCTGGCTTTCTGCCTCAGTCAGCAACTGCTCCTTACCTACCGGCTAATATTTCCTTTCCTTTCATCAGGTTCCTCTATGTCCTGCTCACATTCCCCACCTCCACTGATCATATTTTACCTACAGGAGAGTTAAGTTCAGTCTCCGAATCAAATACTTTGGGCTCAGCCTAAAAGGTCTAAAGTAAATTTCTTATAAACTTACTTTTATCCTTTTAGATAATAAGTGAAATAATAATTTTATCTGGAAGCAATACAGAATGAACACACTTTAAAACATTTCTTTAAACTGAGTCCCAAGAATACACAAAAGTATAAAAATACATGTGAGGCACTACCCTGGTTTGTACAGTTCCCTATGTAAAAATCCTAGACAGAAATTACAAACAGGCAGGGATAAAGGGAGAGAGGGAGGGAGGGAAGAAGGAAAAAATTTTAAGTTTAAACATATATGGTAGTTTCAGAAAAGTACAGGATGAACTAACAGCTGACCTTTGAACCTCACTTGCCTCTAAAAATGGAAAGATTACTGGGAAATGAGAAAAGAATACTGCTTTGAAACAACATTTTTAAAAGTGTATTTTTCTCATATGTTGTATTTTAAACATGCTCTTGATTCACTGGAGGCCTTTACTTACCACAAATGAAAATATTTACCTGGTATTTACCTAAATGCTTATTTATCAGTATTTTTAACCAGACCTGTATTTCTTGAACACTGGCCTGTTTAAGATGTTTAAAGTACCTTTGGCAGTACAACTCCAGTTCTCAACCTGCAATGCTTTATTTTTATTATCATTTTGTTTGTTTGACTTTTAAAATATGATCAAGAACCAGTTTACCAAGTTGGAGGAAAGAATTTAAAGGCAAAAAGATACAAGAACTGGAAGTGAAAGCATTGAAATGGTGTCAGAATTATAAAATGACTTTTTGAAAAGAGATTGTATGATAAGGAAGGGATATAAACTTCATTTTGTAATTTTGCTAATAAAGAACTCTAATTCTGACACCAAAATTAGATGGTAACAAACTGAGGTACACAGAACAGGACTGCAGGCTAAATTTAGACATGCCCTCTCTGCGGCGTCTATCAGCTCCTAGACCATTTATTGAATGGTTAAATTCATGATTTCAAAAAAAAAATAAAAAATAAATTCATGATTTCCTGACTGGTATACATTATTATATTTGCTTTATACACATACAGGAACTGGGGCCCAGAGGTTACCTACCTGCCCAAGGTAAACAAAGCAATTCAGTGACTGGCCTGATTCCAAAGCATGTGATCATAAAACAAGACCTCCTACTACCTCTTGAGCATCCACTTTATAAACATTACCTTCTTGGACACTATCATCTTTATTTCAAAGATCAAGAGCACTGGGGCGCCTGAGTGGCTCAGTCTGTGAACCGTCTGACTCTTGGTTTCAGCTCAGGTCATGATCTCAGGGTCGTGGGATTAAACCCGGCATCAGGCTCCTCACTCAGCACAGAGTCTGCTTGTCTCCCTCCCTCCCCCTCTGCTCCTCCTCTCTCCCTCTCCCTCTCTGTCTCATAAATAATAAACAAACAAATAAGAAGAAAACCTAAAACTTAAGTAGCATGCCAAAATTTCATTTCTGGTCCATGGCTCCAGAGCCCATACACTCTTTCCAATATATCATGCTGCTCTCAGTACTAACATTCTATAAATCTATCACCGCAAGATGATCCCACCCCCTTTGCGAACTGTGATTCCTGCAGGATGGAGATCAAGTCAGATTTGATCTTTTGTTGCCAAAGCCTCTCTTCCTCCCTTCCCATGCCCCATTGCCTCTTCCAGCAAAATGATCCGACAATTCTCAAGGATTTACGTTATTATCAGTCACTCCCTCTACCGCCCTTCTCAAACAGATAACTGGAAAAGCTTAAAGACATTAGAAGGAATTCTTCCCCCAAGAAGAGGTTATCAGGGCAGGGCCACTGTCAACAGTCTGCCATAGTCTGAATAACCTTACTCCAAGTCCAAGGACCAAATCATATATTGACGTATTTTTAAAATAAAAAATTCAGTATTTCCCCGCTGTCATTTCTATTTTGTGCCATTACCACCTGATTTACGACAGGCAACATTTCTAAGTCTGCCACTTCATCTATAAAATGAGCAACATCATCTCAAAGACTCTTCCGATTTAGAGCTCTAAGTTATCTCAAAAAATCCCTCTTCCTTTGCCTGTTTATGAGAAACAGGCTGAAAATTTATGGAGGCTGGAGGGCAGGGGTTGTAGATAAAACCCCACAGTAAGTAAAGCACAGTCACTATTATTAGGTTCCACCGTATATACAAGGATCCACTCACAGGAAAACACATAAAGTCCAATCTGAAACAAGCAACATAAACAATCCAGAACTTGTACTTTGCCAACCCAAAATGAATCATCTATTTTTAGTTCACATCCACTCAAGACAGGGCCTAGACTGGCCTGCAGCAGCCAAATGAGGAGCCAACTGGGCTCACCAATGAATCTTAGGGCAAGCTGGATCTCTAATCCTTAAGAGTAACTTTTGGCTTGACTACAGCTATAACCTGAATATAAGAACAGAAAGCTCTGAAGGCTTAAAGCTTGCCAAGGAAGTAGTATTTCAAATATTTAAGTCTACTTCCCCATTTTATTTATTCTGGTAGAAGGTGTGGCCAAAGTTCAAAAAGCCTGGACATCTTTACATTCTAATCTCAGTTTTCCAAGTGTGAGTCATTTTACAGTTGAGGAACCTGAGAGGGAGCAAAGGTGACCAAGATTAAAATTAAAATCCTAAAGTCACTTGCAAAACAACCTTAAGTAGTAAATGGTGAATTTAGGGTTGTAAACAAAGCTGAGAATTTTAATAAACTCTGAATTTGAGGAAAGGTACAAAATTTTAAATTTCAATTATTAAGATAATTATCTACAGAAGACATTGATAAATAGTTGCAGTTCAGCCAATAACCTGAAGTTTACATGGCCTCAACAAAATTTCCTCAACCAATCCAGGGAGTTGTGCCTAGTGTTTTCGCTGCTGGCATCAGTCAGACGCCAGGGAAAGAGCACGAGACTAATAGCGTAAGTTCAAGTACCAATTCTGCCATTGGAATGCCTCCAAGGCTTGTGGCTCACAGGTAATTCAAACATCAGGTAGGTACTTCCAGAAGAAAAGACTACTACAAGAAAGAAGCCGCTGGAGATCCCACCAAAGACAATTCGAGGGTTTCCAAACACAGGAAGGTTGGGTAAACAGCTACAGAAATAAATATTTAACAAAGCTTTTTAGAAGAGAGTTAAATAAGGGACTACAGCCCAATACTGTCTAATACAAAAGACAAAAATAATCTTTTCTCAGAGAAAACTTCCTTACTCATTGGGAAGGAAATTTAAAAACTTCTATTCAAATAAACGTTTGCGTCTACTATAAGGGCCAGAAGATGTGTTAGGTGCCAGGAACTCAAAGATGGATAAAACTCTCTCTCTCTGTCTACTGGGCTGATGGGCAGCTTCTCAGACAGATATATCAGTGGATTTCTGGGAGACACGGAGAGAAGGGCAGCTCCAAGTGGGGATGGCATCAGAGCGGCGAGGTCCATGCAGTGGGAAGAGCACCCATGAACACAGCAAGGATGGCAAGACCGAGGTGGCAGAGCAGCGGGAAGCACAGGGAGGGAGCGGCACACAGTAAAAAGGCTTTCTCAAGCTAGACGAGTAAGTCTCTTTTAGGAGTGCGATCCTGGAGGTGTCACAATGGGCTTGGACAGGCTAGTGGCAGTGACGAAGGAGATGAGCAGCACTGGAGGTCGGGGCACAGAGCAGCTGAATAAAAGCAGGGCATGAAGGTCACAGGGGAGCACACGATTTGGAAAGAACCTCTGCAAGGAAACTGACAGCACCCAGTTACCAACCAGATGTGGACTGTGAGGAAAACTAGGAGATAAGGCAATGCTGCGGATTTTGAATCTATAGAAAGTTATAAATACTCCCTTTTTTTAAAAGATTTTATTTTATTTATTTGAGAGAGCGAGAATGAGAGAGAGAGAGAGTACATGAGAGGGGGAAGGGTCAGAGGGAGAAGCAGACTCCCGGCTGAGCAGGGAGCCGGGTGCCGGACTTGATCCCAGGACCTCGGGATCATGACTGAGCTGAAGGCAGTCGCCACCCAGGCTCCCCAATACTCACTTTTTTTAAATTAAAATGAGCAGTGTAACAAAATTTTAGAGACAGAAGGGCCATTCCTGGTCACAGTGGGCCCCTAATTTGAGCTTGACACTTAAGAAGTAACATGAACAAGAAATCTGACAGGACAGTGGCTCCAGCCGCTGCTACAAAGAAAAGCTGAAAAGTTACATACACAGTTGAACTTTGAACAAGGCAGGGTTGGGGGCGCCAACTCCTGTACAGTAACTGTGGACTCCCGCAAAATTAACTACTAATAGCCAGGAACCCTTACCGATAACCTAAACAATTAACACATATTTTGTATATTATATACTGTATTCTTACAGTAAGGTTAGGCAGAGAAAAGAAAATGTTAAGAAAATCATAAGGAAGAAGAAATACACTTATTGTATTGTAAAATATATATATATATAATATATACATATATATTATATATCTATATCTGTATCAGTGGACCCACATAGTTCAAACTTCTTCAGGGGTCAACTGTCCACATCACCAAAAATCCTCACTATTTGCTGGGCTAAGATTAGGGAACTTCTTTCTAACCTTGTATAGGCCTTACAAAATTTCCTGTTGCCTTCTTTTTTTCAAAGATATTTATCATGTTCATTTAAACCCACAGAGGCAGGGAAAAATTTAGCATTAACATTTAAGCACACAGGGTAATTTTTGTCCTTCATTCCAGAGCCCCTAAGGGCAACCATATACCAAAAGGATGACTTATTCCCTCTCCTCCCCTTACAACCACATTCTACAAGACAGAGAAGGGAGGCACAGATCGGCCATATAACCCATCAGCACAGTCAAGAAGGATTAAACAAGACAGACTTTGGTTTATGGTATGGTTTCAAAAGACACTGAGGTAAGTGATGTAAAGTAGGCAGGTGGATATATATGTCTGTAGCTCAGAATGGAGAGCTAAGATATAAATTTGGGAGTCAACAGCACACAGATGGCACAGAACACCATGGAAACACATGAGATCATCTTCAGAGAGAATGCAGACGAACAGAGCAAAAGACCTAGGGCAGAGACCCTGAGGAAGGACCAACATTTGGATAAGGAGAAACCAAAGAATTTGAGGACAACTTTTAGTTCATCTTCTATCCCAACTTCTTTACTAACCAAAAATAGAAACCCTTTTTTTTTTCAAATATTTTGTTTATTTATTTGACAGAGAGAGACACAGTGAGAGCAGGAACACAAGCAGGGGGAGTGGGAGAGGGAGAAGGAGGCTTCCCGCAGAGCAGGGAGCCTGACGCGGGGCTCGATCCCAGGACCCTGGGACCATGACCTGAGCCGAAGGCAGACATTTAACAACTGAGCCACCCAGGGCCCCCCAAAATAGAAACCTTTTTGTATTAAGTGTATCTATGTATTTCAGCGCCAGATATTTTGAATGCTGAAGACAACTACAAACTTTACCAATTTCAATAAGTGGCTAGTTAGTGACAGTAATCTTTCATTTGCCTTGAACTGTCAGAAGTTAAATCTGCTGATGAGTGACATTTCCAGATAAAGGAAGCTTTTCCCTTTACATATATAGCTCATAGCTCAAATGCCTTCAAGAATCAGGTAGGTGAGGGGCACCTGGCTGGCTCAGCTGGTAGAGCAACCGACTTGATCTTGGGGTTCTAAGTTTGAGCCCCATGTTGGGGGCAGAGATTACTTACAAATAAAATCTTTAGGGGCGCCTGGGTGGCTAAGTCAGTTAGGCGTCTGCCTACAGCTCAGGTCATGATCTCAGGGTCCTGGGATCGAGCCCCGCATCAGGCTCCCTGCTCTGCGGGGAGTCTGCTTCTCCCTCTCCCTCTGCCTGCCGCTCCCCCCACCCCACTTGTGCTCTCTCTCTCTCTAATAGATAAGTAAAATCAGAAAGAAAGAGAGAGAGAGAGAGGGAGAAAGAGAGAGAGGGAGAAAGAGGGGGGGAGAAAAGAGAGAGAGAAGGAAGGAAGGAAGGAAGGAAAGAAAAGAAAGAAAAGAAAGAAAAGAAAAGAAAAGGAAAGAAAAGGAAAGGAAAGAAAGGGCCAATCAGGTAGGTAAATGTGAAGCATTAAGATACACGATGGTCAGTGTTGGGTCCTTGTCCTACGGGCATGGGTTGCAGCCTCCCCTATGGGCATCCAAATTCAGTGTATTGTAGAGAAAAATGAAGGGTCCTGGTACTCACAGTACCATGTGAACTGGAAATCAAAACCATGTCTCCAGGGGCTCAGAGCTACAGCACAAGGCTGCACACAACAAAAGTCTTTCTTCCTGCCATTACCCATTTTTGTCTACAGATGAAGTACAAATCCATTCAGTGTTGTAAAAATGAGGCACTTTTTAAATTAACGGAAAGCGTGCCTGGAAAAGGTTCCAAACTCGGTGACTGCCGGGAGGAGTGAAAGATGAGCAGGAGGAAAGTACGAGGAGCTTTCCGAACTGTATCACTGACCACCAAAGCGCAGTAATACCTACACGGCTACTAAAGAATCATCAAAGTCCCGTATATACAAATTAAAAAAAAAAAAAAAAAAGGAACTACACCTTTTTTTCCCCCAAGATTTTATTTGTTTATTTGAGAGACAGAGAATGAGAGAGAGAGAGCACGAGAGGGAAGAGGGTCAGAGGGAGAAGCAGACTCCCCGTCGAGCAGGGAGCCCGATGCGGGACTCGATCCCGGGACTCCAGGATCATGACCTGAGCCGAAGGCAGTCGCTTAACCGAGCCACCCAGGCGCCCAGGAACTACACCTTTTACAGGGTTCTCATTTTATCGTTCGAAGTTCTTAACCATTAACTGAACAAAACACAGTATGACACTGTAACGGCACCTAACAAAATGTATTCAACAGTAGCTGAAATGAGGTTTGATTCTTGGTATGAGAACGAACCGACTCTACTGATGACCCTTCTTACCCTCTCCTCAAAAGGCTCCACTACTTAAACGAAGCAGCTTCTGTGACTCCAGAAGGTCAGAGTCACGGGTCCTCTGGCCTAAGAAAATGCATAATGCTCTTCAGACAGAACAGATTTGGGGTTAAAAAGCCCTGTCAGGCCAGGATGGGCAATAAAAGGGAAGAAGACAGCAGAAGTGTGACTTCTGTCCACAGGAGCCCGTTACCTTCGCTTTGTTCTGTGGCTACTACCACTGGCAGCCAGGGCTCTCTGCCTCACTGCTGCTTATACACAGACGTTGCTGGAGGAAGACAGGAGGGGTGCACTGCACGTTCTTACTAAATGCAGGCAACCTGACTCAGGACACCTTGTACGTGGAAACCCTCGACATCCTTGTCGTTCAGGGCACCCTGAGGTGCAGAGGCTGGGGTTGTGACTCATGCTGTGTTACAACCCCGACCACCACCCAGAGCGTGACATCGTCAGATCATAAACACACTGGTTTTCTTACCTATAAAGTGAGAAAAGAGCCATCTACACTACACATCTAGAAAACTGTTTAAAGAATTAAATTAATAGTGAACAGGAGAATGCACTATAAAACAAAAGCACTGGAGTTATTTCTTCTATTCTCTGGCTAAAGCAGAGCTAAAAAAAAAAAAAAAAAAAAAAGTCCTAGTATAATTTAAAATCACCATTCCCGGTTTTCTTAAAGAGAAAAGGAAACCGTCAAACCAATTTCTTTGTACAATGCTCCAAGACTCTAAATTTCTTAACTTTAAGTACTGAAAGTGATTGGCTGCAAGAATCTAGGGGTGCCTGGGTGGCTCAGGGGGTTAAGCATCTGACTCTGGGTTTCAGCTCAGTCATGATCTCGAGGTTGTGAGATCAAGCCCCATTTCAGGCTCCGCACTCACCGTGGAGTCTGCTTCAGGTTCTTTCTCCCTCTCCCCCCTCTACAAAAAAATTTTTTTAATTAAAAAATAAATCTTAAAAAAAAAAAATCCAATGTGGAAGCTTAGATGAATCACTTCATCATTTGGGACATCAGTCTTCCTCATGCAGAAAAGAAGCATGGAGGATACACCAGATCTCCAAGCTCCTTCCTTACTGTGATGTTTTTTTCATTCTATTCATCTATGTACACCTGGTCAAAAGAACTAGTGAAATGCTGTTGATTAGTTAATAAAAATGAATCACTATAACTGACTTGCATCACTCATGAATGAACTTTTACATTCCACCATCTCAACTGTATTAAAGTTAGAGGGGAAATGACAATTTTAGGGGCACCTGGCTGGCTCAGGCAGTAGAACATGCGACTCTTGACCCCAGGGTCTTGAGTTCAAGCCCCACGTTGGGCATGGAACCTACTTTAAAAAAAAAAAAAGAAGAAGAAAATGACAACTTTGGTAATGTGGTGATTCCTCCTAACATTCCTTTCAATAAGTGTACAAGGTGGAATGACAGACGATATGATGTGTAAATCTTTGATTTCTTCACATGAGCTCTTGTCCACATGCCTCTCTCAAAGCATGACCATGTTGCTGAGCTACATGTTATTCTAGTGTTCAAAAATACATCATTTTGTACCACATGCCCTCACATGCAACAAACGATACAAAGAACGCTGATGTGTTGCATCAGTGGATGAAAGGCTGGCTGTGCCGGACTCACGGGGGACATGATGTCAGTCACCACACAGTAATTTCACATTCAGAGACATACAGGATTTACCTCACGCACATGGAAGGTGTGATACCGCTGAACTCTTGGTGGAAATTCTGAAGTTCAGAACCACAAAAAACATCAAATCCTATGAGGTAACTAGACAGAGCCTCATCTTTAGAAAAAGTTAACTTCAGTACATCTACTTTACAACATTAAACTTAAAGAAATTTCTTGGAAAATGCTTAATTTGCATTTATCTAAAGTATCACTACAAACAGATCCATCATATCTAGTCCTAAGAATCAGAAAGCCTTTAAGATCCTCCATAAAATGTTTGATTGTGGGGGCACCTGGGTGGCTCAGTCATTAAGCGTCTGCCTTTGGCTCAGGTCGTGATCCCAGGGTCCTGGGATTGAGCCCTGCATCGGGCTCCCTGCTCGGCGGGAAGCCTGCTTCTCCCTCCCCCACTCCCCCTGCTTGTGTTCCCTCTCTTACTTTCTCTCTCTCTGTCAAATAAATAAATAAAATCTTAAAAAACAAAACAAAACAAAACACCTGAGACCTGACTTTATCCTGACAGGAGCACGTGTGTGTGCTACACATGGGTGGAACATTTCCCTTGCTAAACCCTGTCAATGGCTCTTGGTAAACTTCAGCATTAAAATCCACAAGCCTGGGGTGCCTGGGTGGCTCAGTCGGTTGAGCATCCGACTCGGGCTTGGCTCAGGTCATGATCTCAGGGTCGTGAGATGGAGCCCCATGTCAGGCTCCAAGCTGGACATGGAGCCTGCTTGAGATTCTCTCTCCCTATCCCTCTTGCCCTCCCCCTGCTCATGTGCTCTCTGTAAATAAATAAAATCTTTTAAAAATTAAAATTAAAGGGCGCCTGGGTGGCTCAGTTGGTTGGGCGACTGCCTTCGGCTCAGGTCATGATCCTGGAGTCCCGGGATCAAGTCCCGCCATCAGGCTCCCTGCTCAGCAGGGAGTCTGCTTCTTCCTCTGACCCTCCCCCCTCTCATGTGCTCTCTCTCTCTCAAATAAATAGTTAAAATCTTTGACTTAGTAAATATTCTGAAAAAAATTAAAATTAAAATTAAAAATAAAATAAAATCCAAAATCCTTACCACTGCACAGAAGAGTCCTTGCTGCCAGGGCACAAGATCTCTCTCACGTACGTCTCATGCTCTCCTCCACCTCTTTCCCAGCCTTACAGAATTTATCTAGAGTTCTCAAATGGTACCACAATGTTTCATTTCACTCTGACTTCTCATATGCTATCTCCCCACCCCAGCATGCTGTCTCTAACCTGAGGATTGCGACTTCACAGTTCAGCCCTCCCACTCTAAAAAAATACACACACTGCTGGTCCCCTCCCCCCAAAACTCAAAATTCTAGCAGGAAAAATGCAGTTTGCCAAAAAAAGATCTTGACTAAAAAGGTGATTAATTTTTACAATAAAGTCAGTGAACACTTACTGAACATCCACAAGGCCCTAGTCCACAACCCCCACAAGGAGGGTTGGAGAATCTTAATTTCTACTTATCTTTAAAAAAAAATTTTTTTTAAAGGAAAGCCTATCATTGGTGTTAAGTGTTTTGTTATCTGTATGGGGTGAGAAGCTTCTATCACATAACTTCTTTAAAATTCCTTACAAAATTAAGATTCATCAACAAAGGCACTAAGTATTCCTTAAGCATTTCATAAATGCAACTGAATACAAGATCTACTGTGTCTTATGGTTTGTTAAGGTTGATTACATGGACTTTGCTCTCACGTACGCACACCCAGAGAACACTGAAGGTGTCCCAGTAACAGCGGCTTCACTAGACAGAAGAGCTAAGAAGCAGGTCTGGTATATGGCAACAGTGGCTAGCACAGAGTTCGCCATCACCTATACAACGCTCCAAAAGAGAAGGCCGTGAGACTCCCAAATAAGAGTAGACACACTGCCAGTGAGAGTATAAAGCAATGTGACACTCCTGCCCAAGACCCTTACAAGCTGGCTTTGCAAATGACTCCATCTCTAAGACCACCCAGACTCAATGAATACAATTATGGTATACCCATCTGTATCACAGACTCAATCCCCTGCAGCCTTTAAAAATGATACCAGAAAAAAATGATGCTACAGAAGAGTATTTAATAACCTAAGAAAGATTGCAGGTGGTAAAAAGCCAATTCCAAAGTAATTTGTCAGTATGATACGGGGTTTTCTTTTTGATGATGGTGATCCTGTTAAAGTGTGTCTGCTTGATTTTTATAGATCTACGTACACTAAAACAAAATATTAACCTTAAAAAATTAATAATGGTGACTGGCCTTTAATGATAAAAGCATGGTGCTTTTTGTGTCCTTCTTTTTATCTTAATTTTCTAAAATGAATAAACTTATCTTCTGAGATATGTGAAAAAGATAGTAAGGGGCGCCTGGGCAGCTCAGTCGGTTAAGCGTCTGCCTTCGGCTCGGGTCATGACCCTGGGATGGAGCCCCAAGTCTGGCTCCCTGCTCAGTGGGAAGTCTGCTTCCCCTTCCCCCTGCTCCTGTACACGTGCCCCCCCAATAAAATCTAAATTAAAACAATTTTTATATTAAATAATACTAATCATAATTAAGTTAAAGAAAAGGTTTCGTTCTCTGCTTTTGTGGGAAGCAGTATATTTTCTCCTTATAGATAGTAAGAGCAGCATTATTTTTCTTTAGTCTGGCTGTCAGGAGACTTAACACCAAATTTGCCAGTCACCATTAGCAGGTGCACAGCAAATGCCACGTATGGGGGGGCGGTGCTTGTGACTATCCGCCATCACAACCTTCTACCCTGACCTGCACTTTCTCCTGCCCTTTCTCTAGTGCATTGTTGATATTCTTCCAACTAGCCTCAAAATCTTTTTTTGTGGGGGGAGTATGGGTGAAGGGGGAGAAGAAAGAAAAGAAAAGAAAGATGGAAAAAGAAGGGAACGGAGAAAAAGGGTGAGGTGACAGTTGCACAAACAGGATACTGCTCTACCTCTGTAATTTTCAGGTTAACTTACTGAAGTTTCAGTTCTACCATAGTGGGCACTCTTCCAGGGGCCCTTCCTAATTCAAACAGCTGAGATCTTCTTGAATTTTGGTAACTTAGTATGCAGTTATTAGAGCAGTTATCACCTGTGTTTTTGTGTATTTGTATCATCAGAAAAACCCAAACACATACTTCTTAGTGTAACAATAGTTGGACTTGTACACCTCCAATATACAGATAATGCTTAGTACTCACAAGATTTGAAAATCCTTTACCATAAATCCATACAGGTCTGTGCCTCACAGACTGTAAATGTGCTACAGCACATAAGAAAAATATTTACCATGAGGTGAATTTAGATGGCAGATATTCTTTTCTTTTAAGGCTGGTGCGAGTTTTTGTTTTGTTTTTTTCATTTGCACCATCATTTAAAATGAGAGATCTGGAGCACCTGGCTGGCTCGGTCAGTGGAGCAAGCAACTCTTGATCTCAGGTTTGTAGGTTTGAGCCTAATGGGTGTAGAGATTACTTAAAAATAAGATCTTTAAAAAAAAAAACAAAAATAAAAAATAAAAGAGATCTGACATAAGAAAACAAATTCGCAACTTCTCCTAAAAATCACAAAAGCCAGCAAAACTTGGCTTGTATTTCAACATGTCAGTAGCCAGCAAGAGCAGATCAGCAGCCATCTCTTTTTTATTTATTTTGGAGGGACATGGGTTCTTTATAAACACTGATGTCGAAAACACATGTCATTATAAAAACTGCATTACATACCTACAAGCAAAAGGACAGAAGTATAACCACCACTGCAGAATTATAGTGTGTCTTTGAATACCATATATTTGTGTGTACAGGCTCATTTATACATATGTGCTCGTACACACACACACACACACACACACACACACACACACACACACACCCTTATAAACTCTGGGTTTACAGAAGCTAGAACATCTTTAAATACTTTTTTGCCACCTGTTTTTTCACCTTTCCTACTCTTTTGTTTTACAATGTCTTTTAATAACATTTTTGCATTTAAGTCTTCTATAACACGGTTTAATCTCTGCATCATATTCCTTACACTGTATAAACTGTAACGAATTTAAAACTCTCACACTGCAAATCATTTCATGTATTTCCAATAGGTGCAGAGTAATTTACAAAGACTATTTTGTGTTTTATTTTTGCCTTTGTAAAAGAACAGGAAAGGATGTTGAGTTCTCTGTGCTCCTTCTCCCCATTTCTCACTCTCCTTCCTCTTTTTCTTTTTTTTTTTAATTGAAGTATAACAGTAGCTACCTCTTTAGATGGGACTGTGGTCTCTAGCGTTCTAGAGTCTGCACCTGGCCCTCATCACTCACTCACAGTTGCCTTTGGTAGGCAAATGTTTGTAACCACTTCACCACACCTCTAGTCTTAATGTACGTTCACCCAAAGTACAATTATTGGTTATTTGTAATCTTTCCAAAAAAAAAAAAATGCCAAGAGCCTCCCACTGGAGTGGTCCAGGATACGGTGCTCAGCACCACATGCCCAAAAAACTGACCAAAGTTAGGTCAGGGGTAAGCCACCCACCAAGGCGACTTCTATAAAAGATCCCACGCTTCTGTGCCGCCTTTGCGACTCCCTGATTTCCAAATCACTGACTGGCTAGTGTACAGCAGCTGCAGACAAATGCTGCATGGAAGGACGGATGATGGATGGATGACAAATGTAACCTACACTAAAATTAGTCTCTTAATTTCTCCCAGCCAGTGGCTGGAAGAATTCTGCTCCAAAGGGAATCTGCGGTATGACTGCTAGAGACAGAGTTATTTCTACTGCTGTCATGGTTATTCTTATACTAGCCGTTCCACTTGTGCAAAACTTCCCTGACCCACCATCTGGGGGTTGGGGTGGAGGGCAGTTCCCAAAGCCAAGAGGAGGGGCTGCTGTGGGCACACAAAATGATTGTAAGTGATACTTGGGACTTGGTATTGAATTACAATGAATCACATACTGAGTGAGTTACTCTTTTCCCAACTTCTTTCAGGCTGAGTATATCAAAGAGTCCGTCTCACTTTGGTGCTAACACGTAATTAAGCTCCTTTCTGACACTTGCCAATTTAATTTCCCTTGTGAACAGAGGGAGCATATGGCCAGGCCTAAAGTCTTATTCAGACAAGAGAATCAAGACAGGATTTAATAGTAATTGTTTTTTAAAGTTCTGGTAGCAATACAAAGTTTTCTTTTTAAAGAAAATTAACTTTAGGGCACCTGGGTGGCTCAGTTGGTTAAGCGACTGCCTTCGGCTCAGGTCATGATCCTGGAGTCCCGGGATCGAGTCCCGCATTGGGCTCCCTGCTCGGCGGGGAGTCTGCTTCTCCCTCTGACCCTCCCCCGTCTCATGCTCTCTCTCTCTCTCTCTCAAATAAATAAATAAAATCTTAAAAAAAAAAAAAGAAAATTAACTTTAAAAAAGCATTATAAAATTTTATGTTACATATATTTTATCACAACTAAAAACAAGCCAAAAACATGTTATTAAGTAAATAACAGCAAAGGATGGGTTACAACCAAGACAAACAGCACCAAGGTGATACACAAAATGCTGACATTTGGTAAATAAATGGCTATTGTTTGATGTTACCAGTTTGGCAAAGAGATGGAAGGTGTTCCGGTTTACTTTAATTTCCATTTTACATTATAACAAATGTAAAAAATATATGTAATAACAAACTGCATTTTTAGGGTGATAGAAAAACCTCAGATTTATAACCCTGATACTCTGAGTTAAATCAGCTTCTATGAGAATATGTAACTATCTATGACTATATATGGCTATACCTTATTACTCTAAGCCAGTACTGTATAAATGATTCCCTATAGCAAAAAAGTCTTCCCAAAAAGTTCGTAAATTGTAAGCTGCAAATGATGATATAAAATAAAAATATTCTGCAATGAAAACACTTGTGTATTTAAGTTCTTCAGTTGGGGCTAACACTAAGTAAACCAGTAAGTAGACCAAATGTCACTGATACTCCCCTCTGGCAAACAGCAGCTGTGACAAATGCTACAAAGGAGAGGTACATGGTTCTGTAAAAGGGCTTATGATCGGTGATTTCCCTAGGCAGGGCTTCTTTAAGATGGGAGGGATAGGAGCAGCAGGAGAGCAAAGCAAGAGGGACATGACCAAAGTCAGAGGAGTCTGAGGCTCAGCTGGAGAAATGTGGGTGCTCACTGGCCCGGACACGGAGTTCTCCTTTCTGCCAAGAACAGTGCGAAGGGAGCTGAAGGGTATTTAAAGTGGGGCGACCTGCCTGAGCAGATCAGTGTTCTGAAAGGTTGTGCTGGCTATAATGTGGCAGCTCTCCAAAGAGGCATCAGGAAACAGAATCAAAATTTAAATTGATAACAAACACAATAATCTAGAAACTACTGCATCTAGACCACATATATAATGACCAACAGGAAGGAAGCTCAGATAATTGTCCAGGTTTTTTTAAAGAGAAATTAAAAGACAACAGTACACTTTTATTTAGGTGTATGATACAGAAATTTTAGAGACCATGATATAAAATGTAACACTATACAAATTTAATATTATAAAAATGTAATATAAATCGAAACATCAAAAATGTCCTAACTTCTTGGTCAGACCCAAGGTGGCCTACCTACCTCAAGGGTTTTAAGAGGACTGGAGGTCGATGGAGGCCCAGATTACTTCCCCGGTTCTCACCCAGGGCTCTTCTGTTTTATATGATAGGCTTCTTCTAATAAGGTTTAAATGAAGAAGTAATTTTGCTATTGAAACCAAGTCTGAAAACTAATGGTAACACCTGTGGCCTCCAGGGCCCAGTTAAAAGATCAGAATCAGTCAGTGGGAAAGCAGTACCTCAGATGACTACACCTTAGGATTCCCATTTAGTCTAAACTTCTGATTTCCTTCCTGAAAGCTGGTACTTAGAAAGTCCCTTATCTACCTCTAATTCTCCTCAAAGACGCTCCAACTACTGGTCACGCTGGCACACCTATCAGAATTCTGACAGAGAAAGAAAAGGGGAAAGGTACAGAAATGGAAAGGCAGAGAAAAAGGATGTATACAGTCCCAACCTCGCCAGGACCTGGAGCAGAGCGAGTGCGAGTGCAGACTGGCACACTCACTCTGGAAAACTGGCAATAGCCGCTAACGCTGAGCAATGGCGCTCCTGGGGGCACACACAACAGAAACGCATGCACACGTCCATTCCCCAAAAGATATGTATACAAATGCTCAGAGCAGCAATATTTCTAGCAAGCTGCAAACATCCCACATGCTCATCAACAGCAGAATGGATAAATAAAGCAGGGCACATTCATATGGTGAATTCTGCACAGCAACGAGATAGAGCCAACTCCCGCTACACACAAAATACAAGTGCATCTCACAGGTACAGTGGGGAGGAGACGGAGCAAAAGCGTGTGCAGATGGTTTCTATTTGTAGATGACGTTCAAAAACAGATACAAATGAACAGTCCTATGTGGAAATAACTTCATCTTTACCTTAATACTAAGATCCAAATGAATCCCAGTCTTAACATATTAAGAGCCAAAAACTTTTATTAAGTAAATCTAGCAGAAAATCTTAGTGACCCTGGGCTTGTCAAAAATTTCTTAGATACAACACATAAAACATAAACTACAAAAGAAAGAAAACCCAACAATTGGATTTCATAACGATCTACGATCTGTGCACTTTCCCATATATATCTCTTCAATAAACATATTACTGAAAATTCAATGCAAACAGAAGAAAGTGCAAGCACTGAGTGGAGCCAAGACCACACAACCAGCCACTGTCATCTCCTCTCACCACTCAGGAAAGTGTGTCTCAAGTACACTGGTCCTGCAATCTCAGCCCGGGGCCGAGGTGAGGGTGAGAAAGGCAGAGGCACACCACTAACTACCTGCCCCGCCTTGTGAGCTGGGATGGGGTGATTCAGTGAAGACGGAATTCTGTTTTAAGATCTTTTTTTTTTTTTAAAGTAATCTCTACACCCAACGTGGGGCTCAAACTTACAAGCCCCGAGATCAAGAGTAGCATCTCTACCAACTGAGCCAGCCAGGCGCCCAGAAGAGGGAATTTTCTTATAAAATCTAGCTATCCTTCCACTACTGCTCTTAGTTCACCAGAGACATGGAGGAAAATACATTCAACATAAGAGCAAATAAAAAACACCATGGTCCTGAATCCTTTTCCACCAAATATCCTTTACTTCTCTCTCCCATCCTGATTTTTTAATTTTTTTTCCCCTTCCATTCCCCTTTTCTTCCAGGCTTCTCTTTTTGCTTTCTGCAAACACACATCATTATCATATGCCCTTTTTCTTTCACTTAAGAGGCTCCAAAATAAAGAAAGGAATTAAAATACACACAAAAATAGCACAGGTTCTGTATGTGTTTCACACGCCCTTCTTATGCTGGGGTAGGGAAAACAATCTCTACCACTTGTCACCTATCCTGTTGATACAGTACTGGCAGAACGTAGGCCACAGTGCCAATATTTTTATGATACTTTCTCCCTCTTCCTTTCTCTCTTCTTCTGAAAAAGGTAGTTAGCAATTTATAAATTCAATTAAGTGCTAGCTATGTGGATGCTAATAACCTAAGCTAGCACTTATTTACTACAGTATAAAGACCCCTTTTAACCCCCCAAAATGTCAAACACATTACACACACATACACATACACACATACACATACACACACACACACACACACACACACACACACACACACACACACACA
>NW_027397074.1:3378660-3639039 GCF_003265705.2 Callorhinus ursinus | reverse complement strand
CACACACACACACACACACACACACACACACACACACACACACACACGAAATGATCCTTTTGGTATCTGGTCCCTGAGAAAATGCAAACCTAGTAGGCACTGCTATCTGGGTAACTTCACTGACTGTGACCTTTATTAACCACAACAACAACATTTACATTTCACAAGAGCAGATGTGCGCAAAGCTTTGTGTGAATTCAGGTCCCCAGCTCTTTAGGGCCTTCAGCTCACAAACTCCTCAGCCCTCCCAGGAGTCCGCATGTAAAGAATGGGAATCCTCACTCTGAGCACCCTGGACTCAACTCTTCTTTACTGATTAAGAATTGTCCAATTTTGTTCATGAGTTCACTGAAGAAGTTAGCGTAGAGTTTGACAAAAATTTTAATAGAGCAAAGTTCCTTCTGCTCACTGAGGATCTTTAGGGGATGGTGTGTCAGAGTCCTCCCCACAGGAAATCCTTGCCTCCCCCCTTCTCTCCTCCCATGCCACCCTCCCTCCTCCCCTCCCCTCCTCACTTAGAACTCGTATTTGGAACTGTTTAATAAATGATTACTACCTTTTTCCCCACCCACTGCACCCCATAAGTTTCCAAATCCCAGACGTGTCATGGCTAAGAAAAGTCAAGAAGAAACAAAACCTTGAAAACCTAGTTTTTATATCAAATAAATGTTCACAACTTTCTTTTTTTCATTAAATGGGGGTAGGTAAGAAAGTAAACCTGCGACTGGTCCTCTCACTACCATATTTAAGATGAATACATTCATTCATTCAACAGGCAGCAATTAAAGAGCAGATACTCATAGTAAGATTTGCTCCTAAAATCTGCAGAAGGGGGCCCCCTTGCAACTGATAATGTGTTCCTCTCAACTGGCAATAACATACAAATCAGGTATCATGTGGTTTGTTGTTGTTGTTGTTTTTAATTCATTCAATATGTTCTCTGTCTTTAATTTAAAAATTAACATTTTCCCCTTTCTCCAGAGTATAAAACCAAAAAATAGAACTATAACCTTCTGTCACCCCGCTGCATTTCATCCTATTAGTCAGCCTTTCTGAACGGGACTCCATACCTCCCCTACAAAATAACATTCAACAGGAGGCACCTGGGTGGTTCAGTCGTTAAGCGTCTGCCTTCAACTCAGGTCATGATCCCGGGGTCCTGGGATCGAGCCCCACATCGGACTCCCTGCTCCACAGGAAGCCTGCTTCTCCCTCTCCCACTCCCCCTGCTTGTGTTCCCTCTCTCGCTGTGTCCCTCTCTGTCAAATAAATAAATAAAATCTTAAAAACAAAACAAAATAAAATAACATTCAATGGGCCTCCACTATTCTGTTAAAGGTAAAAATATAACCTTAAATTTCAAGGTGTTACTGGGATCTGTTAAGAAAACATATTTTCTAATTTAGGCTCCAAAACAACCTTCAAAATTCCGTATATTGCTTCAAATCAGATTTATTTCTTAATGAAGGATCCTAAGTCTACAAAAGTGAATTAGGATTATTTTTTGTTTTGTTTCTCCCATTTCCCAAAACTGAGTAAGAATTAATTCAGCCAACACTAGCTGTCACACAGGACTAGCAATTCCCATGAAGCCTTCAGTTAAAAATATGAGACGGAAGAATTATTAGGAATATCACATCACTGTTTATATTTATTATATTTTGTACTTAGCAATGCTGCTTCTCCACTGGATGGCCTGAAATATCAAAAGATCGTTCTATGCTGCAGACAGTGAACAAAATCAATTGCGGAAAATGGTAAGTTTTGGTTTCTTGCAAACAAGTAGCTTCTCCCTTCTTTTAAAGAAAACAGGATTTCTCAAAACAAAACCAGAGAGGGGGACAAACCATAAGAGATTCTTAATCTCAGGAAACAAACTGAGGGTTGCTGGAGTGGTGGGGGGTGGGAGGGATGGGGTGGCTGGGTGATGGGACATTGGGGAGGGTAGGTGTTATGGTGAGCGCTGTGAATTGTGTAACACTGCTGAATCACAGACCTGTACCCCTGAAACATATAATATATTATATGTTAATTAAAAAAATTTTTTTAAAAAGATGGGATTTATCATTTTTACAAAAAAAAAAAGAAATATTGATCATATGTAAATTCCAAATGGCTTTAAGACTTAAGGCCATGACTCAAACACTCAAAAAGTTAAATTAAAAAAAAAACAAAACCTAAGACTTTAAAAATATAAGTAACTGGTGAACGAGGAATTGAAGGATGTGATGTAATGTTACATGATCCTATAAACTATTACATTCATGGGCAGGACATAGCATTACTAGGCCATGAATTTTTTTTTAACTTCATATTCTTGTTTCTCAAGTTTTTTCAAACACATTAAAAAGACAAAAGATTTGACTATTCATTAGTGTATGCCTTTAAAAAAAGAGAAGAAAAAAGGAGTAATTTCTATTTTTAATATATACACATTAATGAATCAACTTCTGTGTTTGCAAAGTGTTGGCTGACCCATAAACTACATTTATCACCCATGAAGTCAGCATATCACAAAAGCCATATATATGTCTAAGCACCCCCAAAAGAATAACAAACAAAGCAAGCAAGCTCTGTTAAAACTGTATAAAGCTGTCACAGCATAGTGGCTGATTTCTAAACTTTAAAACCATGACCACATGCAACCTCCCTTTCCATCAAATTTAACTACAAGAGCTTAGGTAAAAAGATTTAAAAAATAAACAACAATAAATAAATGTTATCACCAAAATATTTTAGAATCTTTCCTTAGAAGAAAATATTTTAACCACAGAAACCTCACTCATTCCTAACTTGTTTCTCGCTAATATTCATCCATTCTGTCCAACCTTCAATTTATCAATAGAGAATTCATTCTACTCAAAAGAGCTGACATAATTATTGCCGCCATCCCACTGAGAATGCTCTTCCTGGTAACCAAACTCCAACATTACAGTTGGCCCCCGGACCACTCACTAATTTACACCACCACCCTCTCCCCTTCCCATCACCACCATTTTACTGGCAGAACAACTCACAAGGGTCTAGACTGTTTTTCATCTCAGCAAACAAGAGTGTTCAAAATCGGACGGCTAGCCACAAACTGGGAGTTAGAAACTACATAGAAATAAACACAAATGTGAATAAATTCTTCTATTTTCAGTTTCTAAAGAAAGTAGTTAACGTCTTATTTGTAATGCTCTAAATTACAGCCAGGAGCCTTTCACCTAATTACACTAATAAATCGATTTAATGTCATCATTTTGCCATCAGATCACGTCCTCCATACACTAGTGTACTTGAATTAAATAAATCCTTTTTACCAGGGTAAGTTCTTCACCTCATTTTTTTCCCAGTGCTTTTCCTCTATCATTCCTCAACTACTAAATCATGTCTCCATAATATTTTCCTAAATATTAAATCTGTGAAAAAGATAACCTGAAAACTAGCCACAGGCGAGACAAATCAACACACCTTCAAAACAAAATATCAACATAAAGTATAAACTATAAGGTAACCAAGAGAAAGGTAAGCATCAACTGTATGCCCAAGAACCTCAATTTAAAAACATTATGTAGTATATACAATTTTGGCAAACAGAAGTGAACACAATATTTACGTATCAAAATGGGCAACTATGTAGCCTCATTTCTGGCTTGGGATAAAAATATCTTAATTCCATTTATTAAGTAAAATAGCCCTTTAAGGAAATACCTCCTTACAGGTATAATCATTTGATTGACAGATAAAATAATTGCTTTAAAAACACTTCTGAGTCATTTTGTGCTTACCTGCAGGCACGAACCATTACTGCATGCAGCGACTGTTCCATTCCCTAGCACAGACTTGAAGGAGCATCATATCTCTCTTTCAGAATGTGACTAATCTGTGGGTTTGCAATTCCTGAGCTATTTACAAATGGCACTCCCTTTCCACGTAAGAAAATATTTATGACAACCAAAAGCCAAGTATTTTTAACCCAGATCTTACAAATAATGTTGGTAATTTTGTAGCAACAGCCTCAAAACACAGGAAGAAAATCTAATACTAATATTTCCTTGAAGAAAGCACAATTTTTGTTTTGCAGCTCAGTAAATTATTTTTTAGAGCCTTCAACAGCTGTCACACATGAACTAGCGCTCTGCTGGGCTACGGTGTGCGTGCTGCAGCTGATTCGGCTTCACTATTTTTTAAAAAATCAATTACCCTTTGTAAAAGCAGAACAGCCTGCCCAAAAACACATCTTCAATACAGCACAATGACCAGCATGCAGTACAATGCATTATACAGCAAACTTGACAAGAAAAAAAATACGTCGGTTTGTTTCTTAGCAATGCTACACCATTAATTGTTCATGCAAGAGATGTAGCTGTACCTTTCTGAAGAGGACGACTTCTCAGAGTTAACTGACATCAGCAGCTCAATCTTCTGCTTGATTTCTGGAAAAATCAGAAAATATTCACAACCAAGATTGCCTGCCCTTGCTTTCAAGCTTTATATCAACAGATTTTTCCTCTCTGATCCCTTTTGTTCAAAAAGAGGCCACAAGATTCGCAGTACTTCTGTTAGGACTGGGATTCGATGGTGCTATAAAGGGAAAAAGCTCCAGAGGCACCAGGCCTTGCTAAACTATGCACATGACTGTTTATGAAAGCAGGAAGTACCATTTCTTTGAAGCAGAGGGGTGTTTTCTTTTTTAAGGTAGAACTAGCAGGGCTCTACCAGAAGATTTCAAATGCAGCAAATTAAAATACAAACAAGAAATGCTCACCACTGCATTCGATACCCTAGATCATCTGAGAAGCCTGGGTAATAAAGGTATGAGCTGAAAGGAACAGATGTGCAACCCTTGGCTACTTGCATTTCACCAGCCCTAAAAAATATGGCTCAGTGAATCATTTTTGTCACTTAAGAATGAAATATTAAACCAGAACCCCAATTTATAGATTGAAATTTTTAAACCTTTGTTATGATTTCTCAGTTGTCTCTAATTGAAGAAGCTGTTTAATACCTAGTCCCTAACTCCTTTAGAAAAAGACTTGGATTTTACACCTTAATTCTCCCCTCCTCCTTCACAGTACAGCACAAGTGAACAGCAACACCCAGTTACCGAGCAGATAATATACTTGTCCTTTTAGGAAAGGACTGACAATGCCATCTGCAACAGAAATGGAAGCGCCAACTCAATTTAATTAAAAGAGAATTGCTGATACGTATTTGGGGGAAAAAAGATAACAGACTAAAAGGGAAGGAGAGGTAAAAATAAAAGGGGGGGGGAACTAACACATTTCCTTTAAAAATACCAACGACTAACCTAAAAGCACATAATTTTATGTGAGTAAAACTGACATGGTCCCATTACCCAGACTATTTCACATGCAAAGCTGTTTTCCTATTCGTAAATGTTCTTCCTATGCATAATAAAAAGTTCACATACCAAAAATAAAACACCTGGCCACTGAAATACTACTATAGGCAATCTCAGGATTTCAAAGTAGACCTCAATAGTTTCGGGGTTGTTTTTTTAGGGGTAAAACAAATCTTAATTTTTAAGAATCTTGATTACAGAAATCAAACGAATATGAAAAGATAAAAAAGGAAAAGGGAATAAAAATTAGTGGCCTAAAAATACGGTGGACCTGTTCAGAAATAGCCTTTCAATGTTGTTAAAATAAGGGATTTTCCAAATTGTTTAAGCTCCCGACTTCATCCAATGGGCACTATATGAAACTGGCACAAACATCTGATGAGAGAACAGAATCTGCCACAGGCTATAGCCAAACTACCTAACCACCGGGGAGAGCACACCGCACAGTGGTTAAATGGAGATGATGATAATGCAACTTACCTTGAGGACTCCTGCGTGGATTAACAGAATCTGGCACCAGGTGCCATAGTGAATGCTCAGTAATGCCCCTCCTGCAGGTTTCAAAAGAGTGCAGTGTTTAGAAGCTCAGGCTTGGCCGCCTGCAGCCATGGATTTGAAGGCAGGCTCCTCCAACATTTTTAATAGCCACATGACCTTTGGGAAATTAGACTTTTCTAAAAGCCTCTATCTCCTCTCCTATAAAATGGGGATAATAATGGCTCGTAAAGGACCGTTGTGATGATTTAACAAAATACAGTATTCCATGACAGTCATGCAGATGTAGGGTCGTGCCAGACACTAGTCAGCCCTCTGTATCTACTGCCAAAGGACAGTAATCCTCAACAAATATTTGCCGAATGAATTAATGAGGTACAGTAGGTCTGTCCTGTCTTAAACAGCTTTTCCAGTTTTGATCCACCTTCTCCCTCTTACTATCAAGCTCAACATATACCTTTTTATCACTATAGTTTGATTATATATGGAAGTTTAACTTTAATCTGTATCTCGGCCTCCCCATATAAAGAGTTATTCTCAAGTTTATCAACTAGCCAAGTCAGAAATGAGGTTACACTTCATTGTGGTAATTGTTCATTTCAAAAAGACAAAAAATTCGCACTTCGGTGTATAGATTATCTGTGCACGTAAGCTGAAAGACCCCAAGTTTAAGGGCGTCTGGGTGGCTCAGTTAAGCATCTGACTCTTGGTTTCAACTTGGGTTGGGTCATGGTCTCAGGGTTGTGCGATCAAACCCAGTGTCAGGCTCTGTGCTCAGCGCTTGTCCCTCTCCCTCACCTTCACATTATCTCTCATTCACTTTCTCTCAAATAAATAAATAAAATCTTTAAAAAAAAAAAAGACCCCAAGTTTAAACTGCACAGCTCTTAGGAAGTATATAAACATTAGAAACAAAAAGTTAAAGCTTTGAGAGCTCCAAACCAAAATGGTGTCCAATAATACATGGACAGGTTTCTACCATCATTTTCACATTTTCTTCAAACCCTCAGATTTGTTTCTAGCTCCCGAAGGACTAAAACGTTTAGGAATGTTCATAAATACGACATTAATATTGTATACTCTGAGGCCCGTGTACCCCATCTATTCTACTACCCACTCCTCCTTACCAGTACCAGCCATGGTCTGATTACTCCCCACATTCATTAAGAACTCTAGAAGCCATTCCACCACAATCCCTGCCATGTGATATTCATGTTGACAGACAGGAATTCCAAAAACCCTTGGCTAAGGACCTCAGCCTCCTGAACCTCTGATCACTTGAGTCCTCTACCATGACCACACTTAGGATGCTCTCTTACACACTACAAATCAGCTGGTTGTCCTTCTGTTTCATTCACAGTATGTAGGACCCTATACTTTATTTTATTTTATTTTTTGCAATTAAGTCCACCAATCTTTTCCTTAATGAATGATGGTCTTCCTGTTACATTTAGATTTCCCCACAGCAAATTTTTTAAATCACCCCATTTTCTTCTAATACACTTTATAATTTTATTTAGCCTGTAAATCGTGGACCCTTTTAGAAGGTATTTCAGTCTATGAATTGATGTAGAGATCCAGTCTGCTTTTATAGTTACATTTTAAAACCTTATACCCCCACCCCCACAATTCTAAACTACTCTCTTCACCACCACTCCTCAGTTCTTCCAAAGCAGCAATCTTACAACCCCGTAAATACATATTTATTCAACCATCCACAGTCTCCATTTATTCATTCAGGCCAATGAGTACTAAGGCCACACTTCTTTATTTCACAAAGAAAACGAACAAGTGGTTCCTATGTAGTTGGAATAAGCGTATTCAAAATTATGGTTGATATTTTTTGTCATAATTTTGTTTTAATTTCTAAATAACATTACGGGACAACAGAAGTTTCTTGTTTTTCTAATCCTTTTCTGTTCTTATGATTCTCCTCCTAACTCTAGGTGCTTTGCTGTATCATCTTTTTTCACACAGACCTTACATGTTAGTCATACTTCTCTTGTATGACCCTCTTTTCACTCACTGACTCTTCCATCTATTCCCTTGACATCCACAACCAAAGGACACTGATGATGACTAAACATGAATTTCGAGCCCAATATTCTCTCCTGCAACCCAGAACTATACATCCTTCCACCCCCAGCAGACATCTTCGCCTATGTACATGGTCCCGACATGCCTTGAACGCAGCATCTAAGGCTGATAACCTCATCAATTTCTCAGACCAGGGTCTCCCTGAACAGCAGCAGCATTGCCCTTCTGAGCCAGGAATTTCTGAAGGATCCCAGACCAGCACCCCTGTCTCATCTGGAGTATCATTACCACCACTCACCCTTTTCAATCTATTTTATGTTCTAGGACAACTGAGCGCTACTCTGCGCTTCCCCAAACACACCATGCTTTCTCACACAGCCAAGTCTTTTCTTACGCAGTTTCCTTCCCTGGGATTCCAGTGCCCAGTTTGCTTCCCTTGCACACCCAACTCCCTTTTCTAATCTCAGCCCAAGCGCTACCTCCCCTCTGACAGCGTCCCAGAAAGAATACACTTCACCTCCTCTGCCCCTCTGCAGATCACAGACACTTGCACTAGAGAATTACTAAGATACATACACTACTTGTCTGACAGCCCTGAGACCACAGCTTCCTTAGGGAAGGGGAACTGACATTTCACTTCAATCCACACTTACTTATTGAGTCTCTGATGGTTTTCTTAGCCTATTCTGGTCAAAGTTACAATCTACCTAAATTAGTTTCCTTATCCTTTTTTTTTTAAAGATTTTTATTTATTTATTTATTTGGGAGAGAGAGAGAGAGCACATGAGAGGGGGGAGGGTCCGAGGGAGAAGCAGACTCCCTGCCGAGCAGGGAGCCCGATGCGGGGCTCAATCCCGGGACTCCAGGATCATGACCTGAGCCGAAGGCAGTCGCCTAACCAACTGAGCCACCCAGGCGCCCTAGTTTCCTTATTCTTAAATATACATTTCCAGATACAGTACCTCTGACTAGAGGTTCAAACAACTGCAGAGTTAGAAGAATCCTCAGAGATCATCACCTAGCTGAACCATCTGAATTTATGAAGAAGAAACTGGAGAGTTAAAAAGGTAAACAACTGGTAGCAAGAACACTCTTCACCTTCTCCAAAAGACTACCATCTCTGAGAGCTACAGCTAAATTACCAAGGACTAGCAACCCAAGCAGAACATTCAGCTTTCTTTAAAATCAGCTTCGGGATGCGTGGGTGGCTCAGGCCGTTGAGCATCTGTCTACCTTCGGCTCAGGTCATGATCCCGGGGTCCTGGGATAGAACCCTGCATTGGGCTCCCTGCTCAGCGGGGAGCCTGCTTCTCCCTCTCCTCCCCACTTGTGCTTTCTCTTGCTCTCTCTCTAAAATCTTTAAAAAAAAAATAAAGTAAAATCAGCTCTAAATTCTACTTTCTCATATCTCCAATCAATTAAAATCATCACTATTAGTCGGCTTTCTTGATTACAACTGGTCAGTCTATGACATCATACTCTTGTTATGCATCTCTTTACACACCAAAAAGGAAAAACCAATTCACCAGGATCTCCCACTCATTCTCCTCTATCCAACCCATAGACCTTCCTCACAAAAACCTTTTATTCTCATACCAACACTTTAAAAGATACTCAAATTCCTTGTAAAGATGAATATTTTTAATTCTTCGGTTAATGGCCTACTATCTCTAATATTTCATTTTCCACTTAATAACATGAGTCTGGAGACTCATGGAACACGCAGGGCCCTGAATCCAGAGCTGAGGCCATCCCTAAGAATCCAGACCAGGAAGAGCAGTTACTGCTAAGTACTATTAAAACAAAGTTCAATAAAGGATGCGCTTCACAGATCAGATAAGCTTGGGAGGGAAAGTGGGCAGCCCTGAATCCACCTGGATCCTAAGAGCAGCGGCAGCATGAGACTAACACAGGGATGCCGTGGAGATGACATGCTCCCACGTCCTTTACAGCACTACACACCAAACATGAGCTCACATGGGACGCTGTCTTTTAGGACATGGAAATTAAATAAGACATAACTGGGCAGACAGTTCTACCTCAATTCTTACACCTACATCCTTTTTCCATGGGTGTTATTCCAACAGATTTACTAAACTTCCTTCCTCTTGCCAAATTCTTTACATAATCATTCACAAAGCTGATTTTATTTTGGGTATACATAAATAAGGAGGATTTTTTTTTTTAAATTAATGCTTTATATATATTTGGAGCCATTTCAGGCTGCAAGAAACAGGTATGTGCTCAGTTTACCTCAGGTGATAGGATAATACTGCCAGAAAACATCTAGAAGTTAAGAACAGAAAAATGCCTCCATAGGCCTCACAGTGAGAATCTTGTTCAAAAGGAAGGGCAGCTCTTGATACTCAGAGCTCCTGTTACCAAGTGCTCAGAAGGATTGCTCTCCACCTTAATGCTTCACCATTCTGGTGATTCAACACCTCTGTGACCCTAATTCCACTTCTCCTGTCACTACCAATTAACCGCTTCTCCTCTCTCTTTCACATGTTCACAGATTCTACTACCGAAGGATGCATGCTACAGGTCTTCTCTCTTGGTGTCTCCAACCTAAGCCTGCAAATATCTTTAAGGGGCTCCCATTTAAATGCAAAACACTGGGCCTGCAGAAGGTTTTCTGGCTCAAGTATCAATCCCTGATATTGCCATCTGGGACCAAGTACTGAGTTCCTGTCTCAAAATTCAAAGACAGACACAGCCGAGACCCTTCATAAAGGGGTAGGAGTAAAGCAAGCGCTCCGAGACCTCTAGGGAGGTTGGTGATTAACTGGCCAACACCATGAAGATGGTCCAACCTAAAAAAGGAGTCCTTGTTATCCCAGCCTTCGTTATTCAAGTCGTCTGCTACAAGAACACACAGAAAAGCAAAAGTTGTGCTAACAAAAACAATCATTAATGAACTGACCATTCAAACTGTCCCTGGTTATCCCGAGCCTCTATGTCCACCCATCAACCCCTTTCTTTCTCTCTGTCTCACTGATGCTCATACAGTCCCAACAACAATTCAAACAGAATGCAAATCCAGAACAAAGTGAAAACTGAAAAAAAGGCAACACAAGATGCAACATTTGACAAAGTTAGTGTAAGATACTAATGAAATATTAGAACCCCAAATGAGGACAGCGCCTGAGAAATGAGGCCACAGGAGGAGTTAGGAAGGTTAGTAACTGATGAGAAAAATCAACGAGAACAATAATATGCTAAGTGTCTCAAGAATAATTATTTGATTATCGGTGACTAATGGGGAAAATAATAAAACTCTTTAATAGTTTACAAAAATGTCCTTCATTACAACTGCATTACAAATTAAGATATCCAATCACGTTATTATGTAAAATTTAGTATGAATACATGTCAAAAACAATTAACACTTGACACATTCTTTGTTCACTCTAATACTCAGTACTTATTTTTCCATTACAATTCAAATTTTCATAAATAAGCTTACTTTCTGGACCTGACTTATTTTTCAAGATAAAAGTCCCAATTTCACCCCCTTCCTTAAAAGTAGTCTTTTTCCACTATCAAATTTTCTCGTGCTATAATCCCCAAACAGGATTACTTGTGTTCCTGAACATGGTACAGTGCCAACGGAGTACAATGTGTTCCCTCCAAGCCCTACAATGAGGCGGGGTGGGAGGGGGAGGGACTGAAGGAGGCGGTAGTCTCCAGCTGGTCAGGTTTTCAGTCTGAACTTCCACGGTGGCTGCTGCTGCCACTTATGAGAAACTTCACTTACTAGAGGAAATATTTTTCCTTCTGTCACACTTTTTAAATTATTCCTGAGTGCAATTTATAACCTAAAAGGAACATTAGTTTAAAAAGAAAGGTTTAGGGGCGCCTGGGTGGCTCAGTCGTTAAGCAACTGCCTTCGGCTCAGGTCATGATCCCAGGGTCCTGGGATGGAGCCCCGCATCGGACTCTGCTTCTCGGGAAGCCTGCTTCTCCCTCTGCCCCTCCCCCTTGCCGTGTTCCCTCCCTCTGTCGCGCTCTGTCAAATAAATAAATAAAAATAAAAATAATTAAAAAGTAAAGGTTTGTTACTGGTTTTCAAGTTGCAGCAAGAAAAGTGGGTCAAGCCCCTCAAACAGGGACTCCCATCCTCGCTTAATCCCAGGAGCCTGCACAGCAAGAGGGAGGGAGAAGAGGAGCCAGGGGCTCCGGAGGCATCTGCACCAGCCCAAGACCCCAGATCACCCATCCTGACACTGTAGGGGTACGTTCAGACTTCATAGTGCATCAGACAGTATTTGTTACCATTGTTTTTGTTCTTCTGATACTGAGGAATTTCAGGACAACTAAATACAAAAATGCACTAAAATGTGAAAATATGAATGTTTAAATAAATGCTTAGTTTTTTTAGCGTCACCATCAATGCCCTCCCTCTATCAGCAATGAAATGTAATGGAACTAATCCCTAAAAACTGTCTACACATTTCTCACCACAGCAGAGTATCATTAATAGTTAATCCTGGCTGCTAAACAGAACAAAGGCACTCTTACCCTGACTCTGTTCGAGAGGCAGAAGAAGTAACACAAGTTCTTAGATAACTGAGCTGTTAAACTCAGGGTGAGAGATCCAATGCTCTGTTTACCATGTCAAGTTTAAAGCTTTCTCTGTTTTACACTCATAAAATAAATACCATTTATATATTTTTCTGATATACAAATTTTAGAAATTACAGTACTCAGAAAAAGGAAGTATTTTATAATCCTTTTTTTTTTTAAAGATTTTATTTATTTATTTGACAGAGAGAGACACAGCGAGAGAGGGAACACAAGCAGGGGGAGTGGGAGAGGGAGAAGCAGGCTTCCCGCGGAGCAGGGAGCCCGATGTGGGGCTCAATCCCAGGACCCTGGGATCATGGCCTGAGCCGAAGGCAGACGCTTAACGACTGAGCCACCCAGGCGCCCCAGTATTTTATAATCCTAAGATTGCTTTTCATGCTACATATTAATATACAATTGAAACTACTCGGTTCTTTAATATTGTGGCTTACAATGTTATAAATTAAGACATTTTAATTTCATTTACAATTTTGGCATATAAAGGACTTTGAGTTCACCAAGGCAATGAATTCTTGCTTTCTGACTCCTTTAATAAACCAAGGTCCATTCAACCATCTTGAAAAGTAACTTCACTATCTTAAGAGGTGGTAAAATTATTGTACAAGGGTTATTTACATGTATAAAAAAAGAAGCCCTATCAAAATATGAAGTATTAGGAGGAATTAGAGTCCCTAACTCCCAATCCACATTAACTTTCAAACTTAACTGAAATTGATGACGCAGTACAATTTTCCCACCCTTCTACATTCCCTCAGTACCAACAGGCACAGCACTAAATGCTACCTGAACAGGGGGAGGAAGAAGGTGTCTCAAAAAAATGACAAAATCCCACTCCTCGGAGAGTTCGCAGCCTAATATTTAACGTTTAGCTTGAACCATCAGGCCTACTTGAGCCCTTTATGTGAATTAACTCACAACAACTGGTGAAGTAGGTAGGTACTCAACATAAATTCCATTTTGCATGCACAGAAACTAATGCTTTGAAAGTTTTAAGAATTTCTAAAACTTCCAGAGCTAAACAATTCCATTTATAATAAAATCAAAAAGAATACTTAGGAATACATTTAACCAAGGAAATGAGAGACTTGCACACTGAAAATGCAAAACATTGTTGAAAGAAATTAAAGACTTAAATGAAAAGACACCTTGTGTTCATGGGTTGGAAGACTTACCATTGTTAAAATGGCCATCCTCCCCAAAATTGATCTACAGATTCACACAATTCCTATCAGAATTCTAACAGCCTTTTTCCCCCCCAGAAATGGGCAAGCTGATCCTTCAATTCATATGGATATTCAAGGGACCGTGAAAAGCCAAAACAATCTTGGAAAAAGAACAAAACTGGAGGACTCACACATCTCGACTTCAAAACTTACTACAAAGCTACAGTAATCAAAACAGTGTGAAACTGGCATAAAGAGAAGACATACAGATCAATGGAATAGAATGAGAGTCCAGAAATAAACCCTCACATTACAGCCAAGTGATTTTCAACAAGAGTGCCAAGGCCATTCGATGGGAAAAGCACAGTCTCTTCAAAAGATGGTGCTGGGGCGCCTGGGTGGCTCAGTCAGTTAAGCGTCTGACTCTTGGTTTTGGCTCAGATCGTGATCTCAAGGTAATGAGACAGAGCTCTGCGTTGGGCTCTGCACTCAGTGCGGAGTCTGCTTGGGATTCTCTCTCTCCCTCTCCCTCTGTCCGTCCCACTCATTCTCTCGCTCTCTCTAAAATAAATAAATTTAGAAAAAAAGAAAAGATGGTTCTAGACAACCAGATATAAACATACAAAAGAATAATGTTGGATTCCTATCTCACAGCACATACAAAAGTTAGGCCCAGGGCGCCTGCGTGGCTCAGTCGGTTGAGCGACTGCCTTCGGCTCAGGTCATGATCCTGGAGTCCTGGGATCGAGTCCCGCGTCAGGCTCCCTGCTCAGCAGGGAGTCTGCCTCTCCCTCTGACCTTCTTCCCTCTCATGTTCTCTCTCTACCATTCTCTCTCTCTCTCAATAAATAAATAAAAATCTTAAAAAAAAGGCCCAAATGGATCAAAGACCTAAATATAGAGGCTAAAACTATAAAACTCTTAAAAGGAAATATAGATGTAAATCTTCATGATTTTGGATTAGGCTAGCTTCTTAAACATGACACAAAAAGTACAAAAAAACAAAAGAATAAACTGAACATCCTAAGAATTACAAACTTTTGTGCATCAAAAAATACTATCAAGGAAAAAAAAAGGTAATCCACAGAATGGGAGTAAATATTTTGCACATCATATATCTGATAAAGAACCAGAATCCCGAATATATAAAGAATTCTTACACTCAACAATTTAAAAAAAACCCAATTTAAAAATGGGCAAAAGATCTAATAGACATTTGTCCAAGGAAAAAACGCAAATGGCCAATAAGCATAGGAGAAGTTAATGTCATTTGTCATCAGGGAAATGCAAATTAGAATAACAATGAAATATCATTTTATACCCACTAAGATGGCTATAATCAAAAAGACAGCAACAAGTGTTGACAAGGATGTGGAGAATTTGGAAACTTCATGTACTGTTGGTGGGAATGTTAACCAGCACAGCTACTTTGGAAAATAATCTGGCAGTTCTTCAGAAAGTTCAACCACAGGTTACCACATGACCTAACAATTCCACTCCTCAGTATATACCCAGGAGAAGTGCAAACATATGTTCATACTGTTCACAAAAAAACATGTACACAAGTGTTATTCATAACATCCAAAAACTGTTAAGAACCCATATATCCATCAGCTGGTGAACGGATAAACGAAATGCGGTATTATCCATACGTAAGAGAAATGTAGTTAATGATACATGCTACCACATGGATAAATCTTGAAACATTATGGAGAGTGAAACAAGCCAGACACAAAACACATATTGCATGATTCCATTTACATGAAATGTCCAGAACAGGGAAATCTAGAGAGACAGTAAGTAGCCGTAAGGGCTGGCGGGGGGAGGGAAAATGGGGAGTATCTGTTAATGCACGAAGAGTTTCTTTTTAGAACGATGAAAATGGTCTGGAATTAGGTAATGGCAATGTCTTTACAAGATTATAAACACTCTAAAAGCCACTGATTTGTAAACTTTAAAATGGTGAAAAAGGTGACCTATGAATTTTATGTCAATTAAAAAAAAAAAAAAAGGATTTCAGAGCTAGTATGTTGCTGAGCCAGCATGAGAACCTGGACAACGGAGCTCAAGCCTAGCTCCATCGCTGTGCTTTGCAGCCTGCAAGGAGGAAATGAGCAGACTGTCTGGGCAGAGGGAAGGGCCAAAGGCGGCATCTGACCTTTATTACTAGCATTAGGAGGACTCGGCCGGGGGCAGAAAAGCCCACTCCCAACAGGAAAATGGCACAAACAAAGCTTAGAGATCCCTGTCGTGTGGGTCATCCGAGTTGCTTTGGTGACCGGCGAGAGTGAAGGAGGTACTGGTAGGAAATAAAGCAGGAGACCCTGGCGGGGTATCTTACATGCCATACAAAGAAGTCCTGCTTTTCCACAGGGTAGAATATAACCAACTACACAGCCACAGCTAAAATAAGAGATCCAATAGGTGAATCAGAATGAAAAGCCAATTTTTAACATCTTATGTCATGCTGGGGAAACAATATTCAACTGCATGGAGCTATTTATGAGACTTGTCGATTCTCCACAATTCAACAACGTGTGTCTGTCCGCCCACATAGTGCCCCTCAGGAACTTAGCCTATTATCACCTCTCTCATTTGTAAATCCTAAAATTCTCATCTCAAGCATCAGTTGTCCCTTATGTCGGTCGATAAAAATCTTTTAATGGCAGCAAGGGATAGTAAAACCTACTTCCAAGGCTTTGTTGCTTTACAAAATGTTATGAAGTACCATAAATACTTTAACAAATCAAACACAGGCTGTTTTATTTTTGTCTGTGGGGTTTCCTACCAATTACATAGACAGAAAAACTCAACTAGTTCTCCATTTTAATATGCAAAAATCCACAAAGAGGGCCTTAGATATATCAAGGACACAGAAAACCTTAGCTTTGTTACATCAAAGTGACCTTGAATCGATATTCCAGAGTACAAGTTCTTCATCCCTTAACATCTCTGGGCATGTATCGAGTTGCTGGTTTCTAGTCACTTAGAAAAAAAATATTCTGAGCATGAAACAATACCTAAAGATTAAGACATTAGGATTCATAACTGTATCTGTGATAACTAGCAACAACAATAACAACAGAAACAGCCAACATTTCATACCAATCACAATGTGTCAGGAACTCTTCCATTTCTGTAAGAACTCTCTTAATAGTCTTATATCCCTGTAAGATAAATATTATCATTATCCCCATTTTACAGACAGGGAAACGAGGTGCAGAATGGCTCAGTAACTTGCCCCCGCTCACAAAGCTAGTAGAGGGGGAATCTGAACCGCAGCGGCCTCTGCACAGTGTCTGGGCCCTCAACCATTATGCTCTACGTGTGGCCCACCTGGAATGTTCTCAAAATTGTCCATAGTAAAAAGCTCGACACTCATTTACGTTGATGTTTATGAGAGCTGTAACACAACCCTACAAATGCAGCCCTATTCAGACTTCATGCTTCCATTTACATTGGTGTTTATGAGAGCTGTAGCATTGCCCTACAAACGTTGGTGTTTATGAGAGCTGTAACACAGCCCTACAAATGCAGCCCTACTCAGACCTCACGCTTACAATCTTGCTGTCCCCTCCTTAAAAAATCTCTTCCTCTCTGTCAATCTTAAAATAATCATTTATGTGTTAAGCACTTGTGGGGGTAAGAGTTGAAAGAAAAACAAATTTTTTGGCTATATTTTGACTGCACTGTATGGGGTAAACTAGGTCCTGAGCCAGTACTGGGTAATTTGGGCACTCTAAGAAAGTCTCGGTATGTACTTCGTGTATTTAATTTTCCTCTTCACCCTAAGGGCCATTCGCACTTATTTGCCAACCTACTAAATCACTCTCTCAGGGTGATGATGCCGAAAAAGTCCTAGAGGTTATTCTGATGCGCAGCCAGTGCTGAGAATCACTGGTTTTACACTTGGCCCCCTGTCTTCCTTATCTAACTAAAATGACAGTATTACAAAAAAACAATTCATTTCACAAGCACAAACGGCCAATCATACCGAACAATATTCTACTTATTGACTTCAGTATAGGGAATGCTAGATAGTTAACAATCCAGCAATTCCACTTCTTCCAAATCTAAGCCAGAGAAACATTCACATGTGGCCTGGGAGAATCACAAAGATGCTCGTCATAATTCTGTATGCAACAGCAACTAATGGATAACAACCCAATTGTTAAATGAACTATAGTACATTCATCATACATTGCATGTGAAAAGAATGAGGTAGCTCTACATGCACTGAATGATCTACAAAACTTAAAACTGCAGCGTACAGAATACACACAGTATAATACTACCTTTATTATAGATGTGTATTTTCACAGGTGTACATAGGTGTGCGTGTGCGTGTGTGTGTGTGTGTGTGTATGTAAATGGGAAGAGTATATTCCAAAATGATTAGAAAAAGGTCTTCTTTACTTTTGCAGATGAAATGAGGAATGAGGAAATGGTGGTCAGAGAATTTTGCCTTTACCTACACTTAAATTTTTTATAGGAGTTATTTGTGTAATTAAAAATAATTTTCTTAAATAATGTTAAGTGCTGCCAAATGATATTCCATTTAAAATAAACCCCTTTTGTGGTTACCCAGCTTTCAAATGGACATTCTGCAAAAAGAATGCCATCACACCATTATAAATAGCCTCCAAAATGCCAATTTTCACTTTCAAATAAAATTCACAGTTTAATCAATATCAAAGCAATTTCTGTTGGAATCCTGAGAGTGTTATACTGAAGGGGAAAAAAAAAAACAGTGAAATTCTTCTGACACTGTTCTATCATAAGAAAGGGAATCTTGTGAAGGTTGTACAAATTGCATTTAAAACTAGCTTTAAAAACTAAATTCAGTCTGTCCCTTCTAATTCTATCAAGAGCAGGCTCTTAAAACAAAATAAAATTGCTGAGACAAATTGGTGAATTCAAAAAGAAAGTATCTAAAAATATAAGTATAATTCAGCAGTCCAAAAATGATCAAGTTTCAACCAGAGGATGCAGTGAGCCTATAAAAGACATGCTACCGCTACAGAAGAAATGCAGAACCCCACAGAGGAGGGTTAAGATAGCTCCGTTTTGTAAGCACAGCCATGGAATATGTGCGTTCTTTTTTAGACAGTGCAGAGGAGAAAGCCATGTGCTTGAGAAACTAGAGTCAAGTGCCAGCGCAATTCCGTACCAAGAAACACTTCCCACGAAAGAACCACCGCAATGAAGAGGTAAGTATAAAATGGCTCAAGAACAGAGGGTTAAGAAATTCTAGTCTTGCTTTTTTAAAAAATATAACTTCCTTTCAGTCATATCATTATCTACTTTAATAACAAAATGGTTCCTCAATTTATACTGAAATATACTAGCCAATGTATTTTAACTCATCTGAAGTAACCTGCTTTTTCCTTTTTCTAAAGCCTAATTCTCTGAAAGCTGGACCAACAAGAAAAAAGGGGAAAGAAAGGGGGAAAATATTTGGACTGACAGTATTCTACTTCTTGAGTTGCCAGAGTCGGGTACTCAGGTGCCTATTTTATTATTCTTCAAACTTATGGGATGCCTGGGTGGCTCAGTTGGTTAAGCGTCCGATTCTTGATTTTAGCTCAGGGTTGTTAAGATTGAGTCCCACATTGCGCTCCATGCTGAGTGTGGAGTCTGCTTAAGATTCTCTCACGCCCTCTCCCTGGGCCTCTGCCCCTCCCCCTCTCCCCTTCTTGGGGGGGGGCAAAAAACAAGAAAAACATTTGTATTTCATGTATTATATACATGAAAGATTGTATAATTTCTAAATGTCTTTAACTTTTCACCAGTTCTTAACCAGTTTCCTCTGCTTTCCTTCCTCTGAACACAGGTGAACCTCAGCCACCCAGCCTTCAAGGAATGAGTGATTCTGGATAGCCATGTGTTAATGATGGTTGAAAGATTATGTGTCTTACCCTTATTTAAGCCATTCTGGATTGATACATTCACTTCTGATTTAAAAATAAAGTTTCTTGGCTACCTCAGAGCCTTTTGTTATAAGTACTACTTGAATATTCTCAGGGCCTCTGAACAGTCTCTTCAGCACCAAGGCTCCAGGTTAGGACAGTGCTTTTAGCTTCTTACTGCTTTTCTTTGTTGTCCCTTACAGTGGCTACATGTGTGCCCTTCCAGTCGGCTCATTCTAACCTGGTGAGTAAACTATAGTTTCCCACACTGTACATTAAGTTTTCTTTAAACTATCTGTAACACTTGAATGTTTATGGGTCCTACACAGTCAAGGCTCATATAAAAACAGTTCTAGGCCCACTCTCTTTTGAGGCTGCCATTGCCACGGTACATCCACTTCTCTTTGAGCATCCGTTTCATTCTTTCCCAAGTGATTAGCTCTATATCTGCAGCTTGCACATGGAATATGAAAATATGCCAGGCTCTTCTACATTATGGTGGTAACAATAACCCTTGTTCTGCATTATGATGTCAATGATAAGATTACGTATCTTTATCTTCATAAAAACACTATGAGGCAGATACAACTATCACCTCTATTTTGTAGATGAGTAAGGGAGGGGCAAAGGTAAGGTAACATGTCTAAAGTCACCCAGCCATTTAGTGGCAGATGCAGAACTTGGCCCCAAGTGGGGCGCCTGGGTGGCTCAGTCAGTTAAGTGTCTGCCTTCGGCTCAGGATGTAATTGGGATTGAGTCCCACATCGGGCTCCCTGCACTGTGGGGAGTCTGCTTCTCCCTCTCCCTCTTCTCCCCCTGCTTGCGCGCGCTCTCTCTCTCTCTCTCTCTCTCTGTTAAATAAATAAATAAAATCTTAAAACAAAACAAAACAAAACAAAACAAAAGAATTTGGCCCCAGGTAACTAAAACTAAAACTCTGAAGCCAGTGCTACTACTATCCACAGTGATAAGAGTGGCCCTACCAAACTGCCCTAATCTCTCCATTTCAGAAATCCAAATTCCTGCGTCAGGGAATGCATTATTCCGATTCATCTTTTCAAGCCAGGCTACGCTATCCACAAGATGTTGGATTCCCTGGGGCCTGCCTGTGCTGGAGCCAGGGTGCACGCCTGATCCAGTCCCTCCAGGGGAGGTAGCACACAGCAGAGCCACATGCAGAGAGGCTACCACAGGGCACCTCCAGGCTACAACCCTGTGTTCTCCTTGTTCCCGACAGCGACCGTGAGGAGCGCTTGACATCTGTCAGGCACAATCCCCAAAGTTCAAGGAATGGGAATGGAAAAGAAAAAATCCAGAGTCTGGGCAGGAGTTTTTCATCAAGCCCTACGGCACCCACAGCAAATTTCTGTTCCAGCTCTACTTCATATGCAAATTTTTCTACTCAAAATGTTAATTACCTATGGTTTGCCAGCACTGTATTTAGGACAGTGTGAATCATAAAAATCCTGTCAAGAGTTCTTTTCTTTACATCTACTCATCAAGGTTCTGGCGAAAAAAAAATTCAGAGTTAAGTATTTCTTCCTCTAAAGGTTCTTAACCCTTGTGAAGTTTGAAACAAAGGAATAGTCATGCCTGAGTCTTTTTTGTTTTTAAAATTCTTTTTCTGTAGCTGAGGACTACAATCCTCTCTAAAATTGTCTTTCAGCAAATATTATTTTTCTTTTAAAAAAGGTTTGTGCTGCTTAATAATTGTAAGTAATCATCCTTTATTCTAGACCTACACTGTCCAATACAGAAATCACTAGCCACATTTGGCCACTTGGGCACTTGAAAGGTGGCTACTCCCAACAGAAAATGAAAAATATTCCATTAATATTTTTACATAGATTATATCTTGATATATGATTTTGGAGATACTGGGTTAAATTTATTATTTAATTATATTATTGGATTTGTGGAATAATCAGTTGTAAAAAAAAAAAAAAAAGACGGAAATTCTGACACATGCTACAACGTGGATGAATCGTAAAAACATGCTAAGTGAAATAAGCCAAACAGAAAAGGACAAACAAGGAGGGTGGGGGGGTGGGTTAGCCTAGTGATGGGTATTAAAGAGGGCACATTCTGCGTGGAGCACTGGGTGTTATGCACAAACAATGAATCATGGAACACTACATCAAAAACTAATGATGTAATGTATGGTGATTAACATAACAATAAAATTTTTTTTAAAAAGGACAAACATAATTCCACTTACGTGAAGTACCTAGAATAAGTAAGTTAATAGAGAAAATAAAACAGAGGTTGCCAGGGGCTGAGGAGGGGAAATGAGGAGTCATGGTTCAGGTTCCACAATGAAGAAGGCTTACTCAGGTAATGAGAGAGGCTGCAAAAGTTACCTCAGATTCTCAGTATAGAGGATATCATCACTGCCAGCAAATCAGTTGGTAGTTTGAGAACCTCTAATGAATACTACCCAATTGAACCCCACAAGAAGAAAGGTCTAATAAACTGGTTTGCTGTCATCAAGCTTAAAAGACAAATCTTATTTTGTCCTACTAAAGAATGGGTCTGAGAAGGACAAGAATACTCTGTGAAACCTCAGAGCCATTCCACAAACCATTCCACAAGTGCTTTTTAACAAGTACCTTCAAAATACTCTGACAAACACAATCAGCTCTGTGCTAAGAGAGAGTACTTCTCTGTATAAAAGACACAATTTTACAAAAGTAACATAGTACACAAAGAAGCAAACAAGTTCTTTTGATTTATAGTATTCAGTCCTCTAAATTTACCAAGTTTTCAAATCTCAATTTATAACCACTTACCCTTGCTCGGGATTTAAGAGATACATTTAGTTCCGTCTCATACTTCTTGAGGCAATGAGTCTTTAGAAGACAGAATCCAAATGTAACAAACGTACTTACTAAAAATCAAATATGCAATGAAGTATGTAAGACAGAGGAACTTCAGGAAAACAAGAGGAAAAGAAAATATGAGGTAAGTCCACTGGCTTTGCAAAAAGTAAAGAAATCCAATCCCAGGAAGCCAAAGGGTGAAAGAGCATCCTAGCCATTCTTGGGTATAAACATAAGGCTTATGACCAACAGAAGAATAATACTAACAACAATAGCAGCTAACAGCTACATGTTACCTGTTGTGGGGGCTTCCTATTTATTAGCTTAGTTAATCCACACAAACCCTCCATGGAGTTGGTACTGTAATTATCACCCTCCCCTCCCTTACTAATGAAGAAACAGAGGCACAGAGAACTTAAATAATTGTGCCCAAGGTCACACAGCTAATAAACGGCAGAGCTGGGAGACAGAGCCAGGTAACCTGGCTCCAGAAGCCGCTGCTACAAAGTGCCTCTCACAATCTTTATGGCAGGTTCACAGTAACATTTATGGGGTGGGGCTCAAGTGCCATGAACTAACAAAAAATGTAGAGACTAAGAATACTTATTGAGCCCCCTCACACTCACCGGACAGTACTCTAGGAAATCTTCAGTAACAATAATTCACAGGTGTGACAGAAGAGTCAAAATGAAATAAACCTATTTTAGAAATAAAACATAAAAACCAACGGACTGTTGGAAATAGCAAACCAACTGCCAATCACAGATCTTCAATTTTACAGGGAGTTCAATGCTATACTGACAGAATGGAATGACACAGGCCGTGCTCCACACACCACACGGGAGTCACAATTGCTGTAATGCAAGGCAGGATGCAACGCATCTATTGTGTCTTGTCACATTTTCCTTCACCATCAACTATATTTGATGTTGTCTTGTTCAACATTTGCAAATTTTTCAAACCACACTCATCTGTAACATGTGGCAACATCCTACAGCCTACTTCCTCAGTTGCGCACTTCGACAAAAGATGAGGCATACCGAGGCCCTTACCACAGTCATCTGAAAGGCCTTCAGAGGTGATCACACTCTGGCAAATTGCCCCCAAACCTGCAAAGTTTTATCAAGCTTTAAGAGAGTTAACAAAACTTTTGATAATCACCTATATCAAGTCTGGTTTTCATTTTTAATTAAGTATAATTCACAAACCGTAAAATTCACCCTCTCGTGTTTAGTTCTCTGTGTTCTGTGCAAAACAAACACAGCTGTGTAACCAACCCCACCAACAAGATAAAGA
Organism: Callorhinus ursinus; assembly: GCF_003265705.2. Classification (NCBI taxonomy): domain Eukaryota; kingdom Metazoa; phylum Chordata; class Mammalia; order Carnivora; family Otariidae; genus Callorhinus; species Callorhinus ursinus. The sequence continues at coordinate 3,615,386 of NW_027397074.1, read as the reverse complement.
AGAGTTCCAGGCCCAGAACAATTCCTCCATGTGCCCCTACAGCCAACCCCTCCCTACCCATAACCCCTAGCAATCACAGATCTGCTTTCTGCCCTGTTTTGCCTTTTCCTATACAAATCCAATTGTACAGTCTGCAGGCTTTTGAGTCTGGCTTCTTTCACTAAGCGTAAAACCTTTTTTTTTCTTTTTTTTTCCTTTTAAGATTTATTTATTTATTTATTTACTTGAGACAGAGAAAGACAGAGTGCGAGCAGGGGCAGAGGGAGGGAGAGAGAAATCCTCAAGGAGACTCCCCGCAGAGCATGGAGCCAGATCAGGGCTCAATTGCAAGACCCTGAGATCATGACCTGAGAACCGGCTGCTTAACCAACTGAGCCACCCAGGAGCCCCTAAGCATTAACACATTTTAGATTCATCCATTTGTTGCAATGGTATCAGTAGTCCATTTCTTTTTATTGCTGAGCAACAGTCCATTGTACTGATACACCACCATTTGTTTTTCCATTCACCAGCTGAGAGAAATCTGAATGGTTACCATTTTTGGCAATTGTTAAAAAAAAAAAGCCACTACAAAATTAGTGCACAGATTTTTTGTTTTGTTTTGTTTTGTAATTTATTTATTTTTACTAACATATAATGTATTATTTGTTTCAGGATACAGGTCTGTGATTCATCAGTCTTACACAATTCACAGTGCTCACCATAGTACATAACCTCCCCAATGTCCATCTCACAGGTTTTTATATGAACATAAGTTTTTATTTCACTTCGGTAAAACCCAGGAGTAGGTCGTATGGTATGATGTGTGAAGGGTCCATTGGGTCCACGTCCTCACCAGCACTACGTACAGTCGGTTTCTTTCTATTCTAACCATTTTAAAAGGTGTCTAGAGATATCTCAGTTTAATTTACATTTCCTTAATGACTATTAAATGGCCATCTTTTTATGTGCTTATTTGCCATCTACACATCTTCTTTAGTGAAATGTCAGATGTTTTGCCCATTTTTTGTGTCTTTTCCTGAGTTTGCAAAGTTCTTTATATATTCTAGGAAAAAGTCCTGTATCAGATATATTATTGTAAATATTTTCTACCAGTTTGTGGCTTCTCTTTTTATCTTAACAATGTCTTTTTTTCAAGATTTATTTATTGAGAGAGCACCAACGGGGGGGAGGGGCAGAGGGAGAGAGAATCCACGTAGACTCCCCACTAAGCACAGAGCCTGACTTGGGGCCTGATGCCAGGACCCCGAGATCACGACCCAAACCAACACCAAGAGTCGGACGCTTAAAGGACTGAGCCACACAGTGCCCCAAGATTGTCTTTCAAAGAGGAGACGACTTTAAGTCCAATTTATCTTTTTTTTTTAATGGATCATGCTTTGGGTTTACTTGAGAAGTCTTTGCCTAACTTAAGTCACAAAGATTTTTTCCAAATGTTTTCTTCTAGTTTTTTGTAGTTTTACATTTAAGCCTATAATCCATTTTGAGTTAAATTTTGTATGTTGAGCAAGGTATCAATTACTTTTTTTATTTTTACTGCCTAATCCAAAATTCTGGCCCTTTGAGGATGCAGAGAAAGGGGAACCCTCATATACTGCTGGTGGGAATGCAAACTGCTGCAGCCACTCCAGAAAACTGTATGGAGGTTCCTCAAAAAGTTAAAAATAGAATTACCATACAACCCAGCAATTGCACTACTAGGTATTTACCCAAAGGATACAAGAATTCAGATTCAAAGGGGTACATGCATGCCATTTATAGGAGCACTATCAACAATAGCCAAACTATGGAAGGAGCCCAAATGTCCATCAACTGATGAATGGATAAAGAAGATGTGGTGCGTGCATGTGTGTGTGTGTGTATGTATGTGTGTGTGTGTGTGTGTGTGTGTATAACAAAACATTACTCAGCCATCAAAAAGAATGAAATCTTGACATTTGCAACAATGTAGATGGAGCTAGAGTATATTATGCTAAGCAAAATAAGTCAGTCAGAGACAGATACCATAAAATTTGGAATTTAAGAAACAAAACAGATGAACATATGGGCAGGGGGGTAAAGAGAGAGGGAAACAAACCATAAGAAACTCAACGATAGGGGCGCCTGGGTGGTTAACTGGTTAAGCGTCCGACTCTTAATTTCGGCTCTGATCAAGATCTCACAGTCTTGAGATCAAGCCCAAGTTAGGATCTGTGCTGGGCATGGAGTCTGCTTAAGATTCTCTCTCTCCTTCTGCCCACCCCGCCCCCCAACTCATGCGCATGCATGTGCGCTCTCTCGCTCTCAAATAAATAAATAAATAATTTTAAAAAGAGACTCTTAACAATAGAGAACAAGCAGGACTGATAGAGGGAGGTGGGGGGGATGGGCTAAATGGGTGAGGGGGATTAAGGAGTGCACTTGTGATGCGCACAGGGTGACGTACGGAATTGTTGAATCACAATAGTGTATACCTGGAACTAATATAACACTGTGTGTTAACTATACTGGAATTAAAATAAAATGGGAAAAAAAGTACTGGTCCTTATCAGAGTATTTATTTGAAAATGTTTTCTGGGCACCTATATTTGGCCTAGGGATGCAAGAGTAAATAAGAGGGCACAGACTAATACAGACAACAACAACATAATCAACTCACTAAAATACAAGGTGAGCAGTGTAAAAACAGACTAAGTCCAAGTACAAAGCAAAAGAAGGTACTCAGCAGCTTGCAGAGGCCTAGTTTCAGGCTGAGCAACAGTTCAGGCAGAGAACAACATTCTAGGAAGAGGAAACACCATGAGCAATATACAAAGACTGAAAGAAAAAGGCTTGTTTAGGAAATAGCTGGGGGGAGTGGAATTCTTCTCAACCACTCTGTATTCACGGCAGGCACTTCTGCATGCTAGTATTTCTGGCAGGCCATTTGAGGGGACTAAAAAGCTAAAAACCCCATTACACAAGGAAGCAACAAAATTCAACCACTACTACAGTATAATAGTATTTCTGGGTCTATAAAAGCAAACAAAATTATCAAATAAAGAGGTTTTCAGGATGGTGTGGCTCAGAATAAGGTGCCCAGCCCCAGCCTAGAACAGGTCCAAGTGACTGCACCCGGGGCCAGCAGGGGAGAGAGGAGGTGCGGACCAGCCCTCAGCACAGCTTGTCCCCCAGGATGCCTGCCCTTACCCTCCCAGCACATGGCTCTCAGGGCCACCAAGAGAACCAGCAACAGCCCCCATTCAGCTAACCCAGATGCTGCTCAGTTCTGTCAGCCCAAGTTACCCATGGCACCAGCACCACTAATGTGCCCTAATTTCCCAGCCTTGCCTCCCCTCCCCCCACTGCCCACTGGAGCTTAAGAACCATCAAGCCAGTCCCCACAACCTCTGCCCTGGCTCTAAGAGGACCACTTGCCCGAACGCAACCCGAGAGGCTGCCCTAAAGACATGACTTCTCCTGCAGGCCCCAGGGGCCAGAGGCCCTTGTTCCTCCAGTGACCCCCTCCTGCAAGGCCTGAATGGAGGTGGGGCCACTGTTCTCACGTCCCCATGCTTACTACTGCTGAGTGGGTTCAGACGGGAGAAGCCAATACTTCAAGTTCCCACAATTCTTTCAACTAAGGGCTTTACCCCATCTCAGCAAGGGGAACAGCCTCTTTTCCATCCACATAATTTTTTAAATGAATTATTTTCCATATAGCACATAGATAGGACGAAGAATAGAACATCTGTTTGGAGAATTCCACATTTATTAACCTTTCTGTAAAAGATATTGGTGAACTAACTTTTCAGAAATTAAGAATAAAAAAGAACAATGAACCTTGTAAAGATAAAGTCAATTGCTATCTGGATAAAACTGTATCTATGCTCAGAACAGTAAAGGCTTACATGTGTTATCTGCAGAACAAATAATACTTTAACTGAAACACTAACACTTTCTTCCATCCTATCCCTAACTTTAAGGAAACTCACCGTCCCACATGGCCCACACTCCAAAACCCACTTGCACAGTTTCCACCCGAGAGGTGGGGGGGGAGGTCTTACAACTGGTATCCTAAAGGATCAGCTGAAGGAGTTGAAGTAGACCGCAGGGGTCACCCTATAAAGTCTATCACTTCTTATGTTTGCAAAAGGCTCATCTTCCCTTATCCCTCACTATGGCCTTGACAGCCAGGGTCTCCCTCTCTCAACTCCTAAATCAAACACAAAGCCCTTGATAGAGCAAGCATTCAACAAAAGTTGCTAATACAGATTACCAAATCAACAGGTAAATCTCAGTTGTCATTACTCCCAACATCTGTAGCATCTCAAGGAGAGCACACCCTCCCAGAACCAGCACTGGACTTGGGAGTCCTAAGACCTGGGTTCAGTCGCAGTCTGTATTCGTTCTGTAAACTTTGGGAGAGATACCGAAACTTGTCAGGCCTCAACTTTCTGATCTTTAAAATTTGAGATTTGGTGCTATGATATTCTGTAATATGTTTCAATTAAATCATTACTAGTGCTTCTTTTTGTATTATCTTCTCATTTTTACTCAAATTTTTAAAAATCAGAAACTAGGGGTGCCTGGGTGGCTCAGTCGGTTGAGCATCAGACTCTTGGTTTCGGCTCAGGTCATGATCTCGGGGCCGTGAGATCGAGCCTTGAGTAGGGCTGCATGCCCAGTAGGGAGTTCTCTCCCTCTCCCTCTGCCCCTCCCCTGGCTCACATGTGCTCTCACTCTCTCAAATAAATATTATAAAAATAAAATAATAAAAAATCAGAACCTAACAGAACACTACAGCCTAACATGTCTATCTCTAGTTAAGGGAAATCAATATATTTTGATTACCTTAAAATGGAACTTTTTTTTAAGATTTTATTTTTAAGTAATCTTTACACCCAAAGTTGGGCTCGAACTCACAACCCCAAGATCAAGATTCGCATGCTCTTACGGTGAGCGCTGTGAATTGTGCAAGACTGTTGAATCACAGATCTGTACTTCTGAAACAAATAACGCAACATATTTTAAGAAAAAAGGAAAAGAAGAAGATAACAGGAGAGGAAGAAAAGGGGAGTATGTCAGAGGGGGAGACGAACCATGAGAGATGATGGACTCTGAAAAACAAACTGAGGGTTCTAGAGGGTAGGGGGGTGGGGGGATGGGTTAGCCTGGTGATGGGTATTGAGGAGGGCACGTTCTGCATGGAGCACTGGGTGTTATGAACAAACAATGAATCATGGAACACTGCATCAAAAACTAATGATGTAATATATGGTGATTAACATAACAATAAAAATTAAAAAAAAAAAAAGATTCGCATGCTCTATGAACTCAGCCAGCCAGTCATCCCGAAAAGGAACTTTTTAAACTTTTAAAGAGGAACTTAAAAAAATTAGAATTATTGGCTTTTTCTTCTACCATGGGCAAAGGAGAGCTATAATGGTACCTCTATCCACCGCTGTAAGTGTAACCCATTCTAACACAATGCCTTACAGGAAAGCAGGTCACCAAAACGGCTCAGCTTAATATACTCATAAAATTTAGAATGACAGGATGGATGGACCATCTGTAATCCTTCATAAAAATATTTCTTCCCTCTGAGCTTTTGAAACTTTGTGTGTGGCAGAGTTTGCTGATAAGAACAGTTCCCCAACTCTTGCCCATCCACAGGCAATGATGGGCCAACAAGGAAGCTCTTGGTGAAGACCAGCTGCCTTTCCCACAAGACCTAACAATTCCTGTAGCTCTCCTCAGAGTACAATTTATGTTTGCTCTAGAATTATAAGAGGAATACCTACACATAACAAAGGGGCATGTGGGGAATATGAAAGTATACTGGGAGAATGCCCTAGATGTGTGAAGAGCTGGAGGTGATCACATTTGAGCTCAATATCTATGTGGCCTGGATGGTCACTACAAGAAGAACAAGGAGGCCAAGTGTACCATCGCTGGAGTCAAAATGAGCAGTTAACGGGCTTGCAGTGAATGACTGACTAATTCTGGTGCACAGTCTCATCCAATCTTCTCAGCTGTGATAACAGTATTCTGACTTTTATGTAGGGACCCACTCCTCCCCAACTCTCACATATTCAACTCAGCTGCCATCAACACAGTGTCTAAGTGAACACTCTCATCACATTTCCCAGCAAATGAATTCAGTACCAGGTGACCCAAACTACTCCAGTCAGAAACAATCATAGAATACAACACATTTCCACAGGTCTAAAATATTTCCAAAGTAAAAATGATCACTTCTTCAAGTTATAAGCACATGAGGGTACCACCATAAATGAAGTATAATATTTAACAAACACAGAAACTTTGTGCTTCAACCTAATTTAAATGTACAAATTTATTTTAAGATTTTGTTTATTTTTAGAGAGAGAGAGAGAGAAAACGAACATGAGCAGGAGGAGGGGCACAGGGAGAGGGAGAGAATCCTCAAGCAGACTCCCCGCTGAGTACAGAACCCAACTCCAGGCTCCATCTCATGATCCTGAGATCATGACCTGAGCCAAAATCAAGAGTCGGACAGGACACCCAACTGAGCCACCCAGGCGCCCCTCATGTAGCAAACTTTTAAGTGTGACTTTTGTAAAAATTATGAAAAAGACACACTAATGTTTCAATGCAACACTAAAATACACATATTTTCTGGCATGATTTATGGAAACAAAGGGACAGACACAGGAGGAACGTACTGTAATTTTTTCATATGCAACAACTATTTTCAAGGCACAATGGGTTGAGGTAAATGCATGTAAAGGCTCCACGTTGATATATAATGAAAAATGACCTTATTGAGGAAAAAAAAATGAACATTTAATTTTGTGGGGCATTAAATCCTCAAGTGAAATATCTGGAAATAAAGGGAGAAAGCTCTTAATTTTCACATTACTTTAAAAAAAACTAAAATAAGTAAATAAATAAATAGGACTTGATTCCATCATGACAGAATTAAGTACTGAAAAAGTCCTCAAAATGAGAGTCAGAAAATTGGGATTTAAATTTTTCCTCTTTAGTTAAATTAAGTAAGTCTCATCTTCCATAAGTCTTTTTCCTCATCTATAAAATGCTATCAAAGTAATAATTTAATTCATCCAACTGAATGATTACACAGAAAAATCAGAACACAAGAAAATTTTGTTGGTTGGGGGAAAGGGCCACCCCAGGGGGGGCCAATAAAATATACAGGAAGTAGGGTGAATAATGTTCCAGATATTTTCACTAAGTGATAAAAAGCAGTTAGAACCTGTTCTTTGTTTTGAATCTTTCATGGACAGCTAAAGAAAATAACATTTTGAGAAAATTAGAAGAACTAATGATAAAAGGTTTCACAGTAACCTGAAAACACAGAATTTGCAATGGAAAACTTTGTTGCAGTCCAAACTTCAAAAAAAGTCCGTATCAAAATCACAGGCGAGGACAATGCTAACTTGTTTATTTGCTCTCAATGGCACTGCTACTGCAGGAACATCCCACAAAGACCAAAAGTCAATTGGACCCATTGTTCAAGTCTACTGAAGTAATAAGGAGTTAACTGTGGTTCAGAAACTGCTTTCATCATCCTGGAAACGTTCTGGCTCATAGTCTGAGTCAAAAACAATAAGCCAAAAACTCTTAACAACCCAGGACTGCCTATCCAGGTTATTCACCAGACTTGGCACTCGGTGATTTTTGGCCAATGCCAAAAATTGATTCTAACATCAAAGGATAAAGACTTATGACCAGTGAACATAGTCAAGCCCTGAAGGTGTAACGAGACCTTGAGGTACAATGGCAGCGTTGTCGGAGTAAGTACACAGCATCTGGAAGCCAGGTTCATTTCAACTTGGGACTGGTAAGTGTATTTGTAAGTCTTACTCAGACCATAAAAACTGCAGAGAAGTACGACCTTAAGTGCTTTTTGGAACAGGGCAGAGAACGCATGCATGCATTACAGTCAATAGAAACGTCTTGCCCAAAGACTGGACACTGAGTTTTGCTTTAACCCTTCATTTCCCATCAGGTAATATCCTACACTTTAAGTAGATGGAAAAAACAAAAATAAAAACAAAAACCCTGAAAGAAAAAACAAAATATCTGATCTTTTCATTTAGTATTTAGTATTGTGACTATAGGACTCAGGAGACTAATGATTTATCGAGCAATCCACAGTGCTCAGGACTGTCCTGGCCCCGGGCTGCTATTAGTAACTGCTACACAATGCCTACAGACCCCTTCAGACTATAGGGCCATCTCCTTGCAAAAGAAAAACTAAAAGCCTCCCTAGACTAGAGATAAATCAAAAAGTATATGGCTTAAAATCAAACCACCACAAAGCTACAGAAGATCCTGATCTAACTGAAAAATACCAACTATCACTCTAGAAGCATCCAGGCCATAGCAATAAACAAGCATTCCTCAAAATGCTTTATGTCAAGTACCTATTTTAATGGGTTTCTATGTTCTCTGGATCCTAAAGCCTCAGAAGGAGAGAATACAGGATGTTTACTTAACAAAAATCCTGCCTTATCGAAACAGTATACAAAAAACCATGAAAAGGAACTGTTAGTTCTAAAGAATTAACTTTAAAAAACAAAAAGCTTCCTCCAGATAAACTCCGCTCTCTTCCTCATTCCTGTTAGTCTAATTGTCTTCTATATAATTTGGGGGAGAATCAGAGCGGAATTATCCAAAAGGAGATGATGACGCACAATGCAGAGGAGAAGAAAACTCCATCACCCTCTTAGGGTCAACCACTGGGCCCACAAATCAAACCGATAAAATGCAAATTAACAGGAGGAAAGAAACCTGTTTGTTTACACATACCAAGCGCACACACACAGGAAAACTCAGGTGATGAGCAACTCAAAGGGATGGGTGGAATGCAGGACTTCACAAAAGGCGGTGGAAGGAAAAAGGCTAAGAAAGAAAAAGGCTGGGGGCAGTTGCGAGAAGGGGACTAGGGCCGTACAGGAAAAGAGCGCTGTTGGTAAGGTCTGTGGCAGTGCGAAGATTCTCCTCACTCCCAGCATGAGAAAGGGAAAGACTTCGACAAATGGAAATTTATGTCCTGCTTTTACACAGAAAATAAGAGGTCAGAGAGCTAACTGCCTTCTTTTTGCCATAATGATGTGTTTTGAGGTGGCAAACTTCGTTCTCCCTTCAGCATGCTCACGGAACACCACCAAAAAATTAGAAGAATGTTTTCTTCTTTAAGGCTGATATTGCATGTACTTTTCCAACTATGGGTGGCAATGGAAATATTTCTTTAGCTTGCTGTTGAGAATACTGTTATTTTTCATTTCAGAGAGAGGAAAAGAGGCCCAGTGCTTCAGGCTTTTAAAGGACTTAACCAGGCCCTGGAGGGCCACCGATCTCTGTACTCTCACCTCGTGCCTTTCAATGTATTTACCAAAAATACCATAAATAGTTTTGGAACATTAATGAAAGTCATAATAATTATGAGATATTACTGCAAAGGACATATCACTAGAACCAAACCATTTAAGTAGAATATTTAAATTTAAGAGAACACACCACAGTCAATTTCTGGTCAACTCTTTTAAACCAGGCAAACAACACTCTTAAAATCCCAGAGAAAGGAGTTTTCTACCATTGAAGTAACAGGATGTTACTCTGCCTGAACAAAGAAAAAAAAAGTCCTGTAGGAAGACGTGCTGGCTAACTGCCCTCCTCTCTCGCAGGCACGACACCGCCTGTGGCTGGAAGAGCATTTAACCAAAACATTCATTTACAAATGTCTTTACCAGCCATCCATTTTGATGTTTCATACACTTCTAACTCAAGTAGAGGTAACTTTTAAGAAGAAAATGAAAAATAAATGTCATAAATTTCTCAGAATCAGAAAACACTACCAAAGGAGCACTAACGTAACAGAAAATAATCCCAGGAAAGGGAGGGAAAGGACTCTAACGCCGAGAAAAGCAATGCTGGAACATGAACTTCCAACTTGGTCGTGGAAGTACTAACTCAGTCAGGGCCAGGCGTCAAACCGCCATGCCACCCAATTCTGAGAAGGCAACACAGTCCTTTCGCTCTTACCTCACAGCTCTGCCGAGCGGAGAATGACACCGAGCAGCACGTAGGTGCAAATGGCCCAGGGCTGGCAACACCAAGGCCTCAGCTCCGAAGGAGGTTTCAGTAAAAGGGTCAGATTTTACGTCAAACCATGACTTCCCCAGCAGGGATGGGGGAAGGCAGTGTCAATTAAAGTAATTTTTAGTGTTATTTTAGGAGAGTCTTACTACTAAAACATTTAGAAGTACAAGTGCAGTTCCATCTGCCGTGGTGGATACAAAGAGGCCTTTCTTCAAGGTAAGAAAGGCTTATTGTTAAAACAAGAATTCCACGATCTTTTAAAAAGGATAAACAAATGATAAACCAAAAGAGGGCATACAGAGTGAAATAATTTCCAACATGTACCAAAGTAAGTGCTTCACTCCGGAACTCAGTCTGTTAAAGCTGGTGACCTAGAACTCCGAACACCAACCAAGACAGGCAGGCAGGAGAAGCGTCCTACCCCCTGGCTCCGCCACCCATCTGGCCACTGACATACGCTGATTTCTCACTCTCCTGATACTTCCAAGTCTTATCTAAATCTCACTTTTACATGGAAAAAAACTCCATGAAAAAAAGTACCAAAGGTATAACTCTACAAATGCACAGTGCCTTGAGGAAATCTTTAATAAACATAAGTATGACAGAATACAGAATACAGAGGAATTTAGAGTCCCAGTGGTTTCTGAATTTCCTGCATTGGACTATAAATATACATTTTATAATCAGGATATATATTTTTTATAATCAAGTAGTAATTTAATAATTAGGTGGATATACCATGGCAACTAAGAGTATGGGCTCTGGCTGACTGCCCAGACATGCATGACCACTCCTAAAATTCCAATTACCTAGTATCCCTAACCATTATCCAGAAAAACAGAATTTAGGGGTGCCTGGGTGGCCCAGTCGGTTAAGCAGTCGACTTCTGATTTCAGCTCAGGTCATGATCTCACGGTCATGAGACAGAGCTCAGTGCTCAGTGGGCGGTCTGCCTGAGATTCTCTCCCTCCCTCTCCTGCCCCCCACCCCGAACACATGTGCGCACACTCTCCCTCTCTAAAAACAAATAAATGAAACTTTAAAAAAACCTAGAAAAACAGAATTTATTAAGAATATCTGTCTCATGGGGCACCTGGGTGGCTCAGTCGTTAAGTGTCTGCCTTCAGCTCAGGTCATGATCCCGGGGTCCTGGGATCGAGCCCCGCATCGGGCTCCCTGCTCCGCGGGAAGCCTGCTTTTCCCTCTCCCACTCCCCCTGCTTGTGTTCCCTCTCTTCCTGTGTCTCTCTCTCTGTCAAATAAATAAATAAAATCTTTCAAAAAAAAAAAAAAAGAAAGACTACCTGTCTCATGAGACTGTAGTGAGGATGGCACAAGATAATATACACAAAAGCGGTTGGCAAAGAGGGAGGCTTACAGCTTCACTACTACAGTTGCAGGCTCGTCACTGAATGTATCTCAAAGTTAGAAGTTTGAGGGGAGAAGCTTGTTGCTCCACCTGGAGGTCATCACAGTTTATGATTCTGTTTTCATAGAAAATTAATTCTGCACCAAAGAGAAAGAAAAAAAAAAAAAAAACACTGGAAACAAAACCTGTCCTCCTTTTGCCAACCACCACCCTTGAAAGAGAGGGAGTCGGCACCCAAGCATTCACAGGACTATGATCTCGTAGAGCTCTAGAAAACCCATCCTGCTGCATGCTGTTTTCAAAGTGTAAAAATGTTCATACAGCTTAAATGAGAACTACTGTACACTAGAACTTCTACTTAGGACAACCAGCAGAGCAGGAAGTTACCTTAAGGAATGGTGGACATGTACCAACTTTCTTACTTGTACAGACTTTAATCTTCATTCTGATCACTACTTAAAAAACTATAATGCTAAATTCTTACTATGATTTGGAGCCAAAGAGTATTGTTTTTGAAACTTCCTACTACAATGTTACACATAATGTAACAGAAATTTCACTCAAAGGAATTCTTTTTTTTTTTTTTAAGATTTTATTTATTTATTTGACAGAGAGAGACATAGCGAGAGAGGGAACACAAGCAGGGGGAGTGGGAAAGGGAGAATCAAAGGAATTCTTATTTCTGGATCTCTCCATTAATAAAAATAGTAATCACAGTAGTAGAAGCAAGTGTGCTAAGTACTTATTAGATACCTGACACTACCGTGAACATTTTATATAATTTAATCTATTTACTCTTTGCAACAACGCTTTAAGATAAGTAAACACTTTGAGGGCCCCACGTACGGCTGAGGAAACTGGGGCACACAAGGGGGAAGTGATGAATCTCTCGAATGAGACCCAGACACCATCTCCTGCTTCTACCCACAAGGCTGGTATGTCTGGTGGCTGGGAGGACTGCTTCTATTGGCAGAACCACTTCCATAGCACCTAAAGCACCTGACAGCCCTATGCCCAACGTGTGGGAGGACAGAAAGGAGTAATCGTGAGTTTCTGCTTACTCAACTAAAAGATTCTTTTCCCACAGAGAGCCAGGAGACTCTTACCCTCTCTTTTCTCAATCAGCATAATAGCCTGAATAAGAGGATACTGTCAGCTATAGTATTCCCAGGATTCATTCATTCTTATCTGAGAAGGAGTTTCGTAATTAACCTAAGTGCTTAGATGACATAACTTCACCAAAAATATCAGAATTTCTCCCTCCCTAAACCATTCATTCTCATCGGAGCCGTCACCATTTCTGCCCCTGGTATCTCACACTTCTCTAATCCTTGGCCCACAACATTGCAGAGTCAAGTTTCAAAAACAAAACCCGATCCCCTTACTGCCCTGCTTAAAGCCCTTCAGGGCTGCCCCATTTCCTACCGCTGCAGTTCTTTGCTTGGACTTGAGATTAGCCCCCTATGAACTTATGCACCACGGCCAAAAAAAAAAAAAAAAAGTGCACATGAATATTTCATACAGTCACACCAAGAACACAATTTACTTAATACCTTAAAATTCCAAACATAAGTAACACAACTCCATCTTTAACTTCATAAAGGAATTAAAGATTTCTCTAAGCAAGTCCATAAATATTTGCTGAAGGTAAGAGATGTTAATATTTTAACCAAAATCCATTCATCAACATACAGATTACAAGTCAAAAACTTTAAAAGGGAACTTAGGAACTTCAGAATGATAAACTTTCCCATAACTAAACATATCATTTTATTTGAACTTGTGTCATTAGGACAGTCACTCTGCTAATGTCCTTGGAAATTCAACTCCCCAGCACTTTATGAATGTCTCAGCTGTGTATGTATATATGAAAGTTTAAAGCTCTATCCTTCATTAGCCTCACAGAAAGAGAGAACTGTAGAAGCATGCCAGAAACCCAAACCTCTGTCTGCTGCCCACCTTCTGCCAAAAGACCAACTGGAGACAGAGATCTGGCTGTAGGGCATGCCGTCCATCCTTCCTCTGGACCAAGGGACCTAATCCCAAGTGTCTCAAGGGGACAACCATAACATGAATAAAGCAAGTCTCCTGTGAGATGAAAGGGGTGGGACTATGGCAAATCATCTAAAAGGGGCGACAACCACAACCAGGTCTAGTGAACAGTGTGGTAAAGGAATGCTGATGCAAGGTGGCCAGTCTCATATTTTCAGAAGATGGAAACAGGGATTTTTTTTTTTTAAAGAGTAGTAAAGTCATGAACCTTGGAAAGTGATACTTTTTTTTTTTATTTGACAGAGAAACAGCGAGAGCAGAAACACAAGCAGGGGGGAGTGGGAGAGGGAGAAGCAGACTCCCCACCAACCAGGGAGCCCAACACAGGGCTCGATCCCAGGACCTGAGCCGAAGGCAGACACTTAACCGACTGAACCACCCAGGCGCCCGGGAAATAGGGTGTTTTTTTTTTTTTATGTGAAATATCCCAAGTTTCCAAGCACTGTAAGGTACACAAACACATGCACAAGTATGATCCAGCCCACATCCACCAGTTGGCACCTCATGATAATACAGACCTTATTTATTAATTTAATAGCCAGGCATTTGGGCCAACTCTGCACCACACACTCTGCTAGGCGTGGGGACAAACAATGAAGAAATCTCTATCCTCACCCAGTGGAGTGGAGGAAAAAGCACACAGATACAATGCGTAAACACTGTGATCAGCGCAGTGACAGCCAGGTAGAAGCCATGGAGTGAGAAAAGGAACCCAAGTCAGCACAGAAAGAGTGGGGTGGGGTATCTGGGATGAGTCCTAGTAGAACTGAGGCGAACAGAAAGGGAAGAGCAGAGAGGCCAGGCTGCAGCTGAAAGAACAGTAATGCACCATGCAAGACTAGGGAACCAGGGGCCAGAAGGCACCCTGCAGGGTTAAAGACCGGACAGGATTGGTGGACACCGAGCAGCTGGACCAAGTGAAATTCAGGGAAGAAGGATAGACTGAACACAAATGCCCACAGCAGATAAAACCACGAGAATGGATCATGTATCAGTGTGGCAAAAGCAGCAACTCTGACAAATGCATTCAGAGTTTTAATAATACTATAGTAAAATCTTCTTTTTACTAAATATGTTAAATGTAAAAAAAAAATGAAAAGTCATATACAAAGAAGAAAATGTTGTATCACCCATAATCCTACACTAACTACTACACAGTTCCTCCCCGTCTAGAAATGTCCAATGATATTCTTCTCCCCAATCTTTATTTTTTCTCCTTTGATCCTAATTTTTATCTTTTACTTAGACTTCCCCATTTGAGCACATCCACCATAGGCCTCCTCAAACCTTCTGTGATATGAAATGGAGCATAAAAGAGTTAAGTCTCAATTTAAAAAATCAAACCGGGGCGCCTGGGTGGCTCAGTCGTTAAGCATCTGCCTTTGGCTCAGGTCATGATCTCAGGGTCCTGGGATCAAGCCCCATGTGGGGCTCTCTGCTCAGCAGGGAGTCGGCCTCTCCCTCTCTCTCTGATCCTCCTCCACTTGTGCACTCTCTGTGTCTCAAATAAAATCTTTTTTTTTAATTTTATTTTTTTTAAGATTTTTTTTTGTTTATTTATTCATGAGAGACAGGGAGAGAGAGAGAGAGAGAGAAGTAGAGGGAGAAGCAGGCTCCCAAGGAGCCGGGAGCCCGATGCGGGACTCGATCCCAGGATCCCGGGATCACGTCCTGAGCCGAAGGCAGACGCTTAACCATCTGAGCCACCCAGGCGCCCTCAAATAAAATCTTTAAAAAAAAAAATTTTAAGAACCAAAACACCTTTCCATAATACACATTATTTATGCCAACCACTTCAGCCTTTACACATAACACAGGTCAGAGAGAGAGAGAGAGAGAGATACTCTTTACTCTTTTTCATCAGAGAACCCATACTCTAGGTAGGAGGGGCTTGGCTCCATAAATGTATGACCCTGCTTAACTGCTTTAACTAAAAGCTGCAATTAAAGTGAAGAGCTGGGGCGCTCAGGTGGCTCAGTCGGTTAAGCACCTGCCTTTGGGTCAGGTCACGATCCCACGGTTCTGGGATCGAGCCCCACATCGGGCTCCCTGCTCAGCAGGAAGCCTGCTTCTCCCTCTTCCAATCCCCCTGCTGAGCAGAGAGCCTGACATGGGGCCCACTGTCTCTCTGTCAAGAAATAAATAAAATCTTTAAAAAAAAAAAAAAAAACGATGAGCAAAGGACTTGAATAGACATTTTCCCAAAGATGATATAAAAATGACCACCAAGCACATGAAAAGATGTTTAACATCATTAGTCACTGGAGAATGCAAATAAAAACCACAAGATATTCCTCAAATCCTAGTACATGAATGTTCACAGCAGCATTATTCGCAATAGTCAAAAAGCAGAAACAAGCCAAATGTGCGTCAATGGATGAATAAATTGTGGTATGTATATGCAACGGATTATTATTCAGCCATAAAAAGGAATGACATCCGACACATGCTTCAACATGGAACCTGGAGGACATTGTGCTAAGGGAAATAACCCAGTCACAAAAAGACAAATACTATATGATTCTACCTATATCAGGTATCTGGAGCAGTCAAATTCATAAAGATAGGAAGTAGAATGGTGGTTTCTAGAGTCTGCAGAGAGAGGGGAATGAGTGCATTTTATAGTATGTGAATCATATCTCAATGAAAAATTATTGAGTAAGCAACTGCTCTTTTGGAACTACAGTACCATATAAAATAACGAAACCAAAATTCTATTGGGTCAAATGCTATTTCCCCATTATTTCCACCCTTGTCAGTTACCTGCAGGTACCAGCTTACTTCTCTCTGCCCTTTACCAGAGGAAAAACAGCAACAGGCAGGCTGGTGTCTGAGTAGCTGGGCTACACGTGCACCCTGGCGCTGCCTCGTCTACTGAGAAGGACACACACGTCCGCTCACGCATGGCTCTCGGACCCTGGGACCCCGCCCGCCCTGGGCACACAGGTGCCCTGCAGTGTCTCCAGCGGCCACAGACTTACCTCACTGCTGATACCCGTCTCCTTTCTGTCCTTCTGCTCCACTGTCAATTCTCCTCTTACACTCTGCTGGTTAACTACTACATTGTAGCCACATCGAACTTGAAATGGGGCCCTAACTAAAATATGTCCCAAGTACAACCTCTGCCTTTTTTGATTTCCATTGTTGCTTGTTGCTAGGGAGTTGGTTACTGACAAGTTTTATGAGCTCTGGTGTTAGAAGAAGGGGCTAAAAAACCAAGGGGGAAAAGTGCTCTGAAGGCAAAGAAGGGAGGGAGAGGATGAAGAAGCTGTTTCAAAGTACAAGAACAGAATCAAAAGCCCAATGATTAGGGCATACTCTGACTAAGGAAGATAATAAAAGACCGGGCTACCAAGTGTGAGAGTCAAGCAGCTCAACTAGGAGCAACAAGAAACACACAGTGGCGCCTGGGTGGCTCAGTCATTAAGCGTCTGCCTTAGGCTCAGGTCATGATCCCAAGGTCCTGGGATCGAGTCCCACATCGGGCTCCCTGCTCTGTGGAGAGCCTGCTTCTCCTTTCCTTCTGCTGCTCCCCCTGCTTGTGTTCTCTCTCTCTCCCTCTCTCTCTGTCAAATAAATAAATAAAAAGATTTTAAAAACACACACATACAAAGCGAGGTGGGGATGAAAAAAGGCCCAGGAAAAGGCAAACCCCAAGGAAGCAATCCTCGGGATCAGAACAAATTCCTCCCTGCGCCCACCTCCCCACATCTAGTTAAGTGACGGTACCACCCAAGACCAGCAGGAGTCATGGACAAAATTCTCAAGTGGTAGAGAAGCACACCATGTATTTTAGAAAGCTTCAAATCACTGAAGATGTCATGTTCTGATGTTCAAAGTAGGACTATTTGTGTTACTTCGGAGAAATGAAAGCCTGGCTGCAATAGCCTTTATATTATCACGGTTAATAGTGCCTTATGGTTTCCCAAGTACATCTAACTCCAGCCCCACAATTACCCCAGGCAAAAGAAAATATCCACCTTCAATTTGCAAATGGAAGGTCTTCTGATTTTACTAATCTCTCCACAACACAATACTGTGTGACTCCGCTGACTCATGTCAGGAGAAATATACATAGTAGTCCACATACAATGAACAAATCGAGAAAAACTGGAGTCGAAAGCAGGAGAAGCAAATAAGAAATGAACATGGAGAATATGAACAAAGAGGTTATTCTCTAGAAAATGTGTAACATCTGCCATATGCATAGCATATAAAAGCAAGTTAAACAGAACACTTATACAGCAAACCATAGGGGAGCCATCCCGCAATGGAAGCACAATGAAGGGAAACAACAAAGGGAAGCAGGTAAGGCCAGAAGGAAAGGAGGATTCTTGGGTTTTGTGTTTTTTTTTTTAACTAATTAATTTATTTTTTAACTAATCTCTACACCCAACATGGGGCTCGAACTCACAACCCCGAAGATCAAGAGTCGGATGCTCTACCAACTGAGCCAGCCAGGAGTCCATGTTCCTTTTAAATGGGGCAAAACAAACAGGAAAAAAAGTACCAGTGAAAAGGGAAAGTCTGTGAACTTCAACTGTAATCTTCAACATCCCCTTTGGCAAGGTTAAAGTAATTTCCTTAAGATTATTTACTGAGCCCTCGTCCATTCATACAGGTACTTTCCAATACACAGATGATGATCTTGTGGCATCTCTCTGACCTCGGAGAGTTGAATCCTTATTAGAAGTAGCACGGACCCGGGTTCCACACCACGAATTCCGGGGTGATTTTTTAAAAGTTCACTGAGTAATGCCTCCACCAAAATGATAACATGCCAAATGTGTAAAAGATGTATTTTTCTTTCCCAAAGAAGGTGTTCCCGAGCTCCTTGTACTGCCACTGGTAAATTCCTTCAGAAAGAAAGCCAGAGGAGTTGCTTGTTCAAAGACCACAAACCCCTGAGACTGAAAATCTGTAGCCTTCTACTTCACAGCCAAGAGATTTCTTCCCCGCAGGGTGCACTGTAGCATAGGTTGTTGTTTTAGAATTATCAGAATTATTTTCATCACAAGTAACTACAGGAATGAGAGGTAGAGTCTCCCAAGCCTTAAGAATCTTAATTCCATCATAAAGCATTAAAGAGACATTTTTGACCTCCGGTTTTAACTACTTTTTCAGGAGATGGTTCTTTACTCACAAATGTAGGTAACTCAGCACCACTCAGTATCTCCCTGGTTTATCTCTGATCCACAAAAGGCAAGATTTTTATCTTACAGACTCCAGGTGCATAACAGTTTTTAACTGTTCTGTTCACTGATCCTAAACTAGTACATTCACTCACTATCCTATCACCCTGTTTAATTTTCTCCAGAAAACCGATCTGAAATTATTCATGGCCACTACCATATCCCTATCACACTGAAGAAATGGTTCATCAAATATTTGTTGTGCTGACCAGTAACTAATTAACAATACTCCCCAGAAATCTTCAGTCAGCCTCCCCTTCCCTCTAGCCACCTCAGAATACGGGGCTCAATTCCACACAGAGCATGTGGTCTTTGAAAGCAAGAACTGAGGTCAGAACATGTGGACTCAGCCCTGTCACTTCCTGGCAGTTGAAGGAGCTCTTGCTGGCCACAGACGGAACAATTTATGCATCAGTAAGTATAATAACACACAAACACGGTTACATCCATAAGTAATTTTTTGGGTCATTCTGGAAGAAGCCAGTAAATCAACTATTTTGAATGTGCTAAATAAAAGGGAAGACTCAAGTTTGCATACGGACTTTCCTATACAAAATGCACCTGAAGTATCCAAACAGTTGATATGGGGAAGCTTCTCTACAAAATATTCTATGAAATGAATAAAGAAAAGATGGAATGGGGCACCTGGCTGGCTCAGTGGGTAGAGCGTGCAACCCTTCATCTCAAGGTTTTGAGTTCAAGCCCCACACTGGGTGTAGAGCTTACTTAAAAATAAAATCTTAGGGGCACCTGGGTGGCTCAGTTGTTAAGCATCTGCCTTCAGCTCAGGTCATGATCCCAGGGTCCTCGGATCGAGCCCCGCATCGGGCTCCCTGCTCCGTGGGAAGCCTGCTTCTCCCTCTCCCACTCCCCCTGCTTGTGTTCCCTCTCTCGGCTTTGTCTCTCTCTGTCAAATAAATAAAATCTTAAAATAAAATCTTTAAAAAAAAAAAAGAAAGAAAAAAGACAATGATAACATCAACATTTTAGAATACCTAATGAATTAATGGATGTAGGCAGTGGCCATCACAAATGGCTGATGATACCACAAAAGGGATAATTAAAAGATAAAAAGTTAAAACTTCTTTCTGCCAAAAAGTAGTGATTTTTTTAAACCTGAGTAAAAAATGGCAAAAGATATGACAGGGATTTTGGGGATAGAAGGGGCACAGAGTGGAGAGATACATGCAGGTGTTTCCTGAACTCTTATTTTTTAAAAAAGAGAAAAACACCCAAACAGAAAAGCTGGCAAAGTAAAGAAACTAAAAATTTACAAATGAAAAACTAGAAACATCTAGTAAATACAAAGGGGGAAAGTTTAACCTCATTTATAATCAACTGCAAATTAAAATAATAACCTATTTGTTTTAACTGCACTGTTGAGAATTCAAAAGAGTTCAATCACATGACTTGAGAAAGTATAAAATGGCAAAACCTTCCAAAGAGATCAGTTAGGAAATATGCTTCAAAATATATTTTTTAAGGCACCTGTTGATGCAGTAATTTGAAATCTAGACGTTCATGATCCAGAAATATTATGTTCATTAAGTGTTCATTACAGCATTAAGTATAACAGAAAAAAAAAACCCTGCAAACATCATAAATGTCCAACAATGGGAAACATTAAATAAACTGTTCGATTTAGTAAAATTTCATTAAATAATCATTCTCGTGAAGAACATATAGGGGGAAAAACATGCTTTAGAATATATTCTTAACCTTAAGAAAACACTCATAATAAAATGGTCTGGTAGATATATCAATTTTTTTTTTAAGATTTTTATTTATTTATTTGACACAGAGAGAGAGAGACGTCAAGAGAGGGAACACAAGCAGGGGGGGAGTGGGAGAGGAAGAAGCAGACTCCCGGCTGAGCAGGGAGCCCGATGTGGGGCCCGATCCCACAACCCTGGAATCATGACCTGAGCCGAAGGCAGACGCTTAACGACTGAGCCACCCAGGCGCCCCGATATATCAATTTTCTAATACACATTTATAAAGGAGGCTAGAAAGATCAACACCAAAGTATTACCAATCCCTAATTAGTGAAGTTAAGTATTCTTTCTTTTATACACTTCTCTGAACTCAAGAACGCTGGCAATGAACACATACTATTTTTCTATCTGGAAAAATGACACACCACACACACCATTAGCTACACTGGCTAAAGGGTTTCAGTAACATTAACTCTACAAAACACCCTGGGCGACTCAGGGAAGCTCTATGGACCTGTTTCTTCAGAGATAAAATTCACAATCCCAACTAGACGAGTGGTTTTCGAACTGTGAGATCATGCATGTAAAGTGCTTTCGTACCTGGCCCAGAACGAACATTCAATACATGTTAATGTTGTTTATTACTATTAACCAATGGCTCACAGCAGTGGCAAACAGAACCTGTCAAGCAAGCATGGGGATTCCAGACCCACAACTCTCATTTCAACCACTTGTCATTAATGCTTTAAATACTGGACTCCTGGATATGGTTTCAATTAAAGAAAAGGTTCCACCATTTTTAAAGTTCTAAAACCACTTAAGTAGATAATCCCTAAAGACCCTTGGAGTATTATGTCATTCTAAATATGACACATTTCTTATCCCTTTGGCATGTCTGGAAATACTCTCGGTGAACACACAAATAATAAAAATCCAGGTTAAATATATTTGGCATGATTCTAATATACTGCATAATAACTTTTTGTTAACTCTGAGATTCTATGATGGTTTTCCTCCTAATGCATATTCATATTACACATATTAGTTACTAAAAATTTTCTGAAATTACTTCTCACTTGGTATCCTGAAACTCCCTGCATTTTTACACAATGCAAAACAGCGCACTAAATGAAAAAGGTGTCTTTCAGGCATTCTTAAAAGTGCACTTCTTAACTTGAAAAAAAGGGTCCTTTAAACAGTGGAAACCACCTCTCAAATCACTGTTTGGAAAGGACTAGAAAGTAGCATTAACTCTGTAGTCTATCCACTACTCAGTGAAGACACTCTCAAGGACCAGATAAAGCACAGTATTCACTTGTACTGCGTTCCCTCCATGTTAAGTAAGCGTTTCACAGAAAAATAGCACAAATTAGTACAAGGAATTCTAAAAGCCAGAGAAAGCCCACCAGATAAACTACATCCCTGACTCCTAGCTTGACAATATTTTATTCCTTGACCTTATTCCAAGTTTACAAATGAGATCAAAGATCAAGTAGTTTCCATAAGCATCTTTCTAAATCAAGATTCCTACTATTCTTAATGAAAAAGGTTAATGACAAGAAAAGGAAAAAATGGCTGCAAGGTCACAAGCGGTACAAGACAGGCCAACCGGCAACATGGTCAACCGACCTTTGAATTAGACTCTCCTCAATTCAGGATCTGCTCTATCTACCTAGAGGCAAATGTGGCTTCCAGAACACACGTCCTCTTTGATTTCACCCAATTTTAGTTCCAGCCCACTGGCCTCTACTGACTACTTCCGTGACCTGCGGGCAAGGTATGTAACCCCTCAGGATCGGTTTACCTCGTCTGAGAATAAGGAACAACACTATCTCGTCTACAGTGCAGGCCAGAGGCTTACATGAGCATGGCTATCAGGAAAGTGAAAATCAAACTCTGGTTGGACACTTTTTCCTACAGGTAGGAAGAGATGCCAAGGCGATTCATACCGGGGTGCCCATCCCCCCAACGCTCAAAGCGGGGTCACAAATCCCAAGAAATCCAGGAGACCAAACCATTTTCATCATGATAAGGAGGTATCATTTGCCCCCTTCACTGTGCTGACATTTGCACTGACAATGTCAATCAGTGGGGGGTAAAAGGACGAGCACTTCATTCCCACAAGCCCCAAACTGCACCCACCAGCAGTCACTGTGCTCTTCACTCAACTTGCACTTAAAATAATGCCAGTTTCACTTAAGAGTGTATTTGACCAAGGAGTGAAACATAAAAAAAAAAAAAGAGGGAAACATATTAATTTTATTATATCTCAACCCTGATCACATATTCAGTCTGATGAAACAGGAAGCACTTCTGCTGCATATGCTCTCTCAAGGAAAAACACCTGTGCTGTAACAAAGGGTCTGGCAGCAAAAAGAACTAGTCTCTTTTTCCAGGGAACACCCTTCTTACTCAACAGAGGAGCTATGGTTATTCAAACTTGGGTACCTGGCAGACATAGTCTCAAATATTAATGAAATGAAGCTCCTGCATTAATACAAACAGCTAATGCAAGGACACAGGATGAGTTTAAGGATTTCTTTTCATTAAGCCAAAATAACATTTTGTGACAGACTAAAGGCAGAAGCATATATAAGAATCTAGCTTCTATTAAGCCAGACAATAATGAGACTGACAAAAATGTAAAACAATGGGGGCGCCTGGGTGGCTCAGTGGTTAAGCGTCTGCCTTCAGCTCAGGTCATGATCCCAGGGTCCCTGGGATCGAGCCCCACATCGGGCTCCCTGCTCGGCGGGAAGCCTGCTTCTCCCTCTCCCACTCCCCCTGTTTGTGTTCCCTCTTTCGCTGTGTCTCTCTCTCTGTCAAATAAATAAAATCTTTAAAAAATAAAAAAGAGTAAAACAATGTCATTCTTCTAATTTTTTGTTTCAAAAAGTATTTTTCATTTAATTTTTCATTTTTTCATTTAAAAATATGCTATTTTATTAATATGCAATGGTTTACTATTGTTCTTTAAATTAACATTTTATAAGGGCGCCTGGATGGCTCAGTCGTTAAGCGTCTGCCTTCGGCTCAGGTCATGATTTCTCAATTTAAAAAATTTTTTTTAACATTTTTTTTTTTAAGATTTTATTTATTTATTTGACAGAGAGAGTGAGAGCGCACAAGCAGGGGGAGCAGCACGTAGAGGGAGAGGGAGAAGCAGGGAGCCAAATGCTGGGATTGATCCCAGGACCCTGAGATCATGACCTGAGCCAAAGGCAGACACTTAACCAACTGAGCCACCCAGGGACCCTCAATTTTAATCTCTAAGTACCAATAAATATAAACCACATTTTAAAAAGCTCTTTAGTCTCCTCAATAATATTTAAGAGTCTAAAAGAGTCCTGAGAGCAAAACATTTAAGAATCACTTCTAAACAATTATCAAGTTTCTTTTTTTTTTTTTTTTAAAGATTTTATTTATTGAGAGAGAGAATGATATAGAGAGCATGAGACAGGGGAGGGTCAGAGAGAGAAGCAGACTCCCCGCTGAGCGGGGAGCCCGATGTGGGACTCGATCCCGGGACTCCAGGATCATGACCTGAGCCGAAGGCAGTCGCTCAACCAACTGAGCCACCCAGGCGCCCCCAATTATCAAGTTTCTTAATTCAAGCTATTTGAATAATCAAAAATGTCACTCAGCACCTGAGCCTTTATGTCCTGTCACATCCTTAACAGCAAAGAAGTTTACTAACCTTACTTTCAGTTTACCCTTCAGTTATCAATATGCTACCTTAATGAAACTTTTAACTTTTTTTTGAGACATGCTTCCCCCACCACCTTTGAGAATGTGAGTAAAGCTCTAATTCTCTAGAACACAGAACTCAAGCACTAAAGAATGCATGCAATTTCTGGGTTCAAGGACAGTGTCCTTCAGTCCCAGCCATGAGACACCAGTATAAAACCCTGGCACTGGAGAGCAGGGAGGAATATGGATTTCACATGCCCATACTACTGCACTCCAAAGACAGTCATAAACCCACTGATCACGAGCCAACTTACAAAACAGTAATTTACATACATGAGTGAAATTCGGATTTTAAAACAAAACCTAGACAATATTTTCAAGTAAACCAAGGAGTCCTATCTTAACTAAAATAAACACAAATCCAAAGGAGTAAAAATGAAATCTACCATATTTTTTTAAAAATTGCTTAATTTACTCAATATTTCAAAAGTGACTGGAAGTCACAGTTAAGAAAAAGCTATGTTCATATCTTCCTTTACCATTTAGAAATCTCTAATTTCTGGAAAATGTAACTAAATACTATTTTTAATTTTTTTTTAATTTATTTATTTATTTATTTGTCAGAGAGACAGAGAGCACAAGCAGGTGGAGAGGCAGGCCGAGGGAGCTGAGGCAGAGAGCAGGACCCTGGGATCACAACCCAAGCCAAAGGCTGCTGACCAACTGACTGAGCCACCAAGGTGTCCCTATTTAAAAATCTATACATGCTAATGGAGGACTCAAAATGGTTCACACTGCAAATGTCCTTTCCAAAACAGCAAAAAGCTATAACCAAAAGAGAATTATCTATTCAACATTAGTCTCTCAGAATACAGGGGCTTAAGTACAACAGCCTCCAGGTGTTTACTGTTCCATAAACTTTTTTTAAAGACCTACTTATAGGATTAAGGCTTAAAATTATCCTCCTGTCTCTTCCACTTTCTGGAAAACTTATTCAAGAAACACATTAATGATTAACTTTCCCAAGCTTCAGTTTTTATTGTCACATCCACTCTTACATTTAATCCAGGAAGAGGAAAAAATTACATAATCTGCTTTTTTAAATGTTTTTCCAAAAAAATCAAGTGGTCTTTTGCTGGTAATCCAGTTCATCAAATTTAAATAATTACATTTTCTTTTTAGTCGCAGTGTTGTCCATAGGCTGTATATTTAAGGCAAATTAATATTCAAAAGAGCAAAGCAACATCTATGCTTTAAAACACACACAATATATTCTCCCCACACACACACAGCCACACCCACTCCCTCAACAGACAGAAGAATGATCTGTAAGCTAACCTTCCTCTTCTGCTCAGCACTTCTCACCTTCAGTCCCTTAATTCCTCTAACACAAAGACGTTGCCAATTTAATCATGTGGAAGAGGGGAAAAAGAGGAGCTACATATGCAAACTGTTTATGTTAAACTTAAGCAAGTTTATCAATACTTATCAATATTTCTTTAGAGACTCTCATTTAAAAATACATTAATAATTACCTTGAAAATAAATTACAGAATAAACTGTGAGTTTTCAGAAAAGGCAATCAGTAACCCATTTCACAGTACTGAACTACAACAGGCAAACTAAAGAGGACTCAAAGGCTCAGTCTGTTAAGTGTCTGCCTTTGGCTCAGGTCATGATCCCAGGGTCCTGGGATGGAGCCCCATGTCGGGTTCCCTGCTGGGTAGGGAGCCTGCTTTGCCCTCACCTCTACAGCTCCCGCTGCTTGTGCTTGCTCTCTCTTTCTCTCAAATAAATAAAATCTTTAAAAAAAGAAAAAAAAAGAGGACTCAAAGGCCAAAATAAAATCAGCACTAATTTAACCACTTGATTTAAAATAAAGTTATATATGGGGTGTCTGGGTGGCTCAGTCGGTTGGTTATCTGACTCTTGATTTCGGCTCAGGTCATGATCTCAGGGTTGTGGAACTGAACCCTGCATCCAGCTCCGCACTCAGCAGAGTCTGCTTGTCCCTCTCTCCCAACCCAATAAATAAATAAATAAAATCTTTTTGTTGTTGTTGTATTTATAAAGCTAATTTTGCACTCAAGTTTCAAATCCTAACCACCAAAGCCAGACTGTGGCCCCCAAAGATCCTCTCATACAATGCTCCTCCTCAGAAGTGATTTCTACATAAACCCACATAAAGAGAAGTAAAAGTTGGGGCGCCTGTGTGGCTCAGTCGTTAAGCGTCTGCCTTCAGCTCGGGTCATGATCCCAGGGTCCTGGGATCGAGTCCTGCATCAGGCTCCCAGCTCGGCGGGAAGCCTGCCTCTCCCTCTCCCACTCCCCTTGCTTGTGTTCCCTCTCTCGCTGTGTCTCTCTCTGTCAAATAAATAAAATCTTAAAAAAAAAAGAGGGAGAGAAGTAAAAGTTTGCACACTGAGACCATTACATGGACAAAGAATGGTCTCTTCAATAAATGGTGCTGGGGCAACTGGATATACACAATCCAAAGAACTTAAGCTGGACCCCTACTTCATACTACATACAAAAATTAACTCAAAATGGATCAACAACCTCAATATAAGGGCTAAAACCATAAAACTCTTAGAAGATAACATAGGGATAAAAATTCAGGACCTTCCATCTGGCAATGGGTTCCAGATTATACAAACAGAAGAATGTGCAACAAAAGAAAAAAACAGATCCACTGGACTTATCAAAATTAAAAACTTTTTGGGACGCCTGGGTGGCTCAGTCGGTTAAGTGTCTGCCTTTGGCTCAGGTCATGATCCCAGTGTCCTGGGATCGAGTCCCTCATCAGGCTCCCTGTTCAGTGGGGAGTCTGCTTCTTCCTCTCCCTCTGCCTGCCACTCCCCTGCTCGTGCTCTCTGACAAATAAATAAAAAAAACCTTTTCTGCATCAAAATGCATTATCAAGAAAGCAAAGACAACCTACAGAAGAGATATTAACGAATCATACATCTGTTAAGGATCTAGTACCTAAAATATACAACAAACATAACTCAATAACAAAAACTGTCAATATACATTTCTCCAAAGATATATAACTCACCAACAAACCATGAAAAGATAATCGATGTCATTAATCATTAGGAGAATGCAAAAACCACAATGAGATACCACTTCACAAAGAAAAGAATAGCTATAATTTAAAAAGGAAGGAAGGAAGAAAGGAAGAGGGGAGGGGAGACAAGTGTTAGCAAAGATGTGGAGAAACACTTTGCATTGCTGGAGGGAATATCAAAGAGTGGCAGCTCTGGAGAAACCAGTGTGCTGATTCCTCAAAAAGATAAACACAGAATTACAATACAACCTAGCAGTTCCATGCTAGGTATACAACAAAAGAAGTGAAAACTGGTACTCAAACAAATACATATGCACACATTCATAGCAGCACTATTCATAACAGGCAAAAGGTGGAAACAACCCAAATATCCGTGAGTGATGACTGGATAAACAAACTGTGGCATACACATGTAACGGAATATTACTCGGCCATAAAAAGGAATGGAATACTGATTCAGGCTACAACTGGGTGAACCTCAGAAACATTGTATGAAAACAGCCAGACACCAACAAGTCACTTACTGCATGATTCCACTATATAAAGTATTCAGAGTAGATAAATCCAAAGGGACAAAGTACAGACTGGTGGTAGCTAGGGGTTGGAGGAGGGAGCAATGGGGTGCAACTGTTTAATGGGCACTGGTTTCAGTGGGGGGATGAAACATTTTGGAACTGGTGGCTACACAACACTATGAATATACTAAATGCCACTGTTCACTTTAGACTAGTCAATTTTATGCTATGTGAATTTGACCTCAATTTTTTTTTTTTTTAAGTTTGCAAGGATGTCTAATTTGCTAGTCTATACATCTCCACCTTGGTCAGGAATGCTCTCCCCAACTCAGTGTGCCCCTCTCAATACCTTAGGTCTCCCTGGCTCATAGCCTAGATGCAACTGGAGAGAAAACATTGGGTCAAAAATGACCTATGAGGGACGCCTGGATGGCTCAGTCGGTTAAGCGGCTGCCTTCGGCCCGGGTCATGATCCCAGGGTCCTGGGATCGAGTCCCACATCGGGCTCCTTGCTCAGGAGGGAGCCTGCTTCTCCCTCTCTCTCCCTCTGCTTGTGTTCTCTCTGTCAAATAAATAAAATCTTTAAAAAAAAAAAAATGACCTATGAAAACAAACTCTAAGAATGTATATTTACATAAAGACTGAAATTTTATGGGGCGCCTGGGTGGCTCAGTACATTGAGCGTCTGCCTCAGCTCAGGTTGTGATCCTGGGACTGAGCCCCGCATCAGGCTCCCTGCTCAGAGGGGAGCCTGCTTCTCCCTCTCCCTCTGCTGCTCCCCTTGCTTGTGCTCTCTCTCTCTCATCAAATAAATAAATAAAATCTTAAAAAAAAAAACAACACTGAAATTTTATGCTGGGGGAAAAAACACTAGAGAAACATATACACTAAAACTTAACAAATTCCAAAACAAATGGAAGGTGAGGACCTCTGTGACTATAAGCATTGACAAACATTCAAGTCTGCATGACCACCACCAATGTTTGAAAATGTCAAGCAGCAGAGGACTTCCTCTTAAGTTTCAAACTGCAAACCACAAGGCAGAACTGCACAGAAATTTCTCTGAAACACCTACCCGTATTTCACATTTGAGACATTACATTGCAGGCAGTCTACTACTTTCTCAAGAGCTGATTCTTAAAGCAAAAAGAATTATAATACTGGCCCTGTTCAGAAATGTTAAGAAGAATAAAGTCTTTCTTCTCAATTACTTACTATGTAACTTACTCAGCACTAAAGCCTATGAGATGCTACATACTGACAAAGAACACGGGAACAGTGTTTGACACCTTTAAGAGTGAATATTTTAAGGATTAAGTGAGAATAGTACATTAATTTCCAAGAAGTGGAACTGTATCTGTATATGTATTATACTAATATATCTATGCCTTTAACACTATAGTGATGATTTGGAGACACATCACTCATACTTTTCCCTTAGTGGACCAAGCATCCTGGCTGAAAACTTCACTTAAGGAAGCTTTTTTCAAGGTAAGAAATGCCACCTGGAGTATGCATGGTAGAAACAAATTTAAAATTTGAAGGAATCAAACTGCCTTTCCTTAAAAGTACTTTGACCAAATGACTCATAACTGAAAAGCTAACAAATGTGAAGCATGGGTAAGTAAGGCTAGTAGACCTTTTGACTGGGGAGGAACACTAATGACACTACAGGGTATATCCATCAGGCATCTTGCCTGGGGTTTTCCCATCTATTATCATTTAATGCCCAATAAGCCTGTTATTCCTATTTAAAAATCTACCATGCACACTGAAGTAGGTACATTAGGAAGTTAACTGAACATCAGTAGAGGTGGTTTCATGCAAGCGAGACTTTCATGATTCCCAACTGTAACCTCCCCCCCCAAATTACACATACTAATTTGATAAGTGATCCAAATCATCTAAATCAATGATAAAAATATTTAGCAGAATAGAATCAAAGACAGAGTATTTCATCTCACTAATGAGCCCTTAAGTTCAGAAGTTGGTGGTTAAATCATGGATACTTCTGGAGAGCAGGTGTTACACTATCTAGGTATGCAATTATATAAACCACATTTCTCCAACTCTTCAACAAAGTATCACCAGAGACCACGACATGCCTTGCTGAAATCAAATCCTGGTATGGCTACAGTGGCATTCTACACAATGCTGTCCACATGAGGAACTCAAGAGCCAGAAATGTCAAGACAATTTCAGTCCACACACCATCTCCATGGATTAGCTAAGACTAGAAACCAGGTCTTTTGACGAACTCAATTTAAAAAAAAAAAGGAATTCATGGCATTATTTAACAGCATCATCTTTCCCAAATTCCTCAATCCTCAAAAAACCAAGAAGCTAACCTTGACTCTTGTCTTATCTCACATCCATCAAATCCAATCATCTTTCTTCAAAATAAGTCCCCAATCTGACCTTTCCCACCTCCTCCACTAAGACTACCTGTCCAAGGGATACCTGGGTGACTCACTTGGTTAAGCATCTGCCTTCGGCTCAGGTCATGATCTCTGGTCAGCGGAGAGTCTCCTTCTGTCTCTCTCTCTCTCTCTCTCTCCCCCCTCTCTGGCCCCTCCCCACTGCTCATTCTCTCTCTCAAATAAATAAATAAAATCTTAAAAAAATTGACTACCTACCCAAGCCACCAGCACTACCACCCAGATTAACTGCTGCACCAGCTTCCTCCCTGGAATTCTGCCACTCTACTAAAATCCTTTACCATACAATGGCCTGAGTGACGTTGGTTTTTTTTCTTTTTTTTTTTTAAAGATTTTATTTATTTATTTATTTGAGAGAGTAAGAGCGAGAGAGAGTGAGAGAGAACGAAAAAGCAAGAGTGCACAAGCGGGGGGGAGGGGCAGAGGGAGAAGCAGGCTCCCACTGAGCAGGGAGCCCGATGCGGGACTCGATCCCAAGACCCTGGGATCATGACCTGAACTGAAGGCAGATGTTCAACCAACTGAGCCACCCAGGCGCCCGTCTTTTTCAGTCTTGAAACAACAAAACTGCAGAAAAGTACAGTACAAAGAACTTTCTTCCCCAAACCACCTAAGAGTTAGCTGCCAACCTGATGCTCCATCATCCTCAAATGCTAAAAACAAGGATGGTCTAGATAACTACAACAAAATCATCAAGACCAGAAAATGAAGTCTGATAGATGACTATGATTTAATCCTTACAGCCCACCCCAGGCCACCCCTTGTAAGTGGTGGGGACAGCATGGGCTCTGACTCCCTGTGCACTCTGCTCTCCCCTCGGGACACTCTCCTCACCCTGAACAAGCTCTAGTGTCCCACGACCCACTCAGAAAAGAGCCTGTCTTCACCCTGCTTGGGCTCTGACTCCTGCGATGTCTCCCGTGCCCTGTCAACACTGACATTCTGTCACAAACCACCCTCTGCATCCCACTCTGGCACAGACGTGCTGCTCTGGGCCACAGCAGCTCCCCATACCCCTCTTCAAATTTTGTGTGCCTACCTTGCTCTGCCCCACCTAACGGCTGTAGGACAGAACTGTTCAGGAAGAAGGGGGAAGGGAGAATAATCAGTTTTATATGTACACAGATTTCACTCTTCGGCTCAAAATCCCCAAACAGCTTTTTAATCTTTCTCAGAATAAAATCCAAACTCTTTTCCATGGTCCAGTGGGTCCTAAACACCTGTCTACATCACTTGATCCAACCTATGCTTGCTGGCCTTTACTCAACTTACTAAAAAAACTCCTTCTTACCTCAGGGCCTTTACAGTATGTTCTCCAGCTCTTTGAAAGCTTCCCCAGCTCCCCAAACCTCAGTAAGTTCAAACCTTATGTCCTTAGAGGCTTTCCCCAGTCTGTTCCCTATCCACCAACCCCACACCCCCACCTACCCCTTGTTGTATCCCCATAACTAGAACAGTCCTTAACACACAGTAGATGATGAACATGTGCATGATAGCTGAATTCAAGAACTCAGCTTATGATGCAAACTAAGCAATCATAAGGTCATCCTGTATGTGTGGGATATATGTAAAGATGCAAGAAATGGTAATTTAAAAATATTAATGTTGACACATTACATGGTGCCCTAAAGTATATTATTACTTACAATAATTCCAAGCAGTATCTGCGTTGAGTTTACTTTCTCTTCTTCACAGACAAACCTCAGAAAAGTGCAATGATTTGCACAGCCAATAACTGACAAGATCATGACTAGAACTTGGGCCTTCTAAGTACTATTAATTACACCACGCAAGCCCCTCTCTATGTGCAGCACCACTAGTCATTCACTCTCATAATTCCCAACATCCTTTCCTTTGAATTTCCAGAATTACTGGAATGTTTCAAAAGAACAGCTAGAGGTGCAGAAATACTGTAATTTTCAACCCTACCTACAAATTGATGTCTTACTGAAAGCATAATGCACACACTGACTGCAGGCCTATTTATTACATGATAGCTCTGTTTTTATCAAGAGTTCAGGCAAAAGACCCTTGATAATGGGCATTTTAGCACCATATTCCAGGAGTCAGCAAACTATAGCCCACCACCTGTTTCTGTAACAACATGTAAGCTAAAATTGGCTTTTACATTTTTAAATGGTTGGGAGGAAAAGAATCAAAAGAATAGTATTTCATGACACCTGAAAATTATAAGTAATTCTGAGTTTCACTGCCCATAAATAAAGTCTGATTGAAACACCCTCACATTCACTGGTTTATTTATTTCCCAGGCCACTTCTGCACTGGAATGGCAGGGTTAGGTAGTTGCAACAGATAATCATGTGACCTGAAAAGCCAAAAACATTTACTATCTGATCCTTTACAGGAAAAGTTTGTCAGCCACTCCCACAGTCTCTTGGTTTTGCACCTCTCCCCAACATACTGACCTCCTCCCTGCCAAGTTCAGGTAAGGTTTCCCTGTAGCCCCTGATTCTTCTCCCATCTCTTTGCATCTTTGTGAGACGTGTAACTGTCTCCTTACAAGATACAGGGGGAAGCCCACATCTACTTGTTCAGGATTCTATCTCAGTGCCTAGCAATGCCATTCATACTAGGTGCCCAGGACCTGCTGAATGAAAGGACAGAAGGTACTAAATTCAGATGAACTGATCTAAAGAACCTTCCAACTTACAAGAGTTTCTGCCAGAAGATACCAGAAATACAGATTATCAGACTTCCAAAGGAGTCCTACGAATGACTCTATCCCTTGGTTTATTCCAGTCATAAACCCCCAACATCACACAAAATGAATCAGGGTAGAACAGGAAACTGGGGACGGGAAGTAAGGGGCGAGGAGAGGGTTAAACCAGCCTGCAGCCCAGTAGTAAAAGGTATTAACAACAACAAAAATGATCAACAACAAAAAGCAAAACAAAAAACAGGAACAGTTCAGGTTTCCAGGCTCAGATATGAGCCTTCACAAAACTCAGCTTCCAGGACAGGCTGCTCCTCAGGTTCAACCACCCCCTCCAAAGATCTCATTCTCCCACATGTCACACTGCCTCTTAGTCACCTAATTTATTCACTCACCTTACGATAAAATCTTTTTAAACACAAATAGGTCCAAAAAGCTAAAGAAAATAACAAAATTTCATACATTAATGTGGACTAGACGAAGCAGTCTTGATTGTGAGACAGAAAAATAATAGGTTTAGGTTTAAGGAGATAAAGCCCTCAAGGGCTGAGGCAGAGTTAGATAAGGTTCTGACCCAGGGAGCCTAGGGAAAACTGGGACAAGAAACAGACCCAAAAGGCAAAACTGATGGAAATGGTACAGAAAGGGAAATAGGAGGTGTCTAATAAATTTTCCTTAGGTCAAACACGCATCCTGCAAAAAAAGGGAAAAGAGGGCTCATCTCTGCAATGTGGTTTAAAAACTGTTGGAGCAGAGAAATGTCTTCTCTTCAAAAAGAATGACAACTAATCAATGTAAAAAGATACTAAGAGAATTAGACAATTATCATCTGCAACCCACGGTTGCAAAACACTGATTCAGGCAAGAAACACAAGGGATGTTAAAACCATTGCATAATTATAAGAACAGATATTCACACAGTCTCACAGTATCTTATTAATTTCAAAAACGGGGGCGCCTGGGTGGCTCAGGTGGTTAAGTGTCTGATTCTTGATCTCAGCTCAGGTCTTGATCTCAGGGTTGTGAGTTCAAGCCCTGCCTCGGGCTCCACGCTCAGTAGGGAGTATGCCTGAAGATTCTTTCCCCTCTCCCTCTACCTTTCCTTCTCCCTCCCCTTCTGTACTCCCAGCTCCCACACACTCTCTCTCTCTCTCTAAAATAACTAAAACCGGGACACCTGGGTGGCTCAGTTGGTTAAGTGACTGCCTTTGTTTGGCTGAGGTCATGATCCTGGAGTCCCAGGATCGAGTCCTGCCATCAGGCTCCCTGCTCGGCAGGGAGTCGGCTTCTCCCTCTGACCCTCCCCCCTCTCGTGCTCTCTCTCTCTGTATCTCATTCTCTCAAATAAATAAAATCTTTAAAAATAATTAATAATAATAAAATAAAATAATTAAACCTTGGGGCACCTGGGTGGTCCAGCTGGTTAAGTGTCTGCCTTCCGCTCATGTCATGATCCCAGCGTCCTGGAATCGAGACCCGCATGGGGCTCCCTGCTCAGTGGGGAGTCGATTTCTCCCTCTCCCTCTGCCTGCCACTCCCCCTGCTTGTGCTCCCTCCCTCTCTCAAATAAATAAAAATCGTTTTAAAAAAATAAATAAATAAAATAACCAAAATCTTAAAAAGAAAATTAAGCTGGGAGAACTGTTCCAGATCAATGCCACTTAACTCACAGATCAGTAAAAGACCTCAAAATGTTTGTTACTGATCAATAAGTATACAAATTTAGAGTTCAGAAATTTTTATAGCAACGTGATAGCAGAATCTAATTTTTTAAATGAGCCTTATGTCTTCATTTCTTCCATTTTATTTTTATAGTAATTTATTATTATTATAGTCTCCTTCACCATGTAGAGTCTCAGAAGTACTATTCCAGATTAAGAAGAACTAAGAGACATGACAACTAAATGCAATGTGATCCTGGATTTAAATTTTACATTCAGGGCACCTGGGTGGCTCAGTTGGTTAAGCGACTGCCTTCGGCTCAGGTCATGATCCTGGAGTCCCGGGATCGAGTCCCACATCGGGCTCCCTGCTTAGCAGGGAGTCTGCTTCTCCCTCTGACCCTCTTCCCTCTCGTGCTCTCTGTCTCTCATTCTCTCTCTCTCAAATAAATAAAATAAAATCTTTTAAAAATAAACAATAAATTTTACATTCATACATACATATATAGACATATATATGAAACAGAGTATATATATTTACTACATACAAATACATATATGTGGACTATACATTAGATGATACTATCATAGTAATGTTAAATTTCCTGAGAGTGATAATAACATTGTAGTAGTGTTATAGAAAAACATCCCTTTTCTTAGGAGACAAGCTTAATTATTCAAGGGTGAAAATAATATGTCAGCAACTCTTGGGGTGCCCGGGTGGCTCCGCCAGTTAAGTTTCTAACTCTGTCTCAGCTTAGGTCATGATCTCAGGGTCGTGAGATCAAGCCCCTAGTCAGCTTCCGTCATCAGTGGGGAGTCTGCTGGAGATTCTCTCTCCCTCTGCGCCTCCCCTGGCTCACACGCACACGTGCTCTCTCTCTCAAATAAATAAATCTTAAAAAAAATATACGTCAGCAACTCTCAATGGCTATTCCTAAATGGCTTAGCAAAGGACAAAGCTGTAGGATGGGTGAGGTGGAGCAGGGTGAATGGTTGGATAAAATATAAACTATTTAATTTGAAAATATGAAACCTATCCAAGTGTAAATACAATAACATAAAGAGATTAAGTGAAATACCAAGTAGAAACCACAAAGAATATTTTCTAGAACTTGACCCTTTGATTGCAAAATTCATATGGGTTTGACAATTAAATAATTTAAATGACAATTCGTATATATTCATGGGTACCAGGTTTCCAAAATATAACAGTTTAGATTTTTCTAGTTTAAAAAGAGAAGACAGGGGCGCCTACGTGGCTCAGTCGGTTAAGCGTCTGCCTTCGGCTCGTATCATGGTCCCAGGGTCCTGGGATCGAGCCCTGTATCAGGCTCCCTGCTCGGTGGGGAGTCTGCTTCTCCCTCTGCCTGCCACTCCCCCTGCTTATGCTCTGTCAAATAAATAAAATCTTTTATAAATAAATAAATAGGTAGATAGATAAATAAATAATAAAATAAAACAGAGAAGACACTGCGGCGCCTGGGTGGCTCAGTCGGTTAAGCATCTGCCTTCGGCTCAGGTCATGATCCCAGGGTTCTGGGATTGAGCCCCGCGTCGGGCTCCCTTGCTCAGCAGGGAGCCTGCTTCTCCTTCTCCTCCCTGCTCGTGCTCTCTCTCACTATCTCTGTCTCTCTCAAATAAATAAAATCTTTTAAAAAATAAATAAATAAAATAAAAAGAGAAGACTTTAATCAACGGACCAAAACAGTATTTTTACAGATTTAAATTTTTAACCACAAACAACAGTAAGAAATTACTCAATACATAATAAATGTAGTTTAAAACAAAAGGAATCACTTTGGATTATACTTCATACTACTATATTCCACAATAAATTCCAGAT
The DNA here is from genome assembly GCF_003265705.2 of Callorhinus ursinus. Lineage (NCBI taxonomy): Eukaryota > Metazoa > Chordata > Mammalia > Carnivora > Otariidae > Callorhinus > Callorhinus ursinus. The sequence goes on along the minus strand of NW_027397074.1, from coordinate 3,579,097 downwards.
GTGTCAGAGTTAAACATAAAGAATAACCCATAAAAACAAATACTGATCCTAAAAACATATCCTAGCTTTGGAGAAGAGGAAAATTCATTACCACAGAACACAGAGACAAGAGAGATGAACAGAAAACAAGTGAAATGAGATCTGACATGTAAACCTTCAAATCTACAGTTCATTCATCCAACAATTCATTCATTGGACTTACTAAATTCATGCAATACTCCAAGCACGGGTGTAGGCCCTGCATTTTCAAAGTCTGAATAAAGTGCCTGTGGCGCCTGGCCTCATCGAGCTCAAGTCTGGGAAGGAACTGAGCGAACAGTACAAAAAGCAATGTAAAGTTCTGGTAAGCACCGAAGAGGAAAAGACAGACTCCAAGAAAAGACCTACTGAGGAGGCACTGTATATGGGATGAGCATAAAATAATTCTCTGAGGGTCAACGTCAAACTGATGCCAGAATAAAGAATAAGAAACCAGCAAAACGAAGAAAAGGGAAAACAGCAACTCAACAAGGCCAGAGGCAGGACAGAGCCCAGGGGATCATGAACAGTACCAGTGGACAAGGGCAAATGATAAAGATGGTATTCTGAAGTACCAAGAAAAACACAAGTTCCTACACAATACATCACTTCGAAGGGAGTGTACGTTCCTGGTAGTCACCTGCATTTATCCACCTAACAAAACGGAATGAAATACAAAGCCAAAAACTGGAAAGGTAAGGAAAGAGACAGAACTGCATGCTAGTGTGTTCTTTCCAAAGACACTCTAAAAATAAATGACAGAAACTATAACATTTCTCATATCTTTGGACTTTACATAGACTTCTATTTCCCAGAAAATTACTCTTCCTCTCCCCAAAATCAAGTGGGCAAATATATCCAATAGAAGTGGTACTTATAAAAAAGAAACCACCAAAAGCCTAAAAATGTGGAACTATGTAAATTGTAATGTGTTAGTTTACATTAGAAATGTATATGAGTATAGATTAGAAAGGACTCAAAATACATCAAGTAGTAAATAATGGGGGGCACCCGGGTGGCTCAGTTGGTTAAGGGTCTGACTTTAGATTTCAGCTCAGGTCATGATCTCTGGGTCATCAGATCGAGCCCCAAGTCAGGCTCCCAGCCTGCTTAAGATTCTCTCTCCCTCTCCCTCTAGTCCTCTGCGACCCCCCCACAGAAAAAGGTTGTAAAAAATGACATTTAGTTTGTATATATGGACAAAATATAAAATGTTTATACACCTTTAAAGTGTTTAATTTTGAAGTGACAGAAAACATTCTGTAACCACTGGTTGCTCTGCTCAGGATTATTTATGTTCACTTGTGTCTTTTTTTTTTTTTAAGATTTTATTTATTTATTTGACAGAGAGAGACACAGCGAGAGAGGGAACACAAGCAGGGGGAGCGGGAGAGGGAGAAGAAGGCCTCCCGCCAAGCAGGGAACCCGATGCGGGGCTCGATCCCAGGACCCCGAGACCAGGACCCGAGCGAAGGCAGTCACTTAACCAACTGAGCCACCCAGGCGCCCCTACTTGTGTCTTTTTAATTCAAAACATAAACAAAAGAACTGAAAGTATTATAACACTCTTCCTCCCATTCTTCAGAACTGCTAATGTTATAAAAAATGGCTAAAAAAAAGCTAAGCTAACCCTTTCAAACAAACCCTGAGTACGAACCCCGCTCCTACTTCTAGGAGCCAAGATGTTCTGCTGTTACCCTGACAATCCAGCTCTGGATCGTTTTATAAGAGTCAGAGAATCCCAGGGACACATCCACCAACACGGATGGTACTGGAAAACTTTTACAAATGGTAGTATACTTTTCTCTCACTTGTCTAACTTTCTGATGCAATGCTGTCTAGTTGATATAAGTAACAACAGATCGAATGCATTTATAACATCACAACCTATGAATATACTCCCCATTAATAAACACTGATTTTTCCCAATTTAGTCTATCATACACTGTTACAAAGTTTCTGTAGTTTTTGTGGGGTTTTAATATAAGCTTATTTTTAGTAAGTTAAAAAATACTACTTACCAGATTATTATTAAGCTTCTAAAAAAAAAGCAAGGCAAAAAATAACTCCCCAAATCATGCTTATTGGTATCCACCGGGTAATAAATAAAATACCTGCATTACAGTTTCTAAGTACAACTGTAAATTAATCATCCAACTATCAAAAACCAATCACAGCTTTAAAAGAGAACTACGTATATTATACAAAAATAAAATCTATACCAATTTTTCCAATTAAAAAGCACGTACTGGGGCACCTGGGTGGCTCAGTCAGCTGAGCATCTGACTCTTGGTTTTGGCTTAGGTCATGATCTCAGGGTGGTAGGATCAAGCCTCCAGCGTAGAGCCTGCCTAGGATTCTCTCCCTCTCCCTCTGCCCCTCACTCTTGCACCCCTGCTCAAGTGCTCTCTTGCTCACTCTCTCTTTAAAAAAAAAGTATTAAGGATATAAACACAAAACATTTATTTGTACAAAAATATCAAATGTACCTTATCTATATATAAGGTATATATATTTACTTATACTCTTTTTCCTGAAATTTTCTTAAAAATAGATTCAGATATTAATCTGTTGCCACCTACTGGTTAAATTCATACTTGAATAATATCACTGCACATTAAATATTCACTATAGTCAATACAAAATACAGAGTCAAAAATGTGTTAGTAATAATCTTTACAAAATTTTACTCAACTACTCTGATAAACTCAGCTTTGGAGAAGTTTTGAAGTTTTGAAGAAGTTTTTTTGTTTTTTGCGGGGGAGAAGTTTTTAAAGTTACATCATGAGTTAATGATACCCTGACTTTTAACAATACTCTAACAAAATTTTCATTAGTGTGTTGGGAATGTTTTAAAACTAAAATACCATTGTAATTTATGAAAAATATAAAATCTTTATTTAATTAGAATACTTCCAGAATGTTATTCTTTTTTTATTTACAACTCAAATGATTTTATGTGTCAGTTTTCCAGAATATTGGAGTTATACAACTTAGGACACTGTCATCTTTTTTACAGTTGATTTGTCAGAATGAGGACACCCCCCAAAGGTGGCCCACCTATTAGTTTATTTTGCATTTTAAATATCTTTTACTCTACAGCAGTCCCTCCCCCTCCTTCCTTTTTTTTCAATACAACCAGTGGATAAAGAGTCAGCCGTCCCACTCCACTGCTTTTTAAAAACCACTCTTTTAGTTGCCCATATTTAAAAAGCTAACAAATGTAATACATGGACTTATTTTTGGATCTCTATTATAAAAAAATCAACTATAAAAATTGTGGAAATGTGAATAAAAGATTGGGTTTTAGATGACCACAGAGAATTCTGTGACTTTGTTAGATATGATAATGAACTGTGATTATGTAAGAAAATGTCCAAATCTTTTAGTGACTGCTACAGACTGAATTATATCCCCCCCAAATTCAGATATTGAAGCCCTAACCCCCAGAGTGATGGTATTTGGAGATGGAGCCTTTGGCAAGTGGTTAGGTTTACTGAGATAAGGTCATAAATCAGACTAGTGCCCCCCCCTTTTTTTAAAGATTTTATTTATTTATTTGACAGAGAGACACAGCGAGAGAGGGAACACAAGCAGGGGGCGTGGGAGAGGGAGAAGCAGGCTTCCAGCGGAGCAGGGAGCCCGATGTGGGGCTCGATCCCAGGACCCTGAGATCATGGCCTGAGCCGAAGGCAGATGCCCAACGGCCGAGCCAACCAGGCGCACTGGCATTTGCATTTAATAATGCTATTACATCAACTTCTAACTTTGAAATTGACCGTAATTCAAAAAAAGCTTTAAAAAAAGAATGGAAGAGGGGCACCTGGGTGGCTCAGTTGTTAAGCGTCTGCCTTCGGCTCAGGTCATGATCCCAGGGTCCTGGGATGGAGCCCAGCACCCAGCTCCCTGCTCAGGGGGGAGCCTGCTTCTCCCTCTGCCTCTGCTGCTCCCCCTGTGCTTGTGCGCTCTCACACGCTGCGTCTCACTTTCTCTTTCAAATAAATAAAATCTTAAAAAAAAAAGTCCTGTTCTCAAGCAAAGACTAATACATATAATTTCATCTTTTATGTATAACTCTGGGTCATCAGTGTATACAGTATTTAACACCTGTGTCCCCAAAAACACGTCCTCAGGAATTTTGAATAGACATATACAAGGCAAGGCCACTTTCTGTTTTAGTGAAAAGACTCCAGACTAGTTTTGGTGTTCTTCAATGTTTATTTCAGTCAACACATTCATCCCACGTTTAGTGGTCACCTACTGTGACCCCTGCAGTACGCACTGGCGTTAGGCAATAGGACGAGATTAAGAGACAATTCTCATCGTCAAGAAACTCACACAACTGCAGTGTGTTGAATACTGTAACAGAATGCTGAAGGAAGAGACACACATCAACCTGTGATTCCAGAATTTAGGAAATACCAACTGAGCCTTGAGTGCTGAGTCATACTGGACAACAGCAGTTCTCAAAGCAGGTCCGTGGGCACCTGTGGCCCCCAAAAATAACAGTGAAATACAGTTTGCTTTTTTTCATTGATTGTGCAAGAATAGCAGCACATAAAAGTGTTGGTGCCTTAGTATGAATCATGACAATGATCCTTACCGGTAGTTGTATTATTCACCACTACAAAAATAAAAGGCCCTGTTTAAGAATGTCCTTAAAGAAGTAAAAAATGGGGCACCTGGCTCGCTCGTTCAGTGGAGCGTGAGACTGTGGATCTTGGGGTTCTGAGTTTGATGTCCAAATTGGGGGCAGAGATTACCTAAAAAAGAATAACTTTAAAAAAAAAGTAAAAATTATTTTTATTGATCTTACCCTTAAACATATATCTTAAAATTCTGTGTGACAAAGTCGGAAATGTGCATCAAGATCTCCTGGTACACATCAAAATATGACGGCTATCTCAAGAAAAAGCACTTGGTAATCGTTTGAGTTGTGAGTGGAACAAGCCACTTTTTTCACAGAACATCATCTTTACTTGAAAAAACAACAGATATACAAACTATACTTATTCAGACTTGGCTGCATGGATGACATTTCTAAAAACAAATAAAACAAAACAAAAAACCAAATGAAGCAAGCCTAGAAATTTAAGAAAAACAAATGAAAGAGTATTTGTTGCCAATGACAAAATTCAAGCTCTCAAGAGAATATTCTGTAAAACCTGTATCTGCCACCATAAGCATGACAGGTCTCAACACTTAAACACTCTTCTGATGAGATATTCATGAGCATTACTTTTGGATACTGCATAATGACATGTGTCAACATTTGGAATATCTGCATAACTCATTTTCCAAATGACCAACACATGATGTTACAAGATTACAAAGAGAAAGAGTCATTTAAAGTACAAGGAAATCAACACATTTTACTCTAACAGCATAGGAAATGTTCATCACTCTGGGTTTAGATTCCACAACACTCACTACCTTGCTTCTAACACTTGCCAGGTTTCAGTGTAGTAAGAAAGAATATGTATGATTATCTGAAAAGGCTAGTAAAATATTCTTTTCTAACTACATACCTGTTCAAGACCACATTTTCTTCATATACTTACTTCAAATATATCAAAACAGATTGAAGGAAGAAGTAAACATGAGAATCCAATGGTCTTTTATTAAGCTGGACATTAAAGGGGCTTACAAAAACAAAACAACGCCATTTTTTTTTAAAGATTTTATTTATTTATTTGACAGAGAGAGACACAGCGAGAGAGGGAACACAAGCAGGGGGAGTGGGGAGAGGGAGAAGCAGGCTTCCTGCTGAGCAGGGAGCCCGATGGATGTGGGGCTGGATACCAGGACCCTGGGATCATGACTGGAGCCAAAGGCAGACGCTTAATGAGTGAGCCACCCAGGCGCCCCAACAACGCCACTTCTCAACAAATATTTTGAGAAAGTTATTTTTCATTTTAAAAGATAGTATTTATGTGACCACTTAAAAAAAACCTATTATAAATAATTTTTAACTTAAGTTTAATTTCTAATACAGTGAATATTGACAGATATAATCCACAAAAACAAAAGCTCTTTGGGAGTCCCCCTCTTTTAAGTGTATAAAGAGGTCCTGAGACCAAAATGTTTGGGAACTGCTGTTACACAAGTTGAAGAGAAAGAAGTAAGAACATTTCAAATAGCACATACAGAGAACAGTTTTACTGTCATTCACTGTGCATGTACCCCCACTGTGCACTTTCGCTCCATGGGCCCCCAGCGATTGTGGTCCATTATAGGACACTCTTCCACAGTCTAATATGGGGTTACCAATCTGCTAGAAACTACGAAGAAAATGACCATGAAGGTGCTGATTAAAAACCCAGTGGCTTTCCTATGACTAAAAGATAAACATTTTTTTGGTCACCGATTTTTTTTTTTTTTAACAGAGATAAGAGAGAGAACACAAGTAGGCAGAGCGGCAGACAGAGGGAGAGGAAGAAGCAGGCCCTCCTCCGAGCGGGGAGCCCAACACGGGGCTTGATCCCAGGACCCTGGGAACACGACCCGAGCCAAAGGCAGACGCTTAACCGACTGAGCCACTCAGGCACCCCTTGGTCACCAATTCTTAACAGTTCAGGATTCTTTACTGAGATCACCTCTTGATGATTTTTTTTTTTTAAAGATTTCACTTATCAAGACACAGAGATAGAGAAAGAGAGCATGAGCAGGGAGAGAGGCAGAGGGAGAGGGAGAGGCAGGCTCCCCGCTGAGCCAGAAGCCCGATGTGAGGCTCGATCCCAGGACCCTGGGATCATGACCCAAGCCGAAGGCAGACGCTTAACCATCTGAGCCACCCAGGCGCCCCTTGGTGATCTTTGTTGTGATCAACCAATCTCCCGTGCCCGATTTTCAAAAGGTACAACAGATGATATTTTCAGACATCATGTCATAATCTCAAGACTAATTTCCCAATCACAGAACAAATCAAATGAACTAAATTTTTTAAAAGAACACTAAACCTTGGTGCTAGTTAAGAATTTCTGGGGGATGTAATAAAATAGTAGATAAACATTCATACTGTGAATAAAAACAGCATGTAAAACAGTTACATCTAAAAGAACAAACTTAAAACTGTACTATATAACCTTTTTTGTTGTTGTTGTTGTTATTTTTAAGTAATCTCTACACCCAATGTGGGGCCTGAACTCACAACCCCGAGATCAAGAATCACATGTCTTCTGACAGAGCCAGCGAGGTGCCCTGTACTATATCATCTTACGAAGCTAAGCACTAATTCTTACATACTAGTCTCCCAAAAGGATGGAGCCCCTTCCTTACAGTAAGCTTTAAGTCTATCTTTCCAGCAAGATTCTTTCCAAGCACACATTAATTCTAATCTAAAGAAAATGCTTCAATGTCCTAAGGAATTTTCAAGTGCCCCTGAAAGGGACACCCTGGATGCTGGCAGTGCCCACTTTCCTATTTTAATTAACAGGTGGCGTCCCAGATTGAACCCACCAACTTCTACCTACCTTCACCCACTTTCCAAGATGGCAATTCCTCAACTATCTCTCAGTCTAAAACTCATCAGGTAATAGCAACAAGACTAGACAGGTCTTAATGAATCGCCTAAATATCCAGAAAGGCTCCTTGCAGCCAGACGAGAGAGAGAAAAATTGACCCCATGACCTAGACAACAAATATGAGGGCTCACCATGCCCTCTACAGGGGGAATCACCATGCCTTCTAGGACATCTGCATGTGTCTTAGGAAATGCATATCCCGATAACTGAACATGCTAAAACTATCCCAGGCTAAGAGGGAATAATAGCTGTTTTGTTTTTTTAATGGAAATGTAAAACATGTCCTCCTCTCTGGCATATTAGTGTTAAAATTACTTCACTCCATCAGTCACAGAAACATACGGCACCAAATACAAAAATAAGAAAATTTCCTCAAAAAGGATGACCATTCTCAAATGAGATTTTTTTTACAGACCAGATTTATATTCACAAAACAGCCCTCCACTGGAAAGAAAATCATATGATCAGAAGAAATATGATAAAACCAGACAAAATAATATGTAAGAAAAGTACATACTTACATATGGGTTTTCAAAGCATTTCTGGGCCCTTGGCACATTTTACCTCAGCTGTGTGGGAAAGGCTAAGCATCATTTGGTCACGGCCGACTCCACTCAGAAGCAGGGGGGGAGGTTTGAGAAAGGTATGGGGCACTCACAGAGTCAAAGGGAAACGGTGCAGAGACAGAAGGGTCAGCATGGAGGCAGCCCTGGATGATCTCAACCACCTCGTTTGGGTCCTGTGCCTAGAAGGCAGGTCTAGGCAGGATCTCTAGTCACTGGGTGCAGGGTTCAAATTCTAGGGAGAAAACTCCAGGTTCAGATTATGTCAGGTGCCTAAAGGGGAACAGAGGATGCCCTCCATCATCCTACCTGCACTTCCACCAGCACACTCTGATACAACCCTGTATGATTCAGCAAAATGAAATAAAGGTCTTCTTTTCAAAAGATGATGAAATGACAAACAGCAAAGAAACAACACATGTCCACCAGGGAAGATGAAGTTACTGTTTTTGAAAAACACTTCAGTTTTCTGACATTCTAGAAATCCACAATCTTTGACATAAATATAAAACCCACACCAAGGGGCACCTGGATGGCTCAGCCAGTTGAGCATCCAACTCTTGATTTTGGCTCAGGTCATGATCTCGGGGTCATGGGATGGAGCCCTGCATCCAGCTCTCTGCTGAGCGGAGCGTCTGCTGGGGGTTCTCTCTCTCCCTCTTCCTCTGCCCCTCCCCCACTCATGCTCTCTCTCTAAAATAAATAAATAAATCTTTAAAACACACACACACACACACACACACACACACACACACACACACCAAGAAGATGTGACACAGGAGAAAGTAGACAGCAGTCCAATTTCTTAATAATCCTCTTTCTTCATTTCTTTCTGGTGGCCACATAGATATGTAATTAGATATACCTTCTCAACTAGTATAAAGCATTCACACTTAATTGTTTCACACTTTCCCTGGACTCTAAGGCATAATTAAATGATTTCCTTCCAAAGACTACAGTTTCTGAGCTTATACTTAAAATAACTTAACATTTCAAAACCATCTGAAGAATGTATGATATAGTATCGACCAATTATTGTCTTCCACAGACAAGTTCTCTGAGTTCTTTCCATACATATCAAATTAACCCTCACAGCAATCTCACCAAGTAAGAACAACAATGATTCTCAATCAGGGGTTATTTTGATATTCCCCCCTCCCCCAATGCCGAGACATCTGGCAATGTCTGGAGACATTTTTCATTTTCAGGCTGATTAGCTGCAACTGGCATCTATAGCTCCAAGGTCAAAAAATGCTGTCTATAATCATTCTCCATTTTACTGATGAAAACAAGTTCAGAAAAACAGAGTAATTTTTGAACAATCCATGTCATCCAAGAAGTAGCAAAGCTGCAATTTAAACCTGGTCTAATTCCAGAATCCACAATCATAACCATGATTTATGTAAGCTAAAATTATAATAAAGAACTAAAATTTAAAAATATATAATATCAAAAATATTAAATACTTAGGAATAAATATGTCCAAAGATGTGTAAGAACTGTACACTGAAAACCACAAAACTGTCACTGAAAAGAAACTAAAGACAACCTAAATGAAAGCATATCACGTTCATGGACCAAAGACTCAACACTGTTAAGATGTCACTTCTCCCCCTGCCAAATTTATCTACAGAATCAATACAATCCCAATCTAAATAAGCAGTTTTTGGTAGAAACTGACAAGCTGATCCTAAAATTCATAGAGAAATACAAAGGATTTAGAACAACAAAAATAAACCTTTGAAAAATAACAAAAATGGAGGATTTGAACCACCTGACTCTGAGTTATTATTAAAGCTACAACAATTAAGACAGTAAAGCATCAAGACAGATGAAGAGGTCTATAATCAGTAGAACAGATTTGAGTCCAGAAACAGAATACACAAATATGGTCAATTAATTTTTGACAAAAAAAAAAAAATGCAATTCAGTGGAGAAAGAATAGTCTTGTCTTTTCTTTTGAACTCACAACCCTGAGACCAAGACCTGAGCTAAAATCAAGAGTCAGAAGCTCAACTGACTGAGCCACCGAGGTGCCTCAAGAATAGTCTTTTCTACAAAAAGTCCTGGAGAGGCGTCTGGCTGGCTCAGTGAGTAAAGCATGTGACTCTTGATCTCAAGGTTGTGGGTTTGAGCCCCACGCTATGTGCAGAGATTACTAAAGAATAAAATCTTCAAATTAAAAAAAAAATAGATGAAAAAGTACTGGAAAAATAAACCCATTGTAAAATAAACTTTGATCAATGTAGTTAATTTGTGTTTGATATACAAAAATCAGCTCAAAATGGAAAAAGTAAAGGCTAAAACAATCAAAATATCTAGAAGAAAACATAAGAAGACTATCTTTGTGAGACTAGTTTGGGCAAAGATTGCTTAGAACAAATAAAATTGTGCACAAAAGAAAATTGGTTAACTGTACTTCATCAAATTTAAGAACTTCTGTTCTTTAAAAAATTGTCAAGAAAATGAAAAGACAAACCATGGCATGTGAAAAAATATTTGCACATCACACATCTGACAAATCACACACACTTGTACCCAAAATATACAAAAAAACTCTCAAAGCAAACCATCCACTTTTTTTAATTGTTGAAAGATTTAAATAGACACTTCATCAAAGAAAATCTAGTGATGGCAAAATAGCATGTGAAAAGATAGATGCTTACCATCATTAGTCATTAGAAAATGCAAATTAAAACCATGAGACACTACCACACATCTGTTTGAATGCCAAAATATTAAAAAAGATTGGCCATGCCAAGTGTTGACAGGGATGTAGAGAAATTAGCACTGGTGGGAATAAAAAATGGTAGAGCCACTTTGGGAAACATTTGGCACTTTTTTAAAAAAGATACCCTTATTACATGACCCAATCGTCCCACATCTACTTATCAAAGAGAAATGAAAGCATATGCCCATATAAAGACCTATTCACAAATGTTTACCAGAGCTTCTCCATAAAAGCCAAAAACTGGAAATAAATGTCCATCAATAAGTAACAAACATAAACAAATTGTGGTATATCCATATAATAGGATCCTACTCAGTAATAAAAAGAAATGAGGGGCACCTGGGTGGCTCAGTCGTTAAGCGTCTGCCTTCGGCTTGGGTCATGATCCCAGGGTCCTGAGATCAAGCCCCACATTGGGCTCCCTGCTCCGCGGGGAGTCCGCTTCTCCCTCTCCCTCCCCTGCTTGTGCGCTCTCTCTCTCAAATAAATAAATCTTAAAAAAAAAAAAAACTATCAAATGCATACAGATTATTGTACATCAACTACACCTCAATAAAGCTGGTAAAAATCCAAAACAAAAAAATGTATGCAAATGGTCTAGAAGGATATATACAAAAATGAAAATGGTACAAGGAATGTTGAGTTCACTTTCAACATCAATTTTTAAATATGCCAATTAAAAGAAATGTGTATCACTTATTTCATATCTCATGTAATTCCAAAAGGGTTTGTGGTCATGTATAATAAAACTAGACTTGTTAATAAAACCATTAAACAAGAAAGTAAAACTGTCATCAATTAGAATTTGAGAGAAAGATTTCAATTGATAATCACAAAAAAGGAAAAGACAGCCACCTGTAAAATTTACTCCTTTCCAGAACTCAACCTTATTTTATTAATCAAAATATCAGGTAAAATAACTTCACATTTTCTTAAATTTAACACAACTTGGGTGCCTGGGTGGCTCAGTCGGTTAAGCGTCTGCCTTCGGCTCAGGTCATGGTCCCAGGGTCCTGGGATCAAGTCCTGCATGGGGCTCCCTGCTCAGTGGGGAGCCTGCTTCTCCCTCTCCTCCCCACTTGTGCTCTCTCTATCTCTATCTCTCTCTCTCAAATAAATAAAATCTAAAAAAAAATTTTTTTAATATAAAATAAAATTTAACACAACTTACTTTATAGTCCTTCCTCTTTGTCCCACATGTCAGGAGTTCTCTTTTCCATTTCCAAATTCTCTTTCAAATTCTTTCTCACCAATTCAAGCCACTTCTGGAATGAGGCTGAACACCGATGACCTTCTGCAGCAGCCTCCCTGCCTTTCCTCACTGCCTATTTCTCCTCATTCCAAAGCAAGCTGAACAATTCTTCCAGAGATGGCTTTCCCGGGGTCACTGTCCTGATGAAGAATCTTAAAACAGCTGTCTTACTAACAAAAGCTGACATCCAAACAAGACACCAAGACCTTCCATAACCTGCTCTCTCCCCAGCCACCCTCACAGCCCACCTATCTGGATTCACAACAATGTGGACAATCAAAATATCTGGGGGTGGGGCCAAACAAGTTCTACGCAGGCAGGATGAATCTTACACACACTAAGATCTGAAAACCTACTGGTGTAAGCAAGGGTCTTTCATGGTAGAAACGTGGCCGGGCTCCCTGGTCTCATCTCCTAACACTTTCCCAAAAAGGCAATGAATTCTAAACCTACCAACCATCCCGCTCTCTCGACTCCATGCCTCCTCACACAAGCTGCTCGTCTCTCACTGCAACATCACACTCTCCCCAGTCTAGCCATTCTCCTTCCACAGCCCCCAAGCATCCCAACTACAGATTTGGCCTGAATGTGGAAAAGCAGGTAAGCTTCAAATAAACGAGGAAGAAGGAAGGAGGGACAATGAAATGGAGTATGTAAAAGTAGAGAGGAAAAGATAGAGCCAAAAAGAGGTGAGAGAATAAACTGCTGTCCTGGGTCCCAAACATAAATGACGTAGAAAATGTGTACCCCGTCGGCTTTTGCTAAGGGGCCTGGAGAGAGGGTATGTTCACAAGGTAATGAACAAGACTGAAGGGAAACAGTAGGAGAGATGGAAAAGGTCGGTGAGTAGAAACCTGTGAGAAGGTGCAGATGTATCTCAAAGGACCGACTGCAAAATGGCAGGCAAGTGCAAAATTCATGATTAAAAGGAACAATAGTTTAGCAATACCTGACTCTTAAAAATGGAAGAAGGTGAATGTCAGAAAACCTGTAGAACGTTGTGTGACCAACTACCAAGCTCTCTCCCAGAACATAAGCCTTTGAGGAAAGAACCCTTTTTCATCTTTCATTTCACACACGCATTCATAGTTGACTCACTTTGAGTACACTTCCATTTAGCACCTGGTATTTCAATACCCTATTTAATTAGATTATCAAGCACTGGCTATTTACTCTCTCATTTTTCACAAAACTATACTTCTTAGTTTACAATGTCATACCCTTCTATTTTTCAGTAACATTCTCAGCAGAGGTTGCAAACTTTTTCTGCAAAGACCCAGGTAGCAAATATTTTAAGCTTTGTAAGCAGTATGATCTCTGTTGTAGCACAAAAGCACATAGACACAGTGCGTGAAGAAATGAATGTGTTTCAATAAAACTTTATAGACACTGAAATCTGAATCTCGTAAGATTTTACATGTCACAAAATATCCTTTTGAATTTTCTCATTCATTTAAAAACTTAAAAGCCACCCTACCTCACAGAACACACAAACACAAGTATTTGTTTACTGTTTTTGGCCAGCAAGCCATAGTTTGTGGACTCCTGTTCTCCGTCCTAACCTAAAGAAGGTGCATCTGTACAGCCCTTCCATCATTCCAAATGTCTGCAGCACCACTATTAACTTCATCTGCAAGTCTTTCTGCTAGCAACCCTATTGTTGGGTAACCAACAGAAAGGCATTCTTTTGATGTAAACTCATTCAACTTCACCCAATTCATATTAAAAAAACAACAACAACAACAAAACATGCTTATCTAGTTTCTGATTTAAAATACTGAAAGAGGGAGAAAGGGAGTTTAAGTAATTGTGTAAAGGGAACAACAAACAATGACAATTCTTATACTGATGTCAAGTGTTCAGAGTCCATTAGAATGAATCTCAATTCACAGTCCAGTTTCTCTCCTACAGATTCAAAAGTTAAAAACAGTGGCTTCAAAAAATAAATAAATAAAAATAAAAAAATAAAAACAGTAGCTTCTCAGTTTGATAATAAAATTATCTAAACTCATTCGCACATTTTAAAGAAATGCACAAGACCAGACTAAAGAACTGAATAATATGACCAAATATACTGCAAGAAATGAAAAAACATTGTATTAAAAATAAGGAAAACACATTATATAACAATAAGTAGTTACAACAAAAAATGAGGTAAAATACAACCGAAACACCGCACCTTTTGAAGGATAAAAACTTCTCAATTCCTTTATTCATGCATAAATATTTATGTTATGCATGTTATGTTATGCATGAAGAAATCAATGTTTTTGGAATATAAAGCTGGGCAAGAAACAAGTTTCCAAAATGGATTTGGCCAATGGGCATATGTTCTATATCTACTCTCCAATATCATAGCCACTAGCCAGATGCGTCTATGTAAATTTAAATTAACTTAGATTAAATAAAATTAGAACTTCAGTCCCTCAGTCACAATAGCCAACTTCAAGTGATCAAGAGCAGGCTCAGTGGGCGCCAGGGTGGCTCAGTCGGTTAAGCGTCTGCCTTCGGCTCAGGTCATGATCCCAGGGTCCTGGGATTGAGTTCCACATCAGACTCCCTGCTCAGTGGGGAGCCTGCTTCTCCCTCTCCAGCTATCCCAACCCTGCTCGTGCTCTCTTTCTCTTTCTCAAATAAATAAATAAATAAAATCTTTAAAAAAAAAAAAAAAGAGCAGGTTCAAGGTTGCCATATTGGACAACACAGATACAGAACATTTCCATCATCACACAAAGGTCTGTTAGACAGCACTGGTTTAAAATATGTTCTGTGCTTTCCTGTATCTACTGACTGAACATAAAAACAGAATCTTAACTTCTTTCTTTCTTCAAAAGAAAAGTGTAAAATGTTAACCACTTGTTTCCTGGAAAGTACCATGTAACAGTTTTTCTTCAGGAGTATTTACTGTATTAAAAGCTGGAGAGAAAAAAAGTCTTCCTAGGTTGACTCACATGGCAAAATAATCATTTTGTATGCTTTCACCATGGCTTTAAAATTTTTATATTTAGGAATTGAGTATTTCATCATCCTCCTTTTCCAACCTCCTTATTAACTTCAAACCACTATCAACTGTAATACTTCATTGTCCTGGAAAGTGAGTAATTCTGATGATCACACAATTCTCTTTCCAGTGGAAAACAGCTCCTCCTTGTCACCTCTGCCCAGGGCCGGGCACTTGGAGCACTAAAATAATTGCTGCATGAAAGGTCAATGAACTTGAAGTCTCTCTAGTATCGTCAAAACAATACAAAAGCCAGATTCATTGCACAACTATAGGTATTAATGGAACTTCAGGTCTTTGCTGCTCCTTATTTTTATGACACTTTGTTGGCTATAAAATTTAAATAGCACCACACGTTTGTGGGGACAAGTTTTCTGGTTCCCCAAAAATCAAGGACTTCTAAAAAGTGGGAAGTCTATAAGGGAAAGAAAAATAACAGCCCCAGCACTATACAATAAATATAGAATTTCCTGTTATTTAGCTATTAAATAGACTGGCTTTTAAACATGTATAAATATCATGGGATATTATTGGACTTCAGAAAGAGGTAATCTTGACACATGCCAAAACATGGATGAACTTTGAGGATATTATGCTCAGTGAAACAAGTCAGTCATAAAAAGTCAGTACTACATGACTCCATTTATATGAGATATGGGCACCTGGCTGGCTCAGTCAACAGAGCATGCTACTCTTGATCTTGGGGTTGTGAGTTCGAGCCCCACACTGGGTGTAGAGATTACTTAAAAAAATAAAATCTTTAAAAAAAAAAAAAGATCTAAAGTTGTCAAACTCTTAGAAACAGAAAGGAAATGATGGTTGCCAGGGGTCAGGTAACGGGGAAAAGCGGAGATGTTGTTTAATGGGTTTCAGTTCTAAGATGAAACAGTGTGCACACACAGCTTAAAATGGTTAAGATGGTAAATTTTATGTTGTGGTTTTTTTACAATAAAAGAAATGAATATATATAAATTATTTCTTATAAATGACAGAAAACTGGCTCTAAAGCAAACCTGACAAACTTTTCTAAAGAAAACTTAAACTGTCATGTATTAAATGATTTACAATGATCTCCAAAGGGGTACCCATAATAACTGGCTGTTACTGAAACTTTCTCTTCAGTATTTTAGGAAATACGCTATCTGGGAAGCTTCACAAAGATATTTTACTATAAATATATTTTAACGATACTACACGTAGGAAGGGTCAATTTGTATTTCTCCACTGTAGCAAACAGCAGTGCATTAAATCTTGTCTCAGTCTTTTTAAAATTAAAAAGAAAAAAAAAATCAAATGGTTTTCATACAAGTACCCGGTGAAAAAACATTTAATGAAACTCTGGTTTCTTCAAGAGTCACATGCTCCACCAACCAAGCCAGCCAGGTGCCCCTGAAACTCTGATTTCTAATAGGTGGAGAGTCTGAACATGGGATGATGAATAAGTTCTGGAGACGGACAGTGGTGACGGTTGCAAGACAATGTGAACGTACTTAATGCCACTGAGCTGTACATATACTTACAATTAATTAAATTATCAAAATGGTAAATGTTATGTTATATATATTTCACCATTATTAAAAACAAACTCTGGTTTCAGTAAGAAGGAGAAGCTTCAGGGCGCCTGGGTGGCTCAGTCGTGAAGCGTCAAGGTCCCAGGGTCCTGGGATCGAGCCCCGCATCGGGCTCCCTGCTCGGCGGGAAGCCTGCTTCTCCCTCTCCCACTCCCCCTGCTTGTATTCCCTCTCTCGCTGGGTCTCTGTCAAATAAATAAATAAAATCTTAAAAAAAAAAAAAAAGAAGCTTCTATGTGAGTCATTTGCAATAGTTCATCAAACTTTTTTTTAACATTTATTTATTTATACAAGAGAGAGTGCGAGTGGGCGCCTGAGGGGGTGGGAAGGTGGGGGGCAGAGGGAGAGAAAGAATCTTAAGCAGACTCCCTGCTAAGTGAGGAGCCCAATGCAGAGCTAGATCTCACCACCCTGAAATCACAACCTGAGCCTAAAACCAGGAGTCAGACGCTTAACTGCACCACCCCGGTGCCCCATGAACCATTATTAAGTCATTTGCACAATTAATTCTAAACTACCAATAACACAGATACCTCAAGGGTCTCAGTTATTCATAAAAAATATGATTACATCACAATTGGAAATTTTCCTTAAAAACAAACTTAGAAAAATGCAAAACATTTTCAAATTGATCCACAAATGACACATTAATATGAATGAGACTATAACTGCTCAGCAAACTTAATAAGTCACTGTTTGGTACAGAAAAGTTTGAAATATTTTCTAACCAAACTAGTTCTGTACAATCAGGTGATAACATTTTTAGAAAGGAAATGTTTTATTTAAAGAAACATACTTGACCCCGGATCAAGGACGCCTCATAAATATCCATGTGAAAGTCCTAGGGCCAAATACTGGCTGAAGCCCAAGAAAGAGACAACGGAATGGACACAAGAAGAAAGACCCTTTAAGTGACTATTTAATAAGTAATGCCTGGCCTAATATGTACAAGCATTATACTAAATATATCCCATGAATTCTTATTTAATCTTCACAGTTACCCTGTGAGATGGACACCTGAATTAATCCTGTTTTACAAGTAAGGAAACTGAGGCACGAGAGGGGTCAGACAACATGCTCAAGATTACACAGTGCAGGACCAGACTGAGCAGTCACACGGGTCACCAAAGCCCATAGCACCTGAAGATGTCCGGAGCCCATCACAGGTGTTACCTCTTTGCTACCACCTTTATACCTCCCTGTGAAGTAGCCTGCCGTTCCATGACCCCCATTTTCAAAGAGGAAATGGGAGGTTCAGGGAGGATAAACCACATCCTCAAGAGTCTCAGGAAGCAGGCAGCAGAGCTGGGTCTGAAACCCCAGTCTTCTCACTCCTCCCCCAGTGCCTTTCCTCCTCACTGTGCCTGACCTGTGTGCTGGCTTAAAAATATGTTCACAAATTATTTAATCTGCCTCTCTTCGAAGAGCAGAGCCTCCACTCTCCCCTCAGTAGCTCACTTCCAACCAATAAAATGTGGTGGAGGGGGCAGGTGTGAGACTTGCCAGAGGAGGTCACGAGAAGCACAAGCAGTTTCCTCCCTGCTCCCTCGGATCATCACTCTGGAAGAAGCCAGCTGACATGTCGTGAGGACACTCAAGGAGAGGTCCACATGGCAAGGAACTGAGATGTCCTGCCAACAGCCATGTCAGTAAGCCAGCTTGGAAGGAGCTCCTCCAGCCCCAGCCAAGTCTTCAAACGGCTGCAACCCTGAGCCAGAACCGCCCAGCTCCACTGCTTCCGAATTCCTAACCTCAGAAACTATGCAATGATAAATGTCTGTGGTATTAAGCCATGTGGGTTTTTTCCCCCAGCTTTACTGACATATAATTGACAAAATTGTAAGATATTTAAAGCATACATCCTGATAATTAAGCCATTATGTTTTAAGGTAGTTTGTTGCAAAGTAATAACTAATAGAACTAGGAAGGAAAACACATCATCTCACACGTGACCAACATCCTACAATCAAGAGTGTAGGCTCTTGGGCGCCTGGGTGGCTCAGATGGTTAAGCGTCTGCCTTCGGCTCAGGTCGTAATCCCAGGGTCCTGGGATGGAGACCCGCATCGGGCTCCTTGCTCAGCAGGGAATCTGCTTCTCCCTCTCCCTCTGCCTCTCCCCCTGCTTGTTCTCTGTCTCTCTCGCAAATGAATAAATAAAATCTTAAAAAAAAAAAAGAGTGTAGGCTCTTTATGCACAAACAATGAATCATGGAACACTACATCAAAAACTAGTGATGTAATGTATGGTGATTAACATAATAATAAAAAATTTTAAAGGAAAAAAAAAAGAGTGTAGGCTCTGCAGGTCACCTCTTAATAGAAGCTATATGACCTGGACTAAGGGCCAGTCCTCAGAATCAGTTTTGTCATGTGTAGTATGACAAGTAATTAGCTCACTTTAAGTAACCCCCCCATTTTACAATAATCTTTCCATTTACTGTACCTCTTAGTCACTATGAGGACTAAAGGGAAGAACGTGTCCGGCACTCAGCAAGGTGCACACAATGAAGGTTTAGTAAACGTTCACTGTTACTAATTTCTTTAATCTGCTCTTCATTAGCAGCCACCCCAGGCTGATAACCATGCTTCAAAAATTCCCAATTCTCCATAGGGAACAACTCCATTAGCCGCCCAAATTATCCGTTCGTCTTCTTTACTGGCCCTCATTTATTCCTCTGCTGCGCTGGACACACGTTCCAACACTCCCCGCCCCTCTGCTTCCAGCAAATAGACTACTGCTAACACGGTTCTCTTCAGGCCTCTGTCAGTGCTGCTACTCTTCCTCCCGCCCCTTCAAAATGTGCTCGTCCTCAACGTGCTCTTAATTCTCACACAGCCTCAGTTAGGACCTTTTTCCGGATGACGATCACACTCCTAAATGTATTATTATGGCCTCTCTCATCTCAGTAGACAGATGAGATCCCAATTTCTCCAGCTCAACAGCCACATACGGATGTCTCAGAAGTACCTCAAACTCAACAGAATCTCAATTTTCTGCCTCCCCCCTTACTCCTTACGTTTTTTCCCCCTCATCCTCATGCCCAACCCTGCTTCTCCTCTCGTGTTCACTGACAGACCAAAATCTTCAAAGTCAGACGATGACGTATTCAAAGTCATTAGAAATGCTCCCCCTTCTGCTCTCCACAATCCTGTGAGGCACTGTGCTGGGTGCCAGGGGTACATGGCAAGCAGGACAAAGCTGCCCCCAGGAACTCAACAGTCTAGCTGCTTCCAATCCACTGCCAAGTCCTAATGATTGCACCTGTGCAGACACACATTCCACCCCTCCTTTCCGTTCCTCCCACAATCACCCAGGCTTGTGCACCGGGATCACTGCAAGAACATGCGAAAATGTCTCCAAATCTTCAGTCTCTGCCACAAACCTCAACCCATCTCGCACGTAACTGCCCATTATCTTAAGCAGGTGATCACGCCACTCCTCCTCAAAAATCTGCAATGGTTCCCATTGCTTACAGAGAAAGTCCGAATTCCCTAACGCTACCTTAGTGACTTTTCCACTCGCACCACCTTCTGCCTCCTGCTGTGCACTCCAGGTATGCATTGAGACATTCAGGACCTCTCACTCAGGCCTGTTGTCCGGCTATTCCCTCGGAACGCCACAACCTCAATGAAACCCCCCCGGGTAGTCAGCAGAACTAACTGAGCCTTCCCTTCATTTCACACAGCACCGTGCCTGTACTTCTCTTTGCTAACCCACCCTGTGCACTTTTCATCACTGCTACTTGTTTACTTGTTTATTTGCCTGTCTCTTTGAGTAGGTCATAAATCCCCGGCTGCCGCTAATTAACTTGGCAATCTCCAGTAAGTCATGGCATTATCTGAGGTTCAATTTCCTCATCAGTAAAATGAAGGGGTTAGATTAAGTAATTGCTAAGGAACTCCCAACTCCAAAGTTCCATAAGGATGAGTCTTATTTATCTTTGGAAAAGGAAGCACAGAGGAGCCTGGGTGGATCAATCAGTTAAGCATACGACTCTTGGTTTCAGCTCAGGTCATGATCTCGAGGTCTTGAGACTGAGCCCAGCATCGGGTTCCACGCTCAGCATGCAACTTGCTTGAGATCCTCTCCCTCTCCCCTCCATGTAAGTGTCCATTCTCTCTCTAAAATAAATAAATAAGGGGCGCCTGGGTGGCTCAGTTGTTAAGCGTCTGCCTTTGGCTCAGGTCATGATCCCAGGGTCCTGGGATCGAGTCCCACATCGGGCTCCCTGCTCAGCCGGGAGTCTGCTTCTCCCTCTCCCTTTCCCGCTGCCCCTCCCCCCTGCTAGTGCCCCCTCTCTCTGTCAAATAAATAAAATCTTTTAAATAAATAAATGAAATGAAATCTTAAGAAAAAACAAAAACAAAAAAGAAAAGGCAGCACAGCACAGCTGTAAGATTAAACCTCGTGGTCAGACAGGTGGTCTGAACCCCAGCACTCTACCCTCCAGCACACTCAACAATGGGTCTAATGCTTAGCCTTTGTGCCTGAGCTCATCTGTTAAATGAGAATAATAATAGTACAATCTGCAACAAAACTAAGAGGCAACCCGGAATGGGAGAAGATATTTGCAAATGATATTACAGATAAAGGGCTGGTATCCAAGATCTATAAAAAACTTCTCAAACTCAATACCCAAAAAACAAGTAATCCAGTCAAGAAATGGGCAGAAGACATGAACAGATACTTCTTCAAAGACATACAAATGGCTAATAGACACATGAAAAAATTTTCAACATCACCAGCCATCAGGGAAATACAGATCAAAACCACATGCCAGTTCTAATGGCCAAAATTAACAAGAGAGGGAGCAACATATGTTGGCAAGGACATGGAGAGTTCCCCTAAACCCTCATACACTGTTGGTGGGAATGCAAGTTGGTACAGCCACTCTGGAAAACAGTATGGAGGTTCCTCAAGATGTTAAAAATAGAGCTACCCTATGGCCCAGCAACCGCACTACTAGGGATTTACCCCAAAGATACAGATGTAGTGAAAAGAAGGGGCATGTGCACCCCGATGTTAATAGCAGCAATGTTCTAAATAGCCAAACTGTGGAAGGAGCTGAGATGTCCTTCAACAGATGAATGGATAAAGAAGATGTGGTCCATATATACAATGGAATACTACTCAGTCATCAGAAAGGATGAATACCTACCATTTACATCGACATGGATGGAACTGGAGGGGATTATGCTAAGTGAAAATAGTCAAGCAGAGAAAGACAATTTTCATATGGTTTCACTCAGATGTGGAACATTTGGAATAGTGGGGAGGACCACAGGGGAAGGGAGGGAAAACTGAACGGGAAGAAATCAGAGAGGGAGACAAACCATGAGAGACTCCGGACTCCGGGAACCAAACTGAGGGTTACAGAGGGGAGGGGAGGGGAGGATGGGGTAACTGGGTGATGGGCATTAAGGAGGGCACATGTTGTGGTGAGCACTGGGTGTTATACGCAACTAATGAATCACTGAACACTATATCAAAAACTAATGATGTATTATATGTTGGCTAACTGAGCATAATAATAATAATAAGAGTATGATCTGCTAGAATTTTCAGGATTTTTTTTTTTGGAACATCATTTGTGTTTTTTTAATAATAGCTTTAGACAGATACAAGTCCTTGATCATACAATCCACCCATTTAAAGTATACAATTTCATGACTTTTAGTATATTCAGAGTTCTGCAAGCATCACCACAATCATTTTAGTATATATTCATCACCCCAAAAAGAAACTCACAGCTATCAACAACAGCTCCCTATTTCCCCTCCCCCCAGACTTAGGCAACCAGTTCTCTATTTTCCATCTCTATGGATTTGCCTCTAGAAATGTCATGTCAATATAAATATCTGGTCATTCATGACTGGTTTCTTCCATTTGGTATACTGTTTTCAAAGTACATCTATGATGTAGTACGTAACACTAACTCACTGTTTTTATTGCCAAATGATATTCCACCATGTGGATTTACTACATTTTGTTTATTTGTTCATCAGTTAATGGATATTTGGGATATTTCCACCCACCATTATGAGTAATGCTGCTCTTTTGGTTTTAAGTAATAGAAACCCCAACTCAACCTGGCTTACATAACTGGAAGTCCAGCAGGTAGCCCTTGCTTCAGACAGAGTTCCACATCATTTTCAGGACCGAGTCTCTCTCCACCTTTTGGCTAGGCTCTGTTCTCTGTTCATTTGCAAGATCTGCCTGGTGACAAAATGGCTTCAATAACTCCATTTAACAACCTCTCACAGTCAAACCAAAGAAAGCAAAAGCCCTACGATGAGCTCTAGGTGGGATCTAACTGTGGCTGAAACAGGCCGTGCTCCATCCCCGGAGTGCAGGAGAAACAGGAAGAGACCTGAATTACCTGAACCAAAAATAGATAAGGGATAATCCCCGTACAAAAACTGAGGCCTCCTTCCAGTAGGATAAATGGATTCTGGACAGCTGAAAATTTAAAGAGCCCAATTTCAAGCTGTTAGAATTAAACGTAAGTACCTGTTAAGCATTAAGTAGAATGCCCAAGACACAAATGCTTAATAAACGTTAGTTGCTCTATTAGCTATTTATGGATATGAGATAAACCACAAGAAAAATGATAGAATCCGACACTAAAGGAAAAAACGCCAATCTCATATAGCTCAATGTCATATATACTCAGCTCAAAATTAAGGCATGTCCAATCATATTTGCTTTTTCATAGTGACATACAAGACTACATCTTTATCAAAAAGAAGGAATGAGGCTTATTTTCAAAATCTTTAAAAACTTCAGGTTACAGAGTCAAGAATCTCTCCCCTTTAAGAGGGATTTCTCTGGTCTTACAGAAAATATGACAGGCAAAGCTTGGGAAAGTGAAGTCCCTGAGATGGGTAGTGCTGCAAAGAATTTCCCACCCTAAGCACAACCCTACGGCTCAGGCCTAATACCCACCTTCACCCTTTTTATTAGCCAAAGTTCTCAAATCTATTAAGAAATCTTTTCATGGGAAAATATCACTTTTGGTGGGGGAGGGGAGTGTTTTGTTTTAAACATCACTTTGATTTCTTAATATTAGCTAACAGGAAACTAGAATTCCCTTTATAAAAAGTGGTTTTTCAATCTTACCCAAAGTACATTTACTTCATAAAACAAGGGATACCAAATGTTTATTTCCCTCTTAGACTCTGCCTAAAAAGGAGTAAAAAGGAGCACCTGGCTGGCTCAGTAGGTAAAGTACTCAACTCTTGATCTCAGGATCTCAGGGTCCCAGGGTCCCAAGAGCCCCACATAAGAGGTGTTTACTTTAAAAAAAAAAAAAAAAAAAAAAGTAAGAAATAACAAGTGTTGAGGCACTTGGCTGGGTCAACTGGAAAAGCATGTGACTCTCAGGGGCGCCTGGGTGGCTCAGTCGGTTGGCTCATGTGTCATGATCCCGGGATCCTGGGATTGAGCCCCACATCCGAGCTCCTTGCTCAGTGGGGAGTCTGCTTCTCCCTCTGCCCCTCCCCCCCACTTGTGTGCACTCTCTCTCTCTCTCTCTCAAATAAATAAAATCTTAAAAAAAAAAGGAAGACATGTGACTTGATCTCAGAGTCGTGAGTTCAAGCCCCGCGTTGGGTGTAGAGATTACTAAAAAAAAAAAAAAAGTAAGTAAAAACTTTACAAGAAAAAAATAACAAGTGTTGGTGGGATGTGGAGAAAAAGGAACCTGCTTGCATTGTTGGTGGGAATGTCAACTGGTGCAGACACTATGGAAACAGTATGGAGGTTCCTCAAAAAATTAAAAATAGAAATACCATTATGATTCAGTAATTCCACTAGTAGATAAAGAAAACAAGAAAACAAAAACACTAATTTGAAGAGATAATATATGTACCCCTATGTTCACTGCAGCATTACTTATAATAGCCAAGATACAGAAGCAACCCAAGTGTCTACCAATGGATGAAGAGATAAAAAAGATACGGTGTAAGTGCATGCGTGCAAACATAATGGATTATTACTCAGCCATAAAAAAGAATGAGATCTTGCCATTTGCAATAATACGGATGGACCTAGGGGGTATGATGCAAAGTGAAGTAAGACAGAGAAAGACATATACCACATGACTTCACTTATATGTGGAATCTAAAAAACAAAACAAATGAACAAACTAAGAAACAAAAAACAGAAACAGACCCATAAATACAGAGAACAAACTAACAACGGATGGTTGCCAGAGGGGAGTAAGAATGGAGGAATAGGAAAAATGGGTACAGTGGGGAGGTAGGTACAGGCTTTTGTCATGGAATAAGTCAATCTTGGGGATGAAAGATACAGCAGAGGGAATATAAGCAATGCCACTGTGACAGAGTTGTTGAATCACTATGCTGTACGTCTGAAACTAATGTAACATCGTGTGTCAACTATAGTTCAATTTTGAAAAATTTAAGCTGGCCATGTGCACGTTTAGATAAGAAATTTTCACCACAATTCCACAGTCTGCCTTTTCCTGTTATAAAAATCTCTAAAATACAAATGAAATATCATAAAACTAACAGCTGCCACTTACTGAGCGTTTACTAGGTGCAGAGTGTGTGTGTGTGTGTGTGTGTGTGTGTGTGTGTGTGTGTGTATCTCACTTAATCCTACCATTTATTCTCTGAGAGCTAAGTACTCTTAGCTCTACTTTATGATGAAGGAATTGAGCTTTAGAAAAATTATCTAACACCACTCAGAAAAGTGACCCTGTCAAAACACAAACCCTGATCAGCTACCTCTGACAGCAATACCAGCCTTAGCAAAGAATATCCAAAGGTAAACCGGACTTTGGGGAAATGGGAACCCATCACCTCTTCTTGGCTAAGCTGGGGAAGTGAGATAGCCTTTTCCTACACAAAGTAATAGGCAAAGCCCTGGATCCTCTAAAAAGTAAACTTATCTTCGAGTGTCCCTTAACTTGATGACAAAGATGCTGCAGGAAGTAGTGTGAGTGGAGCTAAGGGAAAGAGAACAGACCTGCTTTTACTGTTAGACCTACAGGATACTGGTTGCTTTATAAGGATATTGAAAGTCTCCACCTTGTAGCTACTAAAAAGCAAAACAAAATACAAGTTTTCAAAGCTAAGACAGAAAACAAAGTTATACCTTTTTTAAAATCTATCTTATTATACACTAAACTTTTCTACCTGACGTAACTTCCATTCCAGTCTTACCATATCTGCATGTGACAAAACAGTCCAGACCTGTGTGGCATGCCAATAGTCATCTCCATTCAGGGACAGAGAATACAAAAATTTTTTTTCAGACAGTAAAGGGAAGAATTAAAAAATAAGGTTCTCGTGGTGCCTGGCTGGCTCAGTCGGTATAGTGTGCAACTCCTGTTCTTAGGGTTGTGGGCTCAAACCCCACATTGGGGGGTTAAAAACTTTACCTTCTGTATCAGACCCAGAATTGCTTGTCTTTCTGCAGATCAATTGGTGGTTGTGAAGACCGCTGAACCACTCTAACCAGCTCAGGCACCAAACAGAGTTAAGTAACTTAAATCAAGTAACTTCGCTCCTTCATGAGGGAGAAAGGAAGAAGAATGAAGGCCCGGGGCACCTGGGTGGCTCAGTCGTTAAGCGTCTGCCTTCGGCTCAGGTCATGATCCCAGGTCCTGGGATCGAGCCCCACATCGGGCTCCCTGCTCGGCGGGAAGCCTGCTTCTCCCTCTCCCACTCCCCCTGCTTGTGTTCCCTCTCTCGCTGTGTCTCTCTCTGTCAAATACATAAATAAAATCTTAAAAAAAAAAAAAAAAAAGGGAATGAAGGCCTGAGAAATGTGAAGCTGCGTCCACCAAGCTGCTGTGGGGAGCCCCACAGGGGATGAGGGGAAGGCTGGGCAGCGAGGACGCCTCACCTGCCAACTCTCCCAGAACTTTTTCCACTTTACATAGAAGAGTTCTCTGTAAAATTGTATTTATCATTCTGCTACTGCAACGTAAGGGTGACCAACACCCGTCTGGGCGCCACGCACCGCATTCTCAGACCCACAGCCCTCCTCCAACGCGTTTCATTGGTCAAAGAGTCAATTCCACAAGAATGCCGAAAGTAACATTCGGTTACAACCTATTTGGGGATAAAACACATTGTACCTCCTCCTCAAAAAAGTATCTTTCAGTGAGATACTCTAGAAATAAAAATAAGCAGGAGGATAAGACTCCCCATGTGAGCTGGCACCTGCGCTACGGGGGCACTGAAGCCAGCGCCCAGGCACGGAGTCCTTCCAGGTGCACAGTCCACCTTCCCTCTTCTCCATCTCAAACTTCTGCTTCGGGTTATGAGGTACCCCTGGGTTGAAGTCTCTCTTTACTCCTTCCAGCACCCTACCTAGTTAACCTGCACAGTCACACAGCCCTTCCAGAGGCACATCTACGTGTCCAGTCCTACGGGGTATGCCGGCACCCACACTCTATGCTCCACTAAAGTAACAGTCATGGGTTACAACGTATCAAAGCCTAAAACATTCAACAGCCTCATCAGGGTGTTCTATCTCGTGCCTATCTTTTTATTTTTTTTTAAAGATTTTTTTTAAGATTTTATTTATTTATTTATTTGAGAGAGAGAATGAGAGAGAGAGAGAGAGCATGAGAGGGGGGAGGGTCAGAGGGAGAAGCAGACTCCCCGCTGAGCAGGGAGCCCGATGCGGGACTCGATCCTGGGACTCCAGCATCATGACCTGAGCCGAAGGCAGTCGCTTAACCAACTGAGCCACCCAGGCGCCCTGAGCCGGTCCCACATTTTAAGACCCTGACTTTAGAATTACAATGTCTAAAAATATTTATATTAATTATTTGTCCAAGAGATAGCTGAAATAAATGTACCCTGGAATTGATAAATCAATCATTAATTTGATTATTAGCAAAGCAGTGTGACCACAAAGATATTCAATGCAGAACTGAATTCAAATATCGGGGGCAAAACATTACATAATACGTTTTGCAGGATTTATCTAGTAAGGCTCAGAACTCAGCATAAAGTATCATATATGCCCAAATATATAAAATATGGTCTTTTCCCAAAAATTATCCCTCAAAAAAGAGATAGTTTCCTTATACTCCAGTCCTTACAAAGCGTTTCTTATGATAGACTGCTCTTTGAATTATCCTATCTTTAACATAATAAAGGAAAAAATCTTCAAGAGGAAAGGAACAATCAGGATTATGGGAATGCTAGGCTTGATGGCTCGATGGCAGGGAACAGAAGATCACTCCCAGAGGAGCTGGTCAGACAGAATAGGGAAGGAGTGTAAGCCACTCTTCTCTGACTGAGAACCATCTGGGGGAACTGGCTGAAATCACTGTAATCAATACTAATTTGGAAGGCTTAGAGACATCAACCCCATAAAATCAATTTCAAAGGAGGCAAGTAAATTCAACACGTTTTTGGAACTATTCCTTAAGCTATGACCTCATTAACGCTGTACTCAAGCCTGTTTTTAAAAATTGTTTTTAAAAGCAAGTAAATCATTAAATTGTAATAACAAACGTAAGTCCATAAAACAAATGAGGAAAAACAAAACAAAACAAATGTCTCATTGTTTCGCAAACAGGTAGCTGTAGCCTGGATCAAATATCCAGTGTCAGTATCCTGTATGGATTCAAGAATGATGCACCTCAGGTTAGACTGAAATAAATATCACAGGCTCTCCTGGGACTATCTTCACAGCTTTTCCATAAACTTAAACTTGTTCTAAAAAATGAAGTTTTTAAGGAGAGAGGACTTGTGGTTACCAGAGGCAGGGGATGGGAGAAGTAGAGGAAGGTAGGCAAATGCACAAACTCCCAGTCACAGCATGATGACTACAGTTAACACCGCCGTACAGTACACAGGAAAGTTGTTAAGAAAGTAGATCTGAGGAGTTCTCACCACAAGGAGAAATCTGTTTTTCTTTTCTTTTTATTGTATCTGTATGAGAAGATGGATATTAGCTGAACCTATTGTGGCAATCATTTTACAGTAAACGTAAATCGGACCATCATGCTGTATGCCTTAAACTTACACAGTGATGTATTCAATTACTTCTCAAAAAAACTAGGGAAAAAATTAAGTTTTAAAAAGTATATACCATGTGCTTCTGGAAAACCATTAACTGATTCAAAAATCATTTTTTAACATGTTTCAAAAAACATTTTAACATGTTTCCAAAAAATAGTTAAAAAAAAACAGTTACCATTTTTGTATGCGTAGTGAATCAAAACACGTGTTTTTTTTTTTTTAAAGATTCTATTTATTTGACAGAGAGAGACACAGCGAGAGAGGGAACACAAGCGGGGGGAGTGGGAGAGGGAGAAGCAGGCTTCCCACAGGGCAGGGAGCTTGATGCGGGGCTCCATCCCAGGACCCTGGGATCAGGGCCTGAGCCGAAGGCAGACGCTTAACGACTGAGTCACCCAGGCGCCCCTCAAAATGCATTTCTAACTGCAAAAAGCAGTTTTAACTGCTTCACGAAACTTAAGAGGAAAAGAGATATTCCTAAAGTAATGTATAAATTCACTTGTGAATTTATGTGTAATTAACTTTAGAAATTAAATATCATAAGTAAACATTTGACTATTCCATCTATATCTCAGATTTACATATTCAAGTTGTAGAGAATCTTAATCTTCTCACTGGGGAATTAGGAGACTTATAATCAAGGGTGTCTTATATTCAGATACGTAAGGTATCTTACAAAACAAACTCAACCTGAAATGTTCCCATGGAAACATACTAGACAAAATAAGGCACCCCCATCAAAACAAAGAAAAGAAAAAATTCTCTTGTTAATACCTGTCCACGCAAGTTACTCTAACGCCTCTAGAAGTCTAGACTGTGCTACTTTTAACCTTGGCTGATAATGCTCCTGGAATCAAGGCAGGCTACGAGCTCAAAAACCTGGCAAATGCAGATAAAGACTTTTTTCTGTTTTTGTTTTTTGAGTTTGTTTTTTGGTTTTTGGTTTTTTTTTTTGGAAATAGAACACAAGATTTGGTGTCAAAAATCTGGGGGTCCTATGAAATCTTTAACACAAAGAGAGCAAGACAAAAATCTCTTTAATCCTTAGCCATCAACACAAATAACACTATCTGCCTTTATCAGATGATGAGACAAGACCATGACAGGTAAATTCTTCATAAATTGTCAAGACAGATAGACAGAAGAACACTAATTCTTTAAATATGAAAGCCATCAATGATGAACTAAATGAATAAATCTAATGAACTTTTCTCAAATCCCATTCTCCTTGGACTTCTCTGGCCCATTTATTTGTCCTCTTTACTCTGATCTTCAGCTTCTTTCCTTCATTTTGCCCAACAAGCATTCCCACAGTCTGAGGCCCCAGCCCTCCTCCATCAGGAAGCTGACGTTGCTGTCCTAACCAACCCCAATGCGTATTCTAAGTTCCAGCCTCCCAGCTGGGCACCAACTCCCTACAATGCACCTCCTTTTGGCCATGTGCTACTTCAGATTCCATGTGCCTAAAATAAAATCTTTTTCCCATCTCCAAACAAGTCCTCCCAACTGTCTTATTCTTCCTTAAGTGTAACATTTTCAAACTAATGCTGTCATTTTTTTATTGCTTTTCTTCATGTTCTGGCTAGCTCTAGTCCTGTTGACTCTTCTTCACAAGAGCCTTCCAAAATTTGGCTTAAAAAGTTCACTGCCTTGATTCAATTTTTCCAGTCTAAGACTCTACATAATCTAAAAACTGTGAAATGCAGACAAAGGTATTCACTGAAATACTATAATGCCTAAAAACAGGAAACATTTGTCTAGGATAGAAAAATGTTTAAGCAAATTAAATAGTTTATAATGTTACACAGTCAATAATTGGTTGTAAAAAGTTTTTAAAGACATGAAAGATGTTCATGACAAAATGTTAAGGAAAGAATACAAAATCATATATGCAATGACTAAGTAAATTTAAAAAAAAAAAACCACAAGAATAGAAAAAAAGCCTAGAAGGAAATATATAAAAATATTAACAAAATCCTATCAGTGCATATCTTGCTGGATGGTGACAATGAGTCATTTTTGTTTTCTTCTTTATATATTTCTATAGCTTCCAGATATGGTACATAATATTTTTAAAGTCACTTTTTTAGGGGTGTTGGTAGAGAATGTGACTTTTGATCTTGGGTTGTGAGTTTAAGTGCCAAGCTGAGCACAAAGCTTACTTAAAAAAAAAAATCAAAAATAGGGGTGTCTGGATGGCTCTGTCAGTTACCCGTCTGCCTTCGGATCACATCACCATCCCAGGGTCCTAGGATCAAGTCCTGCATCAGGCTCCCTGCTCAGCGGGGAGCCTGCTTCTCCCTCTCCCACTCCCCTTGCTTGTGCTCTCTCTCTCTCTCTCTTAATAAAATCTTTAAAAAAATAAATAAATAAAGTCACTTTTTAAAATGTGTTTCTAATTCAAGACTTGTCAGGTCTCCCTAAATTAATCTACAAATTCAATTACCTCAAACCAAACAGCAAAAGCAAACTGGGGGAGGGACTTAGAATTATGATCTTAATGAATACATATGCAAGAATTGCCCCAAAAATTCTGAAAACAAGAGTAACAAGGTGTTTATGGGAGATGGAGGAGAGCTTCCAGCCTACCAAAAAACTGTAAAATGTATTCCAAACAACAGCAATTAAAACAATATGGAACTACAGCAGACAGAGAAATGAAAGTACTCAGTACGTGGAATGCAACCCAGTCGGGACTGCTGGATACGTCACTGAGGAAAAAAGAGGGTAGCGTTAACACCAGAAGCCTACTAACAGCCAACCCTTCCCTGCACTTACCACAGGTCCACAACCCTAGGCGCCAGATGTTACTCCACTCCAGTTTTTAATTTTCCAAAGATAATACAGTACCTATACAATGTATTATGTAACATTCCAGCAAGGTCTGGGAACATGTTTTTCATGCAACCTATAGCCTTCCTCATCTCAGGGAAAGTCACCGTCCTCATGTCCAAAGCAAACCTGTCTCTGATCCTACCCCTTCCTGTCAATTCAGGGTTTCTGCTCCAAAATCCCCCCTGCCAGTATTTTCAACCTCTCCCTTTCTACTGACTCCTTACCATCTGCTTACGTGGGGGGTGGGGGGGCGGGGGGGATGTCCCACTTCTCAAGAACCACTCCCTCTACCTTTTCTCCTTTACACAAAGAAAGGTTACTCAAGGAGTAATTTTTTTTTTTAAGATTTATCTATTTATTTGAAGTGGGGGGGGGAGCAGAAAGAGAGGGAGAGTCTTAAGCAGACTCCACACTGAGCTCAGAGCCTCAGGCAGGGCTCAATCTCATGACCCTGAGATCACGACCTGAGCCAAAACCAAGAGTCCCCCGTTGAACTGATTGTACCACCCAGATGTTCCAAGGACTAATCTTTTAAAAAGAAAAAAAAAGACTCCAACGTCCTGTCATCCCATTCACTCAAGCAAATCCACTGGTCTAAAAGCACTAGTCTCTAATGACTCCCTAACTGCCAAAATCAAAGGCCAAGACTGGGGCTCACCTCGAGCTTTTTCGCAGACCGTGACTCTGGTCTCCATCAATCACCTTTCTCCTGGTTCTCCTCTCTGGCTCCTCCTTTACCACAACCCCACCTGTGGCTTTCTTCTGTTCACACTCAGCACCTTCAACCAGGAGCCACCCACAGCTATGCCAATAGCTATTCCTAACAACTCCCAATTCACATCTCCTAACCACAGCTCTTCCCAGTGCTCTAAGTGCAAACACTGACTAGTATCTTTAACTGGACTCACCTAGACACCTCTAACAGCCTAACCAGAGCCATCATTAGGTTTTCCCAAACTGGCTCTGCATTCCCTATCTTGAGGAATGACAACACCATCCACAAATTTTGCTAATTCAGAAACTTGGGATTCATCCTAGACCCTTCCCACCTACCTCCCACATTAAATTGGACACTAACTTCAATGAATTCTACTGCTTCCTTAATACCCATCCGTCTCCTGAAGCCTCCTCCAAGAGCCTCCTAATAGATCTCCTGGCCTCTAAGGCATTCTCCACACAGTAGCTAGAGTAATCTTTCTAAAAATCTCAACCTGTGCCTCCTAACAGCTCCCCAGTCCCTTGTCAAGTTCCTCAGACAGATGAGCTCCACTCATTGGTCACCACACCCTGCACCCCAGCCTTTCCTACCTGCTTGACATTCCAGAAATACAAGCACGCCATTTACACCTCCACATGTTTATACCAGCTGCAATACTGCTTCTGCCTGGAAGGCCCTCACCCTGCCCCCTCTTACTTACTTGGCAAACTGCTATTGGCTCTTTAAGAATCAGTTTACCAGGGGCACCTGGGTGGCTCAGTGGTTAGGCATCTGCCTTCAGCTCAGGTCATGATCCCAGCGTCCTAGGATCGAGCGCCGCATCGGGGTCCCTGCTCAGCCGGAAGCCTGCTTCTCCCTCTCCCACTCCCCCTGCTTGTGTTCCCTCTCTCACTCTCTCTCTTTCTGTCAATTAAATAAATAAATAAAATCTTTTAAAAAAAGAATCAGTTTAACATAACTCTGAATCTACTAAAAACTACTTAATTGTACACTTTAAGCAGATGACTTTTATGGTATTTTATATTTTTTATTTTATAAAAATATTTTATAAAAATATTTTATATATTTTATATGGTAAATTATATCTGAATTAAAGTATCATAATTTTCTACAAGAAAAAAAGACTTACAGCCCAATATTTTTTTAAAAGGGCAAAAGACAAAACAAGCACTTCACAAAATAGGAAATTCAAATGACCAATAAACATATGAAGAGATGTTCAACGCCATCATCACTCAGAAAAATGCAAAACAGAACCAAAACGAGGTATCGATATATACCCAGAATAGCCACAATTAAAAAGAATGACTCTATCAAGTGTGGCAAAGATGTAAAGCAACCGAAACTATCATACACTGCTGGTGTGAGAGTAAAGTAGTTCAATCAAAACTATTTCATAATAAAGCTGGGGGAAAAATATCTTTGCCCTTACTACTAACACTAAGTATACACCTATTCTGTAACCTAGCAATTCCACTGCAAGGGCTTATCTCCAAGAGAAATGAATGCAAATGTCCACAAAAGAACATGCACAGGAATGTTTATAGCTGGGGCGCCTGGGTGGCTCAGTCGTTAAGCGTCTGCCTTCGGCTCAGGTCACGATCCCAGGGTCCTGGGATCGAGCCCCGCATCGGGATCCCTGCTCAACGGGAGGCCTGCTTCTCCCTCTCCCACTCCCTCTGCTTGCGTTCCCTCTCTTGCTGTGTCTCTCTCTGTCAAATAAATAAAATCTTTAAAAAAAAAAAAAAAAAAAGAATGTTTATAGCTGCCTGGCTCAGGCGGCTGACCGTCCAACTCTTGGTTTTGGCTCAGGTCATGATCTCAGGGTCATGGGATGGAACCTCCACCACCACCCCCCTCATGAGGCTCCACACTCAGCAGGGAGTCTGCTTGAAGATTTTCTCTCTCCCTCTGCCTCTGCCCCTCCCCCAGCTCACTCTCTCTCCCCCAAATAAATAAATCCTTAAAAAAATACTACCATCAGTTATAAACTGTATGGTAGTGAGCACTTCTTTAAAAAAGAATGTTTAGGGGCACCTGGGTGGCTCAGTCATTAAGCATCTGCCTTTGGCTCAGGTCATGATCTCTAGGTCCTGGGATCGAGCCCCGCATTGGGCTCCCTGCTCAGCGGGGATCCTGCCTCTCCCTCTCCCACTCCCCCTGCTTGTGTTCCCTCTCTCTAATAAATAAATAAAACCTTTAAAAATAAAAAATAGAAATAAAAAAGAATGTTTATTCATAATACAAAATTATTCAGAATACTTTTTATTCACAATGACCAAAAACTGAAAAAAAAATCCTCATCAACAGAATAGACAATTAAATTGTGGTATATTCACTCAATGGAATAGTACAGAGCAGTTAACAGTGAACTACTGGTACCTGCAACAACATGGACAAATCTCACGGATCTGTGAGACACAAAAAGTACATTCAATATGAAGAACACAAACACAAGAGTATATTCTATATGAAGTTCAAGAACAGGTAGGTAATCAGTAATGACAGATATGAGCAAAATGGCTACCTCTGGGTGGCAGGGCATAGACTGGGGAGAGGCTTGAGGAACCAACTTTATGAGGGAGGTACTGGAACGGTCTGTATCTTGATTGGGGTGGTGGTTATAAGGGTATGAATACATGTAAAAATCATCAAACTATACACTTAGAATTACTGCACGTTACTATACACATACATACCCTATAATTCAATTTTTAAAAAAACTAACACAAAAATGCACAAGTAGACTATAATTAACACTACTGTATTATATACCTGAAGTTAAGAGAGTAGAGCTTAACTTACCACCACACACACACACAAATGGTCATTATGCAAGAGGACAGAGATGTTAACTAACCTTACTGTGCCAGTCATTTCACAACTTCACAGGCATTAAATCAGCATGTTGTACACCTTAAATTTACACATTATATGGCAATCCTATCTCAATAAAGCTGGAGAAAAAATATGCACAAGTAAAAGGATAATACACCAAAATAATTGGTGGACCTACAACTGGTTTATTTCTTTAAATTGTTCTGTACTGTCTGAATTTTCCACCAAGACCATATTACTTATAGTCATAAAAAAAAAAAAAGCTATTTCAGTAGAATAAGAGTAGTGCTAAAATTAAACAAGTTCTTTCCCTCAAGCCTTCCCTTACCAATCAAAGCACCACTGCACCTAAATCACAGTGCTTATCACAGTGTCCCACAATGGTCTACTGACCATGAGACACAGACAGCTCTCCTACTTGCCAGTCAGAACTGGGCTTTATCTTAATATTCCTAGCATACAACACACTGCCTAGCACCGGGAATCTGCTTCATACGTGTTTACTGAACTGTACTGTAGTAAGCAAAAATATTTGCTGAGTAAACAATGTGTTAACAAGAAGTCAAAAATAAGTGATTACCTTCCATGGGAGGTATTCCAAGGTCATGGGTTTGTGAGCTGGAGTTTATACTACAGGAAAGGGTTGAGGCTTACCCAATAAAGAGATCAACTTGCATGACAGCATTCCTAAATTGTCTCACCTGTGATTTACCGACCCAACGCCACCAATCCCGTGCCTATCATTTTCTATACCAGTCAGAACCCAGACTACAGAACACAGACAAGCAATAAACTACAGGATCCACCCATCAACAGAAAAGTCAAAAGCCCAAAGGATCCAGCACAGAATCCCATCACCAAAAGCATACACACAGATCACAGACACCGTACAGACGGAGAGACAGAGAGCGGGGAAAAAAACACATCAAGAGACCAAGTTGCTAACTTGCTACAAAGTCAAAGTACAAACCTAAGTCCTCCAGCAATCATTCTCTTGGGTATTTATCCTACAGAATGGAAACACGTTCACATAAAAATCTGTAAACAAATGGTCAGCAGCTTTATCTGTAAGAATACTAGGGGTGCCTGGGCGGCTCAGTGATTAAGCGTCTGCCTTCAGCTCAGGTCATGATCCCAGGGTCCTGGAATCGAGCCCCGCATCGGGCTCCCTGCTCTGCGGGAAGCCTGCTTCTCCCTTTCCCACTCCCCCTGCTTGTGTTCCCGCTCTTGCTGTGTCTCTGTCAAATAAATAAAATCTAAAAAAAAAAAAAAAACTGGAAACTATCCAAATGTCCTTCAACAGGTCAATGGATAAACCGTGGTACATTCACACCATGAAACACTATTAAGCAGTAAAAAGGAATGATCTACTAATACACCCAACAACATGGATGAGTCTCAAGGGCACTGTGCTGAGTGAAAAAAGAGAATCTCAAACAGTTACATACTGTATAACTCCGCTTATGTAACAGTCTCAAAGTGGCGAAATCAGTGATGGAGAACAGATCAGTGCCTGCCAAGAGTTAGGGCTGAGGGCAGGGTCTGACTCTTAAAGGGTAACAAGAGAAGTTTCTCTGTGGTGATGAAGCAGTTCTGCATCCTAATCCTGGTGATGACTAATCTACAGAGTGATCTACACCAGTTAATAGCATCATGGTGGCAATGTCGACTCCCTGGTTTTGAAAATGTTCTAGGGTTATGTGAGATATCACCACTGGGGGGAAGCTGGATAAAGGGTACACAGGGAACTCTGTACCATTTTTGCAACTTCTTATGAGTCATATGATTTCAAAATGAAAAGTTTTAATTAAAAAAAAAAGAGGAGTTGGGGGCACTTGGGGCACACAGTTAGATGGGGGTCCAACTCTTGGTTTTGGCACAGGTGTGATCTCAGAGTCAGATCAAGCCCCACAAGGGGGCTTCATGCTCAGCACAGAAGTCTGCTCAAGATTATCTCCCTCT
Source organism: Callorhinus ursinus (assembly GCF_003265705.2). NCBI lineage: Eukaryota > Metazoa > Chordata > Mammalia > Carnivora > Otariidae > Callorhinus > Callorhinus ursinus. Next base: position 3,542,072 of record NW_027397074.1, on the reverse strand, counting down.
CCCTCTGCCCCTATCCCTGCTCGCAAGCTCTCTCTCTCTAAATATTTTTTTAAAAATTTGACTATAATAATTTATAGTCAAAAAGTGCAAAGAACCTGAATGTCCATCAATGGATGAATGGATAAATAAAACATGGCATATCAATACAATGCAACATTTCTGGCACTACAAAAATATGAAGTACTAATACATACCTCAACATGGATGAACGTTGAAAGCACTATGCTAAGTGAAAGAAATCAGACCCGAGACTAATATATTGTATGATACGACTTATATGAAATACCCAGAACAGGTAAGTTCGTAGAGACAGAAAATAAATTAGGAGCAGGGGAGAATGAGGCATGAGTGCTAAAAAGTACGGGGTTTATTTGGGGGGGGGGAGGATGCAAATGTTCTGGAATTAATCACTGTGATGGTTCCACAGTGTTGTAAATATACTAAAAAGCAGCAAATTATACACTTTAAAAGATATTATGTCCTAATGGAAAAGTTACATGCATTAAAAAAAAATAAAGATCCTTAAAAAATACTATTCATACATTCATTCACTCATGCCCCAAAGCAACACTATCCCAAGCCATATGATTTAGCTAATTTTTGAAATTCATGATCAAATTGACACTGTAGTCCTTCCCTGCTGCCTGTTACACACAAAGCAGGTCAATTAATAATTAGCAAACTAAACTCACTGGAACAGTCTGACGAGATTAAAATTTTGACTCAGCTAAATAGAGAAATCTTAATGCTATTCCTGACAACTACAAATTCCAGCGTACTAAAAAAGTAGCCTACAGGAACTGGCTCAATTCATAAAAGCTCACTGAATGAAAATGAATGAAGAGCCAGCTTGCGTATACAAGTAGATAATGACAAAAGTAGATCCTATTACATCAAGCCAGGCCCATGTTGTCACATAATTAGGTTTGCCAGTCATTATATTTATACGGTTTAAAATTAGATCTATTACTCCTTTTCTTCCTCTGGAGAATTAATCAAAAAGGAAAAACACTGGGCATCAGGAGACCTGAATTCTGGTGCAAACGCAGCTAACTGTGTGACTATCACCTCTGTCAGGGCTGCCTGTAAAACAAGGACTTCTCCTCAGACCAGCCGTCTCCTGAAGGCCCTTCCACCACTTCTCTCTAGCACCGCTGCTTGCACCCTGAACCAAGCAAGTCACCATGGTTTCCCTCACAGACAGAAGGCCAGCTCCCAGCCTCTACTTCTCGCCTACCCTTGACAATCCATTATTCTCCACAAACAGCCAGTGCTCTTTTTAAAACAGGAACTGATCCTGTCACTCCCATCGGTAAGCCTCCCGATGGCCTACCGGGCAGGGCCCTACCCACTCTCATCCTCCCGTCATCGTCATCTCCCGAAGCACTCCCGTCATCCTAACCTTTGGGGTCCTCCAACATTCTTAGCCCATTCCTCCCCGAGTCCTCTGCCACACTCCCATCTCCTCCTCCCCTCATTCTAGTTTCTGTTCAAATGTCACCTCCTCAGAGAGCTGAGTGTGGACTCTAGTCCCAGGCTGCCTACAGTCAACTTTGCAGCCAGACATGTTGCTTGCCCTTCTGTAAAATGGTGATTAACAACAGTGCCTACCTCAGTGTTGTCACAAGGGGTAAGAGGCAGTAAAGCTAAATGTCATCTATCACTATTACTTAAGACACCCCATCTTAATGTCCCTACCTCACAGCACTATCTGAAATGGCCATCCTGATTTGTCTTCTTCTTTGAGGTTCTCCCCCAATACCCACAGAATGTAACGTTCACGAGGAGCTTTGTCTTGTTTAAAGCTCTATCACCATCTCCAAGGAAAGGCATGCAAATACTTGTTGAATACATGAATAAATAAATCATATGGAGCATTCCTTTAAAATAATGTCTTGGGACTCCTGGGTGGCTCTGTCGGTTAAGCGTCTGCCTTCGACTCAGGTCATGATCCCAGGGTGCTGGGATCAAGTCCCGCATAGAGCTCCCTGCTCCGCGGGGAGCCTGCTTCTCCCTCTGCCTCTGCCTCTCTCTCTCTCATGAATAAATAAATAGAATCTTTAAAAAAAATTTAAAAAATAAAAATAAAATAATGTCTTAATTCAAAGAATTAAGCAAAAAATGGCATTGCATTTATCAGTTATGTAATTGGACTGGTCTCCTCTTGTTAATTACCTTGCAGACCAACCAATTTACTTAGCCATTGCCTGGGGGCTTTTCTTTCCAATCTTATCACATAAATACAATAGACAATGGAAGAATCTGACAGGTTAATCTTTGAGAGTAAAAACTGGTATTGTGGATATACACTAATTCTTTATAAACATACCACATAAATCCAAACTGCAGTACACCAAAAAAGGCTCTTGGCCATTAGGAAAGTCATACCCTGAAATATGAAAATATGAAACACATGTTGACTTAGTTAACTCAAAGTGCTTTTCTACATGTATGTCTACACATTACACACATACATATTATACATACATAAGTGTACACACACACACACACACACAGCCATTCCCAAAACTGGGACATGCTTTTTTCAATTCATTTTTACATTTCTAAACATAATGCACTTTGTGAAAATAAATGCTTTAAATTTAAAGTTGTTTTTAAAACCCAATACTCAGGATCCTAAACGTTATAGTTCTCCTTACTGATGGGCTTAATCTCCCAACGTTCAAAGGAAATCCCAAATTTAAGGCCCTGACTTGAAAGCCAGCATTAATTTTCTAAAGCATCTCAAAGTACCATGTCCATTCCGTTTTAATGTCTTAAGAATCCCAAATCAGATTTTTACGTGCCAGTTCAAGTCCTTAGTATTTTCCGTCATAATAATTTTTTAAGAAAGGCGTTATTTTATCGAGAACCCCATTTTGAGAGACCCTGAAAATACTTCCAAGTTACAGTCCATCTTGAGTGAACAAAAATCCTGTCGTGATACATCACCACGTTAGTAATGCCTCAGGCAGTTTTCATAGAGAGCATGAAATTCACCAGGCAGGCAGAGACCCAGGCGGACAGGAAGGGGAAAAGCCTAGGAACGGGGCAGGGTAGTCCCCCATAAGAAACAAAACAAGAAATGCTTCGTGATTTTCAAGATCACGCACTGCCATTCCCTGTAAGACCAAAAACACCACCGAGTATCTCTTGCTCAAAAGGAAGAGTGAAGCCACAAATCTAGGAGTAAAGACGTTGAACGCTAGTTAGCTTTTTTAAAATTAAGAGAGAAGGAGCGACACGCGGCGCTCTGCGGTCTCTCAGCAGCTCTCCAGGAAAGGCTTCTCGGGCGCCGGCCGCTCCCACTCCGGTCCGCGGCCAGGCTGGAGGTGGCCGGCGGCTGGCACGTTTTAAATATCACCACCCTATTCATCAACTCCCCGTCACAATGAGAGCCGCCGAGCCGCGCCGGGGACCGCCCGCGCACACGCCCACCGGTCCCGCGCAGCCCGCGACCCGGGCGCAGCCGCCGCGCAGCAAAGTGACGCTCGGCCCGAGCAGAAAGTTTCGAATAAAAACCCGAGCCCCGAAACGCACAGGTCTCGGCGCTGAACTCGCGCCAGGAACACGCCCGAGGCAAACCACTTGACAACCGGCTCGGGTTTTCAGCAGAAAACGCCGAGAGGCGGGGGCCGGGGAGGAAGAGAAGGCCACACAAACACACACACACACACACACACACACACACACACTCACTTTCTGGCACACTCGGCTCCTCTTCCTCTGGGGCCCCCGTGCCCAGGTGCGAGCCACGCAGCAGCCTCACGGCCGCACGCGACGCGGCGGGGCCGGGGCGGCGGACGCCAGCGCCCCTCCCGGGAAGGGCCCGCGACCCCCGGGCCAGCGCTGCGCGCAGGGAGGGTGCGCACGCCCGGCGCCTCCGCGCCCGGCCGCCGCCCCCCTCCCCCCGCCTACGGCCGCGGCCGCCCCGGGCCCGGGGGGTCCGGGGATGCTCTGCGGGCCAGCCGCGGGCTCGCACGCGCCCCTCCCCCGCCCGCCCCTCCCCCAGGGCCGCCCGCCGGGGCGCGCAGGAGGCAAGCGCCGGTGTCCCGGGGGATCAGCCCGCCGGCCCTGGGGATCCGGGCAACTTTCCCCTGCGTGGTCGCGGGCTGCCCTCGACCGGGCGGGGGCACGGACCCCGAGGCTAGCGCGGCGTGGACTCACTTTTTCGGGTGTTTCTCTCTTTTCGGCCTCCGCTTTCGGGCCTGAATGGCCAGCACTAGGGAAAGAGAAGATACACATTAACGGTCGGGCCGGCCGGCCTGCGGGGCCGCGTGGCGGGGAGGAAGAGACGCCGCGGGCCACTCACCTTTCCGGGAGCTCATCCCGACGCGGCAGAAGGGGGGCGGGGGGCTTCGCGGCGGCGGCAGCGGCGACGCGGGAGCCGAGGCGAGCCGAGCCGGGCTGCAACCTCCACTCGCTCCGCCAGCCGGGAGGAGGCGGGAACCGCGCCTGCGCCGCCGCTGCAGCCGCCGCTCCCGCGGGGGGCCCAGCGAGACCCGCCCCCGGCCGGCCCCGCCCCCGCCCCGCCCCCACCCGCCTGGTGGGGTCCGGACCCCCGCGCCGAGCCTTTCCGCGCGCCCCACACCCACGCACCTGCCCCACCTGTGCAGAAGTGACTCCCCGTGACCACCGCCACTCCCGCCCACGGCGTCCCTCGCCCCCGCCTGAGGCCGGGGCCTCCGCCTCTTGCGCCCCAGCGGCCGGCCTCCCGCCTCTCTCGGGCACCCGGCCCGCGCGACCCTCCCGAGCCACAGCCTCTCCCCTACGCACCCCGACCGATCGCGCCACCCGTCTCTCCGTGCGCCCTTCCTTGGCCGGCGCCTCCGCGGGTCTCACACCACCTCTCTTCGCGCGGCCTCTTCCCCCCCTTTGCTCCTCTACATCCTTGCATCCCCATGAGCGCCGCTTCCTCCTCTCCGGCGGGTGTGGGAAGGGCACAGGACCAAGAGCGGGGAAACCTGGGTCCTTCGCTAGCTGTGTGACCTTGGAGAAGTCCTCTCATCTCTCCCCTTTACCTACCCCGCAGGATTGTTTGAGTTCAGTGCAAATGGCATGGAAAATACGATGAGGTTTTTGGCTGAATTAAAGCCCAGCTCTACTAGTAAACGCCAAGTGCTTAACAGTTAACACAACAATCCCACCAAGTAGTTATTGTCTACGTCTTACAATGAGGAAACTGAGTCCTAAAGAAGTTGAACAGTTTGCCCAGCGATAATCCAAATGTAGGCCTAGCTGTCTCCAAACCCTTTCCACCTACCATGCTACCTAATAAAGATGGGAATCAAGCTGATAGTGGGACAAAATGATAACGGCAGTATTCCTTCGGGTGTTTAAATAATTATAATGTTTTGGAAAGATAGCCACCCCGACAATTTACTCTCTTTGGTTGTACAATTGTTAACTCATCAAAGTAACTAGTCTTATTCTGAAGATGCTAAACCCAAAGGCTGCTTAGACTTGATGAACCTTTTACTTTCTCAACCTTTTTTTTTTTTAAGTTTTTATTTTAATCACCTCCTTGGAGTGCATTCCTTAATCCCCATCACCTACTTCAGCCACCCCCATCCACTTCCCCTCTGGGAACCATCAGGTTGTTCTCTATACTTAAGTACTTTCTCAACTTTTTACTTTCAAAAATAACCCTACAGAAAAGTTGTGAGAAAAAATATAAGTAACACCCATATTAACCCATATTCACCAATTGTTAACATTTCATCACATTTGCTTTCCTTGTGTGTATGTGTGCATATGGAACTTTCTTTGTTTTTGCTGAATCACTGAAGTTTTTGCCTTGTTACCCTTTACCCTTAACATTTTGATAAGTAGGGCACCTGGGTGGCTCAGTTGGTTAAGCGACTGCCTTCAGCTCAGGTCATGATCCTGGAGTCCCGGGATCGAGTCCCACATTGGGCTCCCTGCTCGGCAGGGAGTCTGCTACTCCCTCTGACCCTCTGCTCTCTCTATCTCTCATTTTCTCTCTCAAATAAATAAATAAAATCTTTTAAAAAAACATTTCGATAAGTATCTAAGAACAAAGACATTCTACATAATCAGAATTCCATTATCATTCCAAGAAAATTTAATATTAATATATTATCTGTAATATATAGAGGCCATATTCAAATTTTCAAAATATCCCTTTTAGCTGACTTTTCTCCAATCCAGGATATAATCAAGAATCATGCATTACATTTAATTGCCATGTCTTTTTACACTTCTTTAGTCTCGAATAATCTCTGATTGTTGTTTTTCTTTTATAACACTGACTTCTTTTGAAGAACCAAATTCTACTGTTCTGCAGGATGTTCCTCAGGTTGTATTTGTCTGTTCCCTGTTAGATTCAAGTTAAATAATTTTGTCAGGTACAATGTATGGATGACATTGTGTCCATCTCAGTATGTTGCAACAGAAGGGAAATGATGTCAGTTTGTTCCATTATTCATGTTACATTTAATCATTTTTCTATGGTAAAGCTAGCTTTTTTTTTCTTTTCTATTTAAAAAAGTAGTCTATGGGGCGCCTGGGTGGCTCAGTTGGTTCAGCGACTGCCTTCGGCTCAGGTCATGATCCCGGAGTCCCGGGATCGAGTCCCACATCGGGCTCCCTGCTCAGCGGGGAGTCTGCTTCTCCCTCTGACCTCCCCCCCCTCATGCTCTCTCTCTCTCTCTCTCATTCTCTCTCTCAAATAAATAAATAAATAAATCAAATCTTTAAAAAAAAAAAAAGAAACCATATTTAAAAAAAAAAAAGTAGTCTATGTAAAAAATGGATAAAGGACTTGAATGTACGTTTCTCCAGAGATACACAAATGGCCAACAAGTACATGGAAAAGATGCTCAACACCATTAGAGAAATGCAAAGCAAAACCACAATGAGGGGCATCTGGGTGGCTCAGTCAGTTAAGCGTCTGTCTTTGCTCATGTCATGATCTCAGGGTCCTGGGTTGAGCCCCGCATCAGGCTCTCTGCTCAGCAGGCAGACTGCTTCTCTCTCACACTCTCCCTCTGGGCTCTCTTGCTCTCTCAAATAAAATCTTAAGCACGCACACACACACACACACACACACACACACACACACACACACACTCACACTGAGATACCCCTTCACACCTATTAGGATGACTATATTCCTTTTTTTAAAATGGAAAATAAGGGGCTCCTGGGTGGCTCAGTTGGTTAAGCTTCAGACTCTTGGTTTCAACTTAGGTCATGAACTCATGAGTCCTGAGGTAAAGCCCCACATCAAGCCCCACATTGAGCCCCATGGGCTCTGCGCTGAGTGGGGAGCTTCCTTGAGATTCTCTGCCCCTCCCCTGACTCTCTCTCTCAAATAAATAAATCTTTAAAAATAAATACATAAATGGAAAATAAGTGTTGGCAAGGATATAGAGATATTGGGATCCTTGTACATTGCTGTGGGAATGTAAAATGGTGCAATAACTGTGGAAAACAGTCCCACACTTCCTCAAAAAGCTAAACATAGAATTATCAGCAATTCCACCCCTAGGTATATATCCAAAATAATTGCAAACAGGTACTCAACTCCTTGTACACAAATGTGCATAGCAGTACTAATCACAGTAGCCAAAAGGTTAGAAACAACCCAAATATCCATCAACACATGAATGGATAAACAAATTATGATATACACATACAATGAAATATTTTTCAGCCCATGAAAAGAATGAAAAAGAATGATACATACTACAATATGGATGAACCTCAAGACATTATGCCACGTGAAAGAAGCCAGATACAAAAGGTCTATTTTGTATTGTATGATTCCATTTACATGAAACATCTAGAATAAGCAAATCCAGAAAGCAGAATGGTGGTGGCCAGTGGCTGGGGGTGAGGGGAAATGATGAGCAACAGCTTAATGGGTACAAAGTTTTATTTTGTAGTGGTGAAAATGTTTTGGAGCCAGAAAGAGGTGGTACTGGCACAAAGTTGTGAATGTATAAATGCCACTGAATTGTGCACTCTAAAATTGTTCACTTCATGTTATGTGAATTTCACCTCAATTTTAAAAAAACAAAAAATCTTGTGGGGTAATACTTTGAAACTCTGTGAATATCCTTCCCCAAGAATCTTTCATTCTGTGGGTTAGCATCTATTGATGATGCTTGTCTGAATCAATTATTACTATAGTGGTTGTAGAATAATGACACTATAATTCTATCATTCCATCTGTTCCATCTGTATTAATTAGGTGACATTCTTATATAAGGAAGATGTTTCATTTCTCACACTCCTTGGTTGTTTTCAGCTTGTTTTTTGCCTTTGTTTTTGGTATCAGTATTGACAGCAATTACTGTCACTTTGATTTTTGATCTTGAATTGTTCCATATTTGACCACGAAAGACCCTTCCAATTGGTAGTGTCCTTTGGACATGCCTCAATAGTTTTTGAGCATCTTTTTACTTCCTGGCACAAGATGTTACAGGAAACTTTGTACTTTCCCTGACCTGGTCTCAAAACCAGCAATGTGTCCAGTCTTAGCTCCTTCTGGAAGGTGATTAGAAGCTTTGAAGCCAAAGAAATGTGAGTTTGAAAACAATTTCTTTTATTATTTTTAACAGCTTTATTGAGATTTAATTCACATACCGTACAATTCACCCACTTAAAGTGCAAAATTCAATGGTTTTTAGTACGTTCACATGGTTGTGCAACCACCACCACAATCTAATTTTAAAATGTTTTTGTCACCCCTAAAAGAAACTCCATACTCATTAGTAGTCACTCCCCATTTCCCCCAACCTTCCCTGCCCAAGCCCTGGGCAGCCACTAATCTCCTTTCTGACTCTATAGACTTGCCCGTTCCGGACAGATCATATAAATGAAATCATACAATATGTGGCCTTTTGTGACTGGCTTCTTTCACTTAATATTGTAACCAATTTCTGCTACTAATTTCTACATAACTGTGGACAAGTTACTTAATTACAACATCTGGAAAATGATAATATCAATACCAATCCTCCTAGATCAATATGACAATCAAATAAAATAAGTAACTATTCAATACATAGTAATTATCAACAACATTAGATGGGAGACACAGACTCAATCTGTCTGCTAGATCTTTTGCATTCATTTGTTCAACAAATAATTATCAAATACCTATTAATGTAGCATTATTCTATGTATTGAGTCTACAGCACTGAACAAAGCACACAAAAATCTCCCTCCCTTGTGGAGCTTACATTCTACTGCCAGAAGCAGAAAATAAACAAAATAAATAGGTGAATTATTACTATAATTACTAGATGGCAGTAGCATCTATAAAAAGAAAAAACAATGAAAAACAAAAAAAAATACCAAACTTTTGGGGAGGTGATTTTTTTTCAAGAGTTTTTTGGGGTTTTCTTTTTAAGATTTTATTATTTATTTACTTATTTATTCAACAGAGAGAATGAGAGAGAGCACAAGCATGGGGAGCAGGAGAGGGAGAAGCAGAGTCCCTGCTGAGCAAGGAGCCCAATGTGGGGACTCGATCCCAGGACCCCGGGATCGTGACCTGAGCCGAAGGCAGACGCTTAACTGACTGAGCCACCCAGGCGCCCCTGGGGAGGTGTTAAAGAAAGGTCTCACTGAGGGGCACCTCGGTGGCTCAGTCAGTTAAGCGTCTGCCTTTGGCTCAAGTCACGATCTCGGGGTCCTGGAATCAAGCCCGGAGTTGGGCTCCCCGCTGAGCAGGGAGTCTGCTTGTCCCACCCCCTCTCTCTCTATCCCTCCCCCTGCTTGTGCTTGCCCGTTCTCAAATAAATAAATAAAATTTAAAAAAAAAAAAAAAGGTCTCACTGAGACGATAACAATTAAAGACCTTAAGGTGATCTTGTCAATCTTTTCACTTCCATAAATTAGGAGAGAACTACATTTGCCACCTAGAATATTTGTGAATTGCTTTGAATTTATTTAAAATATACCAACTTAATTATCAATAAATAAATTTGCACATACTATATTAGGTGCTTACAGAAAGAATGATAAATTATAAAGCTAGTCTCTGCAAATTTAAAAATTAGGGGCGCCCGGGTGGCTCAGTTGTTAAGCGTCTGCCTTCGGCTCAGGTCATGATCCCAGAGTCCTGGGATCGAGCCCCGCATCGGGCTCCTTGCTCAGCAGGGAGTCTGTTTCTCCCTCTCCCTCTGCTGCTCCCCCTGCTTGTGCTCTCTCTCTGTCAAATAAATAAATAAAATCTTAAAAAAAATTTAAAATTAAAAATTTCAGGGTATGTGGCTGGTTCAGTGGGTAGAGCACACGACTCAATCTCAGGGTCAGTTGTGAGTTCAAGCCCCATACTGGGTGTGGAGCCTACTGAAAAAAATATTTTTTTAAAATAAAAATGAAAAATTTCTTTGAGATGCATAATCTCAAATGACATTTTTTTAAAATATTTTATTTATTTATTTATTTGAGAGACAGAATGAGATAGAGAGAGTACATGAGAGGGGGTAGGGTCAGAGGGAGAAGCAGACTCCCTGCTCAGCAGGGAGCCTGATGCGGGACTCGATCCCGGGACTCCAGGATCATGACCTGAGCCGAAGGCAGTCGCTTAACCAACTGAGCCACCCAGGCACCCTCAAATGACATTTTAAAGGAAATTTAAAAAAAGAAACGAGAGTATAAGTATTTTTTAAGTTTTTTTTTTTTAAAGCTCTATGCCCAACGTGGGGCTCAAACTCATGACCCTGAGTATAAATTTAATTATTTTATTCTACCATTATTTATTGCTAATAAATCTAACTCTGAGAATATTATCATTAAGAGCAGAAGTAGGGCGCCTGGGTGGCTCAGTTGGTTAAGTGACTGCCTTCGGCTCAGGTCATGATCCTGGAGTCCCGGGATCGAGTCCCGCATCGGGCTCCCTGCTCAGCAGGGAATCTGCTTCTCCCTCTGACCCTCTTCCCTCTCGTGCTCTCTATCTCTCATTCTCTCTCAAATAAATAAATAAAATCTTAAAAAAAAAAAGAGCAGAAGTATTAGAACTGCATATATTTTGTTCTCTGTAGCAGTCCAAAAGAAGTGAAAAGGGCAGTATAGATGCATTTTTCCCCAACCTAGCACAACAGAATTCAAGGTGAACATAGCATATTAATTTTTACTAAATACAAGTAAAAATTACAGAATGCTGTAAACCCAATTACACACTAATATTCCTAAGTAGAGCTATTAAATCATGCTGTATCTCAGAAGGTATATTTAGTATGTCATAGAATTGGAAACAGACTTGAGAGGTCATACAACCCACCTTTGGGCCTTTAGTGGATGAGAACCCAGCCTCTTTCTAAAGGTTCTCCAATGCTTTGACATTTCTAGGAAAGTTTCTTTAGATCTAATTTATACCTTCTATTATGAAGCTTAAGCTTGTCTCTTATTATTACAGCATATTTCTCAGTGGCATTAGTACCATTAAAGCAGCAATTTCACCCAGAAGTTAGTGCACAGTGCAGTAGACCCAGACTGGCAGAATTTAAATCCTAGTCTTACCATTTACTAGGTACACCTCGGGCTGGGTAACTTGGGCCTGTTACTCAGTTTCTCTGTGCCTCAGTTTCCCCTGCTCTGCAAAATGAGGATAGTAATATTAACTACCTTATAATCTTGTGGTGATTCAATGAGTTGTTTCATCTAAGATGCTTAGAGAAGGATCTGATTGTTCAATAAATATTAGCTGTTCTTATGTATATGCACATCAAGACATGTCTTACTAATCTATAGCTACAAAACAAATTTCTCCAAATTTAGCAACTTAAAACAATAAACATTTATTATCTCACGATTTTTGTGGTCCAGGACTTCGGGAGCTGTTTGGCTGGAGAGTGAAGTTGTCACCTGGGGCTGCAGTCATCTGGAGGCTTGAGGAAGGCTGAAAGATCTGTTACCAAGATGGCTCACTCACATGGCTGTTAGCAGGAGCCCTCAGATTCTCACTGGCTCTTGCAAGGAGGTCTCACTTCCTCAACCTGGATCTTTCCATAGGGCTGCTTGGGTGTCTGGCCTCCCCCAGAGAGCAAGGAAGAAACTTCACTGCCTTTTGTGACCTACCCTCAGAAGTCACAATCCATCATTTTCACCACATTCTATTCATGAGACGCAAGTCTAGCCCATGCTCAAAGGAGGGGCATGAAACCACTTCTTGAAGGAAGAGTGACAGAGAATATGTGGACATATTTTTTAAACCACCACAAGGGGTCATTCCTTCTTTCTTTTAGTGGCTCTGATTTGCAAGCAAGAATCCTTACAGACCCCTCATTTGGCTATTGTCTAAACAGTAGAAATGAAAGAGAATTTTCAGTCCAATGTTCACACTAAATAAAAAAAAAAGGGAATGTAGTCTAGATTATCTAGGGAAAATCAACAATAGGAATAGATGTGTTATAAATAAAATGCCTACTGTATATAAGACTCTTACATAAACTAGGGCTTATGGAGCCAGGTTAAAAATGGCTCCTAAAGATCTGCCCAGGGCTCTAGTAGTAGGGATTTAGAATATTGACTAACATGCCAGCATATATCTAAACAAATTAAATGGTCTGGCCATAGTAAACTATGCTGAACTCTCGCATCATGGGCCCCATTTCTTTCAGGCATTTGGACATGGATAGAGCCATGATAGAATACTTGTTTCTCAAATATATGAACTCTGAGTATAAGAATTCTGTTTTCCATTTTATGGTAACTGATTTAAAAATCCAACATAAAATCCAATGTAAAAATAAACTGAATATGATTTTTCTCAGAGTTAAACATGAATTCTGTTCCAGCATAATTCACAATCAGTTGTTCAAAAATGTGTATTTATAACTTTCAGGTAGATAGAGACATTGTGTATGGAGATAAAATATACTTTATCATTAAGAAACAGCTTTCTAGGGGCACCTGGGTGCCTCAATTAAGTGTCAGACTCTTGGTTTCAGCTTAGATCATGATCTCAGGGTTGTAAGATCAAGCCCTGCATTGGGCTCTGTGCTCAGCATGGAGTCTGCTTAATATTCTTTCTCCCTCTCCCTCTGCCCCTCACACTTGTGTGCTCTCTCTCTCTAAAATAAATATATAAAGCTTAAAAAAATGGCTTTATAGTCGGGGTACCTGGCTGGCTCAGTCAGTGGAGCATGTGACTCTTGATCTCGAGGTTGTGAGTTCAAGCCCCATATTGGGTATAGAGACTACTTAAAAATAGAATCTTTTTGGGCGCCTGGGTGGCTCAGTTGGTTAAGCGACTGCCTTTGGCTCAGGTCATGATCCTGGAGTCCCGGGATCGAGTCCCGCATCGGGCTCCCTGCTCGGCAGGGAGTCTGCTTCTCCCTCGGACCCTCCCCCCTCTCATGTGCTCTCTCTCTCTCTCTCTCTCTCTCATTCTGTCTCAAATAAATAAATAAAATCTTTAAAAAAAAATAGAATCTTTTTTTCATTTTCTAAGGCAGGGGAGGGACAAAGGGAGAGGGAGAGAGAATCCTAAGCAGGCTCCATGCCCAGCACAGAGCCCAAGTTGGGACTCAATCTCACAACCCCAAGATCATGACCTCAGCTGAAATCAAGAGTCAGATGCTTAACTGACTGAGCCACCCAGGTGCCCCTAAAAATAAAATCTTTTTTAAAAGATTTATTTATTTATTTATTTATTATTTATTTGTCAGGGGGCGGAGAGAACACAAGTGGGGGGCATAGCAGAGGGAGACAGGCTCCCCACTGAGCAGGGAGCCCGGCGAGGGGCTCGATCCCAGGGCCCTGGGACCATGACCTGAGCTGAATGAGACAGCCAGGTGCCCCACATTGGTTTCTCTGCTCAGTGGAGAGCCTGCTTCTCCCTCTTCTTCTCCCTCTGTGCTCTCTCAAATAAATAAATAAAATCATTTAAAAAACAATGTCCCTCCTGTCACTAGTCCCACCCAGGTAACCTCTATTCTAACTACTAACACTGCCGATTAATGCTGCCTAGTTTTTAGGTTTATGGAAATGAAATCATACACTAGGCCTTTGCATCCGCTTTCTTTTGCTGGACCTGATGTTTGTGAGACTGAGCCATGTGTTACATGCAGTAATACTTTCATTGTTATAGAGTGTTCCATTTTGTGAATATACCACTTGTTTTTTAAATCCACTGGTGCCATTTACTTATTTCTTTTTTTTTTTAAGATTTTATTTTAAAGTAATCTCTGCTCCCAATGTGGGGTTTGCACTCACAACTCTGAGAGCGGTCACATGGTCTACCGACTGAGTCGGCCAGGTGCCCCCACCGGCACCACTTACTAAACTACCGTGTCTTGGTGGGCGCCCGGGTGGCTCAGTCAGTTAAGCGTCCACTCTTTTTTTTTAGATTTTTTAAATTTATTTATTTATGAGAGGCAGAGAGAGAGAGAAAGAGAGAGAGAGAGAGGCAGAGGGAGAAGCAGGCTCCTAAGGAGCAGGGGAGCCCGATGCGGGACTCGATCCCAGGACGCTGGGATCATGGCCTGAGCCGAAGGCAGACGCTTAACCATCTGAGCCACCCGGGCGCCCCGAAGCGTCCTACTCTTGATAACGGCTCAGGTCCTGATCTCAGGGTGGTGAGATTGAGCCCCACCTCAAGCTCCACACTGTGCGTGGAGTCTGCTTAAGATTCTCTCTCCCTCTCCCTTTGCCCCTCCCCACCACACTCGCTCTCTCAAAAAAAGCAAAACAAGGGGCACCTGGGTGGCTCCGTCAGTTAAGCGTCTGCCTTCGGCTCAGGTCATGATCCCGGAGTCCTGGGATCGAGCCCCGCACCGGGTTCCCCGCTCCGCTTCTCCCTCTCTCTCTGCCCCTCCCCCTCACGTGCTCGCGCGCGCGCTCTCTCTCAAATAGAATCTTTTTTTTTTTTTAATCTTATTTATTTATTTGAGAGATAGAGAGCACGAGAGGGAAGAGGGTCAGAGGGAGAAGCAGACTCCCCACTGAGCGGGGAGCCCGATGCGGGACTCGATCTCGGGACTCCAGGATCATGACCTGAGCCGAAGGCAGTCGCTTAACCAACTGAGCCACCCAGGCGCCCTCAAATAGAATCTTAAAAAAGAAAAGCAAAACAAAAAAACAAGTCCTGTGTCTTAACCCCAAACTTGCCCTTCTACTCTCAGCTTTGTAATGAGGCGTCTGTGACTCAGCCACAGACTACAATTAGTTCTGCCAGCTGGGGGCGCTAGAAGGAGCCTGGAGGATGGAAAAAGGAGAAAGCGCTTACCCCTTCCGGTCGGCGGGCGGGTCCTGTCACCTGTCACAACAGCAGTGGGTTTCAGTCTCAAGTTTTATAGTGCCCCTCAAACCAGCCTCATGGTGTCCCCTTAGAACGACAGTCAACGCCAGGCAGTACCCCCTCCTCAGACCTCTGGGTCCCAGCTCCCTCCTCTGAGCTTCTGAGGTGGAATTCCCCAGCTCTGCACTTGGTTCCCCAGCCCTAGAGATGGGTGCTGCTTCCCGCATTATTATCGTGTCACCACAGTGCCCCCTTTATCCTTTTTTAGTTCTCCAGTACCTGCTCAACTGAACGATGCCTCGTATTCACTTTTTGGTTAAAGTAGCAGATCTAAAAAAAACAAAAAAAGTAGCTAATCTAATTGCAACAAAAAGGAATTTCTGCTTTCGCTCTAGGCTCTGCGGGACTCATGATTCTACCAGTAGCGGGTGGTTCCCATGTCTCCAGTACGGACTACTATGAGTAGCAGTGCTATGAACGTTCTCGTCCCTGTCTTTTGGTGAATATGTGTATATACCTAGAAAATGGAATTGCTAAGTCATAGGGTAGGTACGTGTGTGTTTACTTTTAGCACATACCACCAGCGTATTTTCCCAAATGGTTGCCGCAGTCTTCCCCGGCTCTCACACCTGATTCTCAGGACTTTTAAAAGTCAGTAAGTGCCACAGTATTGTAAGTTACTCTCTACGTCAGGATTTTTACACTGCAATGCTAAAGAAAACTAGACTCTTGCTTAAAGAGGGACTGTACATCCTTAACTCCTCTGGGAGTGCCTGGCACGGAGTAGGTGGTGTTGAATCAATAATGAGAATAAAAGGAAGTTTAAGTCTCTCCCTTTGTACAGTTGAACTAATGTGAAACAGTAATGTAAATTGAGGTCAGTCCTACCCTAGGGCATACTCAGTAACCTGAGAACTCATTCGCCTGGGCAGCTGTAAACAGGCCTCGCTTTCCACAGGCAAGACCCATTTTACTGCTCACAGTCGGCTTAAATGAATTGATAGAGGAGCAGACCCAATGCAACAGTGGCAGGGGGACTGCTTATGGGCTGGGGCAGCCTTGTGTTTGGCACGTCAGTCTCACTGCTTAAACCCTCTCTCAAGAATCTTTTCTTGGGGGGCACCTGGGCGGCTCAGTCAGTTAAGTGTGTGCCTTCGGCTCATGATCCTGGGGTCCTGGATGGAGCCCCGCATTGGGCTCCCTCCTTCTCCCTCTCCCCCTGCTTGTTCTCTCCCTTCCTCCCTCTCTCTCTTTCTCTCTCTCTCTGTCAAATAAATAAATAAAATTTTTTCAAAAAAAAATTTTTAAAAAAAAAAAGAAAAACTTTTTTTTTTTAAAGTAAGCTCTATACCCAACATGGTGCTTGACCTCACAACCCTGACATCGAGAGTCACAAGCTTCACCACTGAACCAGCCAGGCGCCCCCTTTCTCAAAAATCTTTAATGGAGATTCCAAACTGAATTGAATCCCCTGGAGATTTATTCTCAGAGCGACTCAGACTTCAGGGTGTTCCCCTCAAACTTCCTCAATGTCTTAAGAATCACCAATACAAGTCCCGAGGCAAACAACCCACATCTGCAGACCCCACCTGAAACCTTTACAAGCCAAACTCTGAAGAACCAACAGGTTTCTAGCACCTGCTGGGAATGCAGGGCTCCTGACTTCAGCTGCTCATGGAGAAACAGTCGCAGCTTGCTAGAAAATGTTGGTACAGGAAGCTGGCCACTATCTAGCACTTCAACCTGCTCAACAAACATCAGGGCAAGGGAAAGGAGGAGGAGTGAAGGCAACATACACATTTGTTTATAAAATAACTTTTTTTTAAGATTTTTTTTTTTTTGACAGTGAGAGAGGGAACACAAGCAGGGGGAGCGGGAGAGGGAGAAGCAGGCTTCCCGCTGAGCAAGGAGCCCAATGCGGGGCTGGAGCCCAATGCGGGGCTCAATCCCAGGACCCTGGGATCATGACCTGAGCCGAAGGCAGATGCTTAATGACTGAGCCACCCAGCGCCCCAAAATAACTTTTTTAGAAGTAATCTCTACACCCAACATGGGGCTGGAACTCACAACCCTGAGATCAAGAGTCACATGTTCCACTGACTGAGCCAGCCAGACACCCCTATCAAATCATCTTTATGTGTTCTAGAACAACACAATTTCCAATGGCATAGATCTATTTTTATATAATATAGGATTGTTAGAGTGATATTCCTCTGACTTTACAAGTAATATAACCTTATTGAGGTTCTATTAATAGAATAGTCAAAACAATCCATAAAGTGGGGATTTTTCATTTGACAAACTGGTGAGGAAGCAGATATACCTAACTACGAATTAAAGACAGTGGTATAGGAGCACCTGGGCAGCTCAGTCAGTTCAGTGTCTGCCTTCGGCTCAGGTCATGATCCCGGGTCCTGGGATCAAGCCCCACATTGGGCTCCCTGCTCAGTGGGGAGTCTGCTTCTCCCTCTCCTTTTGCCCCTCCCCCTCCTTGTGCTCACACTCTTTCTCTCTCAAATGAATAAATAAAACCTTTAAAAAAAATAAAAGCTTAAAAAAAAGACAATGGCATTTTGGGGGGCACCTGGGTGGCTCAGTCGGTTAAGCACCCAACTCAGGTTGTGATCTCAGGGTTGTGAGATTGAGCCCCACATCGGACTCCATGCTGGGCATGGAACCTGCTTAAGATTCTTTCTCTCTCCCTCTCTCTCTGCCCTTCCCCACCACCACCCCCTGGGCATGCTCTCTCTCTCTCTCTCTCTCAAAAATACATACATACATACATACAATGGTATTTTTGAATCTCTGGGTATGTAAGGAATGTTTTTGTGATTCATGATAGCCAGTGACGTACAGCAAATGGATGTCTCTTCTCATGTACTATTTGTCACCAGAGAGGAAGCCAACATGTTCTGTTGTCATCGTGCAAGGTGATTGTAAGTACCTCCTATTTCTGACTCAGACATTTCTTCAGGTCTCACTTTTTCCTTCTCCTTTCCCCTTCTTGTCTAATGCTAGATTCACAGACAACTAACACCTAAAGAATCTGGTCATCTCAAGTTGAGAATGGACTCAGTTGTCTATTACTGCATTAAAAAAAAAACAACCCCAAACCCTAAAATTAGTAGCCTACAATAATGATTTCTTATTTCTCGAAATGTTGTGGTTCACTAGTCAGTTCTTCGGGTCTCATCTGGGCTCACTCATGCTGCTGTATCCATCCAGTGGGTGAGCTAGAGCTGGAGGGCCCAAGATGACCCCATTCCTATATCTGAGGCCTTGAACAGACAGGAAGACTGGGACTTCTCTTTCTCCGTGGGGTCCTTTATCATTTACTGGTCTAGCTCAGCTTCCTTGGATGGCAAGTCTCAAGAGAGTGAAGGCAAAAGCTGTGTAGGTTTCAGAAAACTCACACAATGTCATTTCCACAATATTCTATTGCTTTAAGCAAATCCTAAGGCCAGATTTATTGCAAGAGGCAATGATACCAAGGTCGTAAATTTAGGGAGGTGTGATTCACCAGGGGCACTTTATAGCAATCTAACATAGGGGTGTGTGTGTGTGTGTAAATACCTTTGGACTTCATTTGAGGCATGCTTGCCAATGCACTTAAACCCCTGCAAGGTCAATCCGTCAACAGTTTTGTTTTGTGGAACAACCACAAGGAACAAAGTAATAGGCTTGGAATATACATTACATTTATCTTGCAATTTCTGGCAAAAAGAATGCTTTCAGATCCATTAAAAAATTTCTTCCAAATCCATCCTGTGAACTAGGTAAAGTGCATATCCCCATGATATAATAGGATATACATTTGGTATTTGATCCCAGTTCCTGGCTCAGAGCTTCCAAAACATTTGAGATTTCCTGAGTATGAGAAGTGTCTTTTGTTTTTCATGATGAATCCATTTACATCACACGTGGCCAACTTAGGGTAAAGCTCCTAGAAAGCCTCAAGATAAGGCTGGTCACCAGAAAGACCAAGTGATAAGAGGGTTGAAAGTTTCAGCCCGGGGGTGTGCCTGGGTGGCTCAGTTGTTAAGTGTCTGCCTTCAGGTCAGGTCATGGTTCCAGGGTCCTGGGATGAAGCTCCACATCCGGCTCCCTGCTCAGCGGGAAGCCTGCTTCTCCCTCTCCCACTCACCCTGCTTGTGTTCCCTCTCTTGCTGTGTCTCTCTTGTCAAATAAATAAATAAAATCTTTAAAAACGAAAAAAAGAAAGTTTCAGCCCTACCCCTGACCTCCTTGGAGGGAAGGATTGCTGAAGATTGAGCTCTTGAAGATAGAAAGTCTTGAATACAATTTGAACTTCCAAGCTGGTGAAGCATCAAGGTGCTGGGAGGGTGGTGTGACCAGAGAGAGTATGGAAGCTCTGTGCACCCCACTACCCGAACCTTGCCCTATGCCTCACTTCTGTTTGGCTGCTCCTGAGTTGTATCCTTAATAATAAATCAGTAAAATGCCCTCCTGAGTTCTCCGAGCCATTCTAGCAAATTATTGAACCTGAGAAGGGGGTTGTAGCAACCCCTGCTTTATGGCCAGTCACTCAGAAGCATGGGTGATGTCTCTAAGACTTGCAACTGGTCCTAAAGCCGGAAGGGGGGCAGTTTTGTTGGGTCTGCGCTAATCCCAGGTAGTTAGCGTCTGAACTGAAGTGAATTGATGAACACCCAGTGGGTGTCCTGAGAATCAGAGAGTTGGTTGTTGGCCTTGGAAAACACTCCAGAGGTCCCATTTTTGCAGTAGGTAGGAGAGCTAGGACACAATCTTTTGACCCAGCATATACTTTTTTCCACTTTGGTTCCTCCTCTTTAAAAATAAAACATTATTTTGGGGCTCCTGGGTGGTGCAGTAGGTTGAGTGTCCAACTCTTGGTTTCAGCTCAGGTTGTGATCTCACGGTCGTGAGACTGAGCCCTGCATCAGACTCCGTGCTCATGGCAGAGTCTGCCTGAGACTCTCTCTCCCTCTCCCTCTGCTCCTCTCCCCCTCAAATAAATAAATATATCTTTAAAAAAATTATTGGGGCACCTGGGTGGCTCAGTCAGTTAAGCAACTGCCTTCGGCTGAGGTCATGATCCCAGGGTCCTGGGATCGAGCGCCACATCAGGCTCCCTGTTCAGTGGGCAGTCTGCTTCTCTCTCTCCTGCTCCCCCTGCTTGTGCTCGCTCACTCTCTGTCAACTAAATAAATAAAATCTTAAAAAAACTAACATTATTTCATAAGTCATAAGACATACCCAATGCCCTCTCCCTATATGTAAAAGAACTAGAGACCATTAAACCTAAGACTGAAAGAGAAAAAACGAAGAACAAAAGTTCTCATGATAGCCACAACAATAGGCAGACTCTCCTGTTGCAGCAAAAATTCTGGAAGGAATCAAAACTCTTATAACCCAATCCAAAGTTTCAAGGAGAAAATTGAGTTGACAGTCATATATTTATATACATGCACATATAGCACCACTAGAAACGAGGCATCTAAACTGTCTGAAAACAAACTGAATATCATGACAGCAAACGTATCTGCTAATAGTTCCTGGCAAGCGTTAAAATCAATTTAGAGCAGATAGTGGTGCTGGATGTGTCCAGAAGGTGAGTTATGCTGAGAAATATAAAACAACAACAAAATGCTTCCTATAACATTTTCAGTGGGACAAGGTCTGAAAAATCAATCAGTATCTTCTAAAAAGTACAAATAGGCAGTTCTGTAATGACAAGCTACAATTAGAATATCGTGTTAAGTTCTAAATGCAATTTGGGAGCCCCTGTCACTTGCAGCACCTTGGACAGAGGATTAGCTGGTTTCCATTAGCTTCAGCAGCCTTCTGGGGCTCTTGTTTAGTATTATAGCTCAGATCCTACATGGGCCATGAACATGCTCCTTCACTTCTTCATTTTGGAGAAAAACCGTTTATTCTCCTACATCATTTTGCTCAACTCCATAAAATTATGATTTTTTAAAAAAATGTAAATGTGGGGCGCCTGGGTGGCTCAGTTGTTAAGCATCTGCCTTCGGCTCAGGTCATGATCCCAGGGTCCTGGGATGGAGCCCCGCATCGGGCTCCCGGCTCTGCGGGAAGCCTGCTTCTCCCTCTCCCACTCTCCCTGCCTGTGTTCCCTCTCTCGCTGTGTCTTTGTCAAAAAATAAATAAAATCTTTTAAAAAATGTAAATGTGTAATCCAGGGAAAAAAGGTACAAATATTTTCATACTTAATGCACTAGTTAACCAGTCTGCTAACACAGTCTTTCTCGCTACAGATATCCTGTGCTACTCTAACACGACAGCCGGACTTCCCTCATCCCCTGCTTCAGACTGGTCACTGCTAATCAGTCTTCTATAAACTCACCTCCCATAGCCATAATGGAAGAAAAAGCTTGCTTGTTCTTATTTCCCTTGAGCCATCCTTACACTTTCCCTCTTCTTTAGTCACATTCCAGATCCAAACCACCTTCCTTTGGTAGCAGTCATCATTGGATGCCTACCCATGAACCACTTCCCTTTTCCTCCATGCCGGCAGAGCTCTATTTTTTTGTTTCTGTGTCCACTATCCCTCCATTATTGGACTATATTTTGGTTGATCTAAGCCAGTGGTTCTCACACTTTTATATTTTGGTTGATCTAAGCCAGTGGTCTCAGGATCTCTTGACACTCTTTTTTTTTTAAGATTTTATTTATTTATTTGAGAGAGAGACAAAGAGAGAGCATGCACGGGTTGGGGAGGGAGGGGCAGAGGGAGGGGGAGAAGCAGACTCCCCACTGAGCAGGGATCCTGGCGCGGGGCTTGATCCCAGGACCCTGAGATCATGACCTGAGCTGAAGGCAGACCCTTAACTGACTGAGCCACCCAGGCACCCCACTTGATACTGTTAAAAATGGTTGAGAACCTCAAAGAACTTTTGTGTTATATGTCGCTGCTTACCATATTAGAAATTAAAACCAGAAAATTATTTATTGATTGATTTATATTAATATAATAATATGCCCAGTATGTGAATTTAATAAATATGCCCAGTATGTGAATTTAAATAACAACTTAATGAAACAATAACTATATTTTCCAAAATGAACTACTTAGTTAAAAGAGTGGCACTGTTTCACATTTTTGCAAATCTCTCTAATGTCTGACTTAAAAGAAGACAGAATCTCATATTTGCATCTGCATTTAATTCATTCCCATCCCATCTCATATAGCCTCTAAAGGACTCCACGGCCCACTCTTGAGAGAATGAAAAGGAAAAGGAAAATATAAACAATGAAAACAGTTTAAAATTACCAAAAAGGATCTCCCAGGCTTCCCAGACCACCTGTTAGGTTTAAACAAATCATGCAGGTCCCTTAGGGGTGAGCACGTGACCCAGTTCACCTGAATGAGGCATCTGATTCAGTTCTCAATGACACACGAAGGGACCTCTTCTAGAGAGCTTATGGGAAAGGCTTCTTTCCTCTTTAAAGGGAAAGAGGTATTTATCAGAAGAGATTGGTTTAAGAATAGAAACCACTAGGGGCGCCTGGATGGCTCAGTTGGTTAAGTGTCTGCCTTCAGCTCAGATCATGATCCCAGGGTCCTGGGATAGAGTCTGACTCCCTGCTTGCTGGGGAGTCTGCTTAAGATTCTTTCTCTCCCTCTCCCCCTCCCTCCACCCCCCCAATGCTCCCTCTCTTAAAATATAATAAAATAAAATGGGGTTTATAATAGCATCTATGTCAATGGGTTATTGAGAGGAATAAATGAGGCAAAATCTGTCAAGTGCTTAGAACAGAGCTGGGCACATACTAAGAGCAAATAAGCATTTGTAATCAACATTGGCATCATCAGTATCATTTCCTTGGCTCCAGTAAGCATTTAAGTTTACCATCCCTGGCTCAGATTCTCAAACTTCAATGCATATTAGAAGCACATACAGTTTAGCTTTAAATGCAATTTATCAGATCCCAACCCAGTCTTGTTCAGTAGCTTCAATTTGGGGACCAAGGGATGTGCATTTTTACAAGCAGCCAGATGGTCAAACATTTTTTTGATATTGTACCCCATCAGTAAACATTTCAATAAAGCACCCTCAACATAACATTTACTTATTTTTATGCAATTAATTACATCAATCACAAAACCAATATATTACTTGCATTATAAATTGTACAAAAACATTTTAGAAGGACAAAATAATGGTAAGATAATTTTAAAAATAACTCTATTATTCACAAAATCAAGACTTTTTATTCTTACTAAAAATATTGTCAGTACTAACTTTGTAGTGAGAGCAAAATGACTAATTTTAAAGGACCATAGTCCTTTAAAATTTTTTTAAATCTTGTTTTGACCCTGTGTGAGACAGCAATTCATAAAAACACTTCTAAGTTCAGGTTATTGTGGCATTTGATTTTAATGGCTATCAAAACCAAAAATATATTTCATAAAGATTTGATATATAATAAACACTTAGTGCAAAGTCTATCAATAATGATAAGGGATAGAAATCCTTATTTAAAATAGTCCTCATAATTTTCTGTATCTGGCCCAATTCTTGTCAGATCTGATTAGATCATCATTTTTATCTTGTAAAGTAGCTTTCTATGTGTCTGTCATTGTAGGTCATTTCCTTGTTGTTAGCTTGTGTCCACAATGTTAGTGTTATCTTCAATCTGTGATTTCTCAATTTTTTTGGTCTTGGAACCTCTTTCTACATTAAAAATTATAGACCTCAAAGAGATGTTTTTTGGTGTGGTTATATATCTATTGATATTTATCATACTGGAAACTAAAACAGAGAAAAATTTAAAAAGAATTCCTAAGCACACATTCCATTTGTAGCAGAATGATGACGTCATTCATGTCATGGAGCCTCTACAAACCTCACTGCATACTCGGGAGAGTTTGAGAGTGGAAACAGGCCCATAACATCTCAGTGCTATGTATCTGGGGCTCACAGATCTCCTGTGGGTCCCCAGACCACACTTTGAGAATCCCTGCTCTGCAGAGGGATTGTGTAGGGATCTTTTCTAGCACCTACACTTTTTTTTAAAGTAGGCTCCATGCCCAATGTGGGGCTTGAACTCACGACCCAGAGATCAAGTATTGCATGCTCCACCAACTGAGTCAGCCAGGCGCCTCTCTTGGGGGAATCTTTTTAAAGCCATAGATTAATTTTGTTAGGGTTGGTTTCGTTAAACTAGATAATACAACCTATAAATCTAGTAATTAGGCTTGTGTAATCTGCAATTGGCTCATTATTCTAAAGTGTGATGATGCCTCCCTGTCAGGAACTCCAAGTCTTTCCTTTTTTTTAAGATTTTTATTTACTTATTTGACAGAGAGAGACACAGCGAGAGAGGGAACACAAGCAGGGGGAGTGGGAGAGGGAGAAGCAGGTTTCCCGCGGAGCAGGGAACCCGATGCGGGGCTCGATCCCAGGACCCTGGGACCATGACCTGAGCCGAAGGCAGACGCTTAACGACTGAGCCACCCAGGCGCCCCACTCCAAGTCTTTCCTAAGAATAACATATTTGACACTGAATGACTGATGTATGAATGACAGGTGCCAGTGTAAAAAATCTACATACTAACTACTAATTGAGCTTAATTTGACATTTACACAAAAGTAAACATAAATACATGATATACTACTTATTCCAACATCCCAAGTACCCTACACTCCACTTTAGACCACTAGGTGCAGTTAGTGCACAGGGTACTGCCTAAGAGAACAGCCCAGGAGGGGCCGCTAGGGTAAGTTGAATTGGGTCCCCTGAAAAGATATTCTGAAGTCTGAACATACCCACTCTTCACCGCCATACCTGTGAATGTGACCTTACTTGGAAACAGTTCTTTGGAGATGTCATCAAGTTAAGATGGGGTCATACTGGACTAGCATGGCTCTGAATCCAATGACCGGTGTCCTTATAAGAAGAGAGAAATCTTTGGATACAAAGATACAGAAGACACAGAGACAGAGGGGAGGAGGCCATGTGACCTCGGAGGCAGGGGTCGAGGTAGTGCATCTACAAGGCAAGGAATGCCAAGGGTGGGTCAGCCACCAGAAGCTAGGAAGAAACAAGGAAGGATTCTTCCCTAGCACCTACACAGGGAGCATGGCCCTACCAACGCCTGGATTTCCGACTTCTAGCCTCCAGCCCTGTGAGGGAATACATTTCTGTTCATTTGTTGTTTTAAAGTAAGCTACACCCAATGTGGGGCTTGACGCCACAACCCTGAGGTCAAGAGTGGCATGCTCTTCCAACTGAGCCAGCCGGGCGCCCCACTATTTCTGTTGGTTTAAGCCAGTTTGTTTGAGTTACAGCCGCAGCAGGGAACTAATAAAGGGCCCCATGTCTGAAGAGGTCTTTTGGGTCTTTGAGAAAAAGATCGGAGGGCAGGGCCGGGAAAGACAAATTCAGGCGCTGTGGCTCAGTTTTGTCTTTCAACAATCTACTAGCACAACTCTTAATTCTGGGTCACATTCTTTTTCTTCTTTTTTTAAGATTTTATTTATTTAATTGACAGAGAGAGAGACAGTGAGAGAGGGAACACAAGCAGGGGGAGGGTCAGAGGGAGAAGCAGACTCCCTACTGAGCAGGGAGCCCGATGCGGGGCTTGATCCCAGGACTCCGGGATCATGACCTGAGCCGAAGGCAGTCGCTTAACCAACTGAGCCACCCAGGCGCCTCTATCTGTCCACTCTTTGACAATCAAAGCAAAAATCTATTTTTTAAATCTATTCTTTATTGTGTATTTCAGTATGTTGGTTTGACTCTGCAACTCTGAGGCTTTAGTAAATATTTGTTTTCTAACCAGTGTAGGAGATGGGGAAGGTCTTCTAAAGGATACATAACATACAAAGACATTTCTGCATCTTAGGGAGAGTCCATAAAAGAGAATATCCTCTTTTATGCTGGATGTGTTGACTTAATTTTTTGTTTGTGTGTTGACTTAATTTAATGTATCTTATCCATAAATTTGAATAGAAGCACTCTGCAACTGATAAGAAATTTTAATTACTTTTTTTTTTTTTTTTGCTTAGGGTATTTCAAAACCACCAAAGTGTTCAGATGACTTCATTGTTTAGAATACATCACATCTAAGTGTCATTTGTTTGAATGAAAAAAAGCATTTAAACATATTTCATCAATATGATAGCCCAAAACAGAGACCCTATTTTTATATGGGAGATTTGAAGATATTAAATTATTTGTTCAAAGCAGGTTTTTAACACTGTATGTTAACTATACTGGAATTAAAATTAAAACAAACAAACAGGTTTTTAAGAAAAAGTGCCCAATCTCTGATGATCCGTGTGCGTGTGAAGTTAAGCTTAAGCATTTTATCAAAAAAAGTAAGTGAATTCAGATGAGTTCCTGTAAATGGTTGTAAGCTGACAGCCAGGAGATGGAGAGTCCCATGCTCCCTTGACTGAGCCAGCCACGTGCCCCTGGGATCTCTTATTAATTAATTTCCCTGAGTTCTTCATAAATTGATATGGAATTTTGATGGTTATACTATCTCTACTAGTAACATGCTCCATAAACGTGCCTGTGTTATAAAGTAGTACTTCTGTTTTTTTTTATCCCTAAACGAACCCTTTCAATTTACAAGATTTTTCTCATTCTAATACTGTCATTGAAAAAATTATGAGGGGTGCTGTGTGGCTCAGTTTGTACAGCATCTAACTCTTGATCTCATGGTTGTGAGTTCAAGCCCCACACTGGGCGTGGAGCCTACTTAAAAAAACAGAAAAAGAAAGAATTATGAAATGATGTACTTAAGCAAAAAGAAAAGCAGATGCAAAGAAGAAATAATAGCAAGCTCAGATTGAAAAAATATGAATTGTCTTCTATTGAAATAATTATATATAGAGAGAAAATAAAAATGATTTCTTGAATTTTTGACATACCCTATAGTGGTCTTTGATTTGAAATAGAAGTTTTTATAATTCTTAGAGGCATATATATTTTATAATATATAATACATATGTATATGTAGGCATATATAATAAATAATGCATATATACATATATAATTCTTAGAGGCATAAAACATTTTAACCAGGAATGAGGTTTAGCTTATTATTCATTCATGAAAGAACCCTACAAATTGAGAATATTTCAATAAATGATGTTAAAAGATAAACTGAGGTACATGAAGATTTTGAAGAGTTTATATGAGCCAGTATCAATTTGATTGGGCAGTGCCAAATGAAGAATGGTTAAGAGCACTGCATTGAGGGCGCCTGGGTGGCTCAGTTGGTTAAGCGACTGCCTTCGGCTCAGGTCATGATCCTGGAGTCCCGGGATTGAGTCCCACATTGGGCTCCCTGCTCAGCAGGGAGTCTGCTTCTCCCTCTGACCCTCTTCCCTCTCATGCTGTCTCTCATTCTCTCTCTCTCAAATAAATAAATAAAATCTTTAAAAAAAAAAAGAGCACTGCATTGAAAGGAGAAAAGCTTTTTTTTTTAATTAAAGATTTTATTTATTTATTTGAGAGAGAGTACGAGCAAGTGAGCGAGAGAGAAAGAGAACACAAGCAGGGGGAGTGGGAGAGGGAGAAGCAGACTCCCCGCTGAGCAGAGAGTTCGATGTGGGGCTTGATCCCTGGACTCCAGGATCATGACCTGAGCCAAAGGCAGATGCCCAACCAACGGTGTCACCCAGGCGCCCCATGAAAGGGAAAGGCTTTTATAGAGCATGCTAAAGCAAAGCAAGGAAATTATTTGATTGGCTATAGCTTAGAGTAGCCTTATTTGGGAAAAACTACTTGGATTTGTGATTAGTTGTTCTTAGGTGTCGATTTCTTAACCCTGAGGCTTTTACAGGGCTTGATTCTGGCTTAAGCTTCCATTTGCTTATGTAGGTTATCAAGATGTTAGAACCACCTCAGTCTAATGGGCTCCGTGTTTAATTACTTTAATGATGGTAATATTACATAAAATATCTGAAAATCATCTGCTCTTCTTTAACTGAAGAAGCATTTAGCTAACAGTTTGGGGTAAATGTTGTGAACATCTAAAAATTACAATGACTATAAAAATTGTGGCTACAAAAATACTATGTCACCAAAGGTAGGTCACTCCATGGTGGTTTCAATTTGCCTTTCCCTGATGGTTATTAGTGAGGTTGAGCATCTTTATAGCAGCATTATTTACAGCAGCCAAGATATGGAAGCAACCTAAGTGTCCGTTGATAGATGAACAGATAAGGAAGACCTGGTATTCATATGATTTCACTCATATGAACTTAAACAAAACAAACAAGCAAAAAAAAAAAAAAAAAACCAGAGAGAGATGAACCAAGGATCAGACTCTTAACTATGGCGAACAAACTAATGGTTACCAAAGGGGAGATGGATGGGAGGAATGGGTGAAATAGGTGATGGGAAATAAAGAGGACACTTATTAAGATGAGAGAAAAAAAACAGGGAGTCTTGTGTTGATGGAAACGTTCTGCATTTGACTGTATCAATGTCAAGATCCTGATCATGATATTATAAGCATAACAGGTAAAGGGAGTATGGATCTCTCTGTATTATTTCACAGCAACATGTAAATTTATAATTAGCTCAAAATAAAAAGTTTAATTTAAAAATATAAAATTAGGGGTGCCTGGGTAGCTCAGTCAGTTAAGCGTCTGCCTTCAGCTCAGGTCATGATTCCAGGGTCCTGGGATCGAGCCCCACATCAGGCTCCCTGCTCGGCGGGAAGCCTGCTTCTCCCTCTGCCTGCTGCTCCCCCTGCTTGTGTTCCCGCTCTCATTGTCACTCTCTGTCAAATAAATAATAAATAAAATCTTAAAAAAAAAGAAAAGAAAAAGAAAGAGAGAGAGATAGGTGGGTCACCCCTTGATTTTTGGCAAGCTGTGATGTAATAGGACCATATTCTACAAAGAGTTCTGATTTAAGAAGCTGAGTGAAGACCAATATTATTCAGATGAGGGAATACATGAGGAATTACTTAAAGAACATGGCATAAGAGTGTTTTCGTAATATGGTGATTAGGGAGGAAGGAATGCAAATTGGTTCATTATACTTTTAGTTCTAATTGTTTATTTAAAGATTTTATTTATTTATTTGAGAGAGAGCAGGAGCAGGGAGGAGAGGGAGAAGCAGACTCCCCGCTGAGCAGGGAGCCTGATATGGGTCTCGATCCCAGGACTGGGATCATGACCTAAGCCCAAGACAGATGCTTAAGCAACTGAGCCACCCACGTCAGGCTTCCCACTCAGCAGGGAGTCTGCTAGAGATTCTTTCTCTCCCTCTGCGTGCTCTCTCACTCTCTCAAATAAATAAATAAATCTTTTTTAAAAATTAAATTTTAAAATTTGAGATTGTTGTAGATTTACATTCAGTTGTAAGAAATAATACAGAGAGATGGTATGTACCCTTTACTCAGTTTCTGCAATGGTAACATCTTGCAGGACTATAGTACAGTATCACAGCAAGGATATTGCCTGATAGAGTCAAGACACAGAGCATTTCCCTCACCTCAAAGATGCGGCATGCAGCCATGTTGTAGCCACACCCATTTTCCTCAAGACCGTCGCCTCCTTCTTGAGAGCTTGTTTGGAGGTTCTAGCAGGGGAGCGCAGCTACTCGTATACCCTTGACCGAAGAACGGTCCTCTCCTCTATCGGGGAAGGTCGTCCTCTTCGACCGAGCGCGCAGCTTCGGGAGGGACGCACATGGAGCGGTGAGGGAGGAAGGGGACACCCGCCTAGCCAGCCAGATCAGCCGAATCAACCCTGGCGATCAATGGGGTGACAGATGTCGCAGCCAGATCGCCCTCACATCCGCCGTCGCCTCCTTCTTAATCCCTGGCAACTATTAATCTGCTCTTCATTTCTGTTTTGCCATTTCAAGATTATAGAAAAGATGGGGCGCCTGGGTGGCTCAGACAGTTAAGTGTCTCCCTTCGGCTCAGGTCGTGATCCCAGGGTCCTGGGATCCAGCCCCACATCAGGCTCCCTGCTCAGCGGGGAGCCTGCTTCTCCCTCGCCCTCTTCCTGCTGCTCCCCCTGCTTGTACACTCTCTCTCTCTGTCAAAAATAGATAAAATCTTAAAAAAAAAAAAAGATTATAGAAAAGAATCATATACTATATAACCTTTTGGGATTTTTTTTTTTCATACAGCATAATTCTCTGGCATTTCATCCAGGTGAGATGTGAACAATCTTCTTCTTATTTTTTTTTTTGGTGAACAATCTTACTTAATTTAAATTTCCTTATCAAAAGGCCTATCAATACCCAGTTCCTCAAATACCCTTTGAACTAGCCTTATCATTCTGTTTGCTCCCTCCCTGATGAGTGGACAAAAACCTTCTCCCTGTGTTCAGACACATTACTTTTTTTTAAAGATTTTATTTATTTATTTGAGAGACAGAGAGAAAGAGTGAGCACAAGCAGGGAGAGCAGCAGAGGGAGAGGGAGAAGCAGACTCTCTGCTGAGCAGGGAGCCTGATGTGGGACTCAATCCCAGGACCCTGAGATCATGACCTGAGCCAAAGGCAGACGCTTAACCGACTGAGCCACCCAGGCGCCCCTTTTCCCTATGTTGGTTCTCTATTTGTAGGAGTCATATATATGTCATAAATAAATATATACATTGTTTAAGTATAGTTGATGCACAATGTTACATTAGTTTCAGGTGTACTGCATAGTGATTGGACAAGTCTACACATTATGCTGTGCTGTAGCTACCAGCTGTGCAACAGCTGGTTGGTGTTCCCCATGCAGTACCTTTCATCCCCATAACTCATTCATTCCGTAACTGAAAGCCTGTACCTCTCACTCCCCTTCGCCCACTTCGCCCATCCCCTCCCTGCCCCTCCCCTCTGGCAACCACCAGTTTGTTCTCTGTATTTATTTCCTGCAAGAGTCAGATTTTTGACTTTTTGAAAATAATACTTTGATGTAATTACATATCCAGTGCCTGCTCCCTAGAGAGAGTTTCCAGTTGGCTCAATGTTTTTTTACTTAGAAAACTTGTATCTAGTAGAAAAGATCAGATCACCTTTTCTCTCCTACAGCCAGAATAAAAATGTAATTTGCTTTGAGTTTCAAAGTTATGATAAGAAATATGTTCTCTCTCCAGTGACAGGTTATTTCTGTGAGATTTGGGGGTGAGTTAAGAAGAAAGAAATTTTTAAATAGCATTTTTATCCTATGCCACTGGCTCACTTTTTACTTTTTAAGCAATGATTCCAACAGCATATCAGTGTACAGATTTACAATTAATTGGTCAAAAAAAACCCCATGGGTATTTCAGACTTCAATTTTTTGCTTCTAGTGAGAAGCAATAGTTTATGATAGAGATCATCACTTAATAGAAAAGGTATGTTTTCTCAGATGAGAAGATTAGAAGCCACTTAGTCCACTCCACTGTTTTGGAGCAGGACTAAAATAATCTTTTTTTAAAAAACCAAACGAGCAACAACAGAAGTTTATTATGGGAAACCTCAAAATACACATGAATAGAAAGAATGGGGTAACAAGCCTCTATGTAACTGTCATTTAAATTCAATATATATATATATATGTATATATATATATTTTTTTTGACAGAGAGAGCGAGAGAGCGCATGCTCAAGTTGGTGGTGAGGGACAGAGAGAGGGAGAGAGAGAATCCTAAGCAGGGTGAATAAAATCAGTATTAGTAATATTTGGCTAACTTTGTTTCATACATACCCATCATTTCCTCCAACTCAGTAAATCCCAGACATCATATAATTTCATCCATAAATACTTCAGTATGTATCTATAAAAGATAAGACACTTTTTAACATAACAGTCCCCTTATCACACTGAAAAAATCGTAACAGTTCCTTAACATAATCTAATATCCAGTCAGTATTCAAATGTTCTCCAATGTCTCAAGCATCTTTTTTTTAAGGGGCAGAGGGAGACAGAGAATAGCAAGCAGGCTCCGCACCCAGCATGGAGCCTTACGCCAGGCTCAGTCTCACTAGCCTGAGATCATGACCTGAGCCAAAATCAAGAGTTGGACACTTAACTGACTGAGCCACCCAGGCGCCCCTCTCAAGCATCTTTTTACAAGTGATTTGAAACAGGATCTAAACATGATCTGTTGTGTATATTTGATTTTTTCTTTTTTTAAAATACCATTTATTTTTGAACAGCTTTATTAAGGTAAAGTTGACATACAAGTACATGTTCAAGTGTACAATTAGATAATTTTTGACATATTATTCACCTGAGAAATTATCACCACAATCAAGATCGCCATCACCCCGAGTTTCCTCATGCCCCCTTGGTAATCTCGTAATCCTGCCCTTCCAATGTCCCCACAGACGCCCATCCCCAAGCAACCACTGATCTACTTCCCATAGATTCGTCTGCATTTTCTAAAACTTCTTAAAAATGGAATCATGCAGGGGTGCCTGGGTGGCTCAGTCGAGCATCTGACTCTTGATTTTAGCTCAGGTAGTGATCTCATGATCTTGAGCTTGAGGCCCGCGTCAGGCTTTGCACTCAGCGCAGAATCTGCTTGAGACTCTCTCTCCCTCTGCCTCCCCACCCTGCTCTCTTGCTCTCTCTCAAATAAATAAACAAATCTTTTTAAAAAATAGAATCATATGTGTTCTTTTTAGGTGTGGTTTCATTCCCTCAGCATAATTATTTTGAGACTCATAATGTTGTCATATGTATCAATAGTTCATTCCTTTTTGTTGCCTAGTAGCATTGCATTGCATGGACATGTCACAATTTGTATATCCATTCACTTGTAGATGGATACTTGGGTTGTTTCCATTTTTTAGCTTTTACAAATAAGGCTGCTATGGACATTTGTGTAAAAGACTTTGTATGTACATGTGCTTTCATTTCTCTTTGGCAAATACATAGGATTTGGATCAGTGGGTCATAGGGTAGGTTCTGTTTAACTTTCAAGTAACTACAAAATTGTTTTCCAGAGTGGCTGTATCTGTTTACAGTCTCTCCAGCAGGAGTATGAGAACTCTGATGCTCTGCATTCTCAGTAACATTTGGTATGGTCGGTCTTTTAACTTTAAATATTCAAATTTTAAACATTCTAACAGGTGACGTCCCTGTTTTCCAACCACATTTCTATTTAAGGCCAGATCGTCTTTGTCATCTTTAAACAAACAACACATTGCAACAGATTGAATGCAAAAGCAAATATGAGAATCTATCTTCTATTAGATCAGACATCAGAGACTTGCCAAAATGTAAAAGTGTCATCCTTCTCACTTTTTTTTTTTGTCTTGGAAAATAGAGTTGTTTCTATAAAAATATAATATAAATGGGCTTACTATTCTTTTCTAAATTAAGATAAAATTCCTCTCCCGGGGTGGATGCTTTCTCCATGTGGCAGGGCTGTAACTGTTCATAGCTCTCTGGAACGCCAGGGGACCAGGAGCAGCTTAGAGTTTTAACTTTCATTTTACAAATAACAACATGTTTGGGGTGCCGGCTGGCTCCGTTGGTTAAGCGTCTGCCTTTGGCTCAAGTCATGGTCTCAGGGTCCTGGGATCGAGCCCTGTGTCAAGCTCCCTGCACAGTGGGGGTCTGCCTCTCCCTCTCCCCCCTGCTCCTGCTCTCTCTAACAAATAAACAAAATCTTGAAAAACAAACAAAAAAACAAAGAACACATGTTTAAATGTTTCAACAGGCAAGTTATAACTAGCACCTTCTTTTTTTTATGATTTTGTTTTATTTATTTGACAGAGACAGCAAGAGAGGGAACACAAGCAGGGGGAGTGGGAGAGGGAGAAGCAGGCTTCCCGCTGAGCAAGGAGCCCGATGCGGGGCTTGATCCCAGGACCCTGGAATCATGACCTGAGCTGAATGCAGATGCTTAACTGACTGAGCCACCCAGGCACCCCGCACCTTACTTCTTATTCTTCTAGAACACTGAAAATCTTGCCCAGCCCTTCAGGAGGGGGATCCTGAAAGTGGTAAAGAAGTGGGAGAACCCAGTCCTGGAACAGAGTCTCACGCAGACTCCCTGTGATCAGCAGCGCTGAGGTCAGACTCGGAGGCAGCCATCCTCCCGGTGAAGAGGTGAGAAACTCTGCCTCTGAGGCCGAAGCTGACCATGAGGAACGAGTCCACCCCAGACCTAGGCTCAGACCACCTCCTGAAGCCCTTGCTCAGTGTCCATATCCCTGCCTTGAGGGCAGTGAGCGTCTCAAAGACCACGCGAAAGAAAGTAAAAAAATGGAAACTTGTCTAGGAGAATCCAGGCATGAAGTAGGAAAACCTGAAATCAGTGAAAACACAGAAGGAGCAAACAAAATAGAGAAACACAATGTTCCACTGAACAGCCTTAAGATGATGTTTGAGGAGAGTGAACCAACTCCAATCAAGCAGATTCTTCGGGCCCAGAGCCGCAGGGCAGGTGGAAGGAGGCTCTCTGGAAACAGCTCTTCTCCAGATGATGTGGAGATAGGCCCAGGTCAGTTGTCTCTTCCACATTCAATGCAGAGAAAAGCAAGAGCGGGTGAAATCTGGACTTACAACACCTGTCAGAAACCTCCATCAAGGATTGAATGGCCAAGCACCAGGCAGCTGTGTCCAAGCAGAGCAGTTCTGCCAACTCTACAAATGACTTGAGAGCCAACGGTGGTGAAATCAAAACTCATAAATTGGAACAAAAGGAGAACGTGCCCCCAGATCCTGAGGTCTGGCATCTCCCATCAGGTTGGAGAAAAGGTGTCTGCCACTGAGAACAGCCTGGCAGTCCGTTCTGCCCCTGCTGAGGATGACTCCGTAATTCCCAGGTCAAAAGTGAGGTCCAGTGGCCCGTCCATCCCAAGCCACTAAATCCAGATGCTAGAGCCTCCAGCCTCTCTGAGAGCTCTCCTCCCAAAGCAGTGAAGAAGTTTCAGGCACCTGCAAGAGAGACTTGTGTGCAAGGTCAGAAGACAGTCTACCCGATGGAGCGTGTCTTGGCCAACCAGCAGGTGGTCCACGTCAGCTGCTTCCGTTGCCCCCACTGCAACAGCAGACTTAGTCTGGGAGCATATGCATCTTTACATGGGAGAATCTACCGCAAGCCTCACTTCAACCAACTCTTCAAAGCTAAAGGCAACTATGATGAAGGCTTTGGGCATAGACCACACAAGGATCTGTGGGCAAGCAAAACTGAAAAGGAAGGGACTTCAGAGAGGCCAGCCCAGCTTCCAAATGCAGGGGGAGATTCCTCAGAGCCCAGGGCTAGAATATTGCTAAGGTGGGTGTGCTGACAGCAAGTATGGAAGCCAAGGCCTCCTCTCAGCCAGAGAAAGACTAGCCAGCTGAAACCAAGAAGCTGAAGATCGCCTGGTCGCTGCATGCCCCCCCACCCCAAGAACTTGGTAGTTCAGGAGGGACCTTGGAGGAAGGGATCAAAGTCTCCTAGCCTAAGTGACCTCCTGAGGATGGAATCGGCAAGCCTGAAGCTCCCGAGGATGTAGATCTGGATGTGAAAAAGCTAAGACGATCCTCTTCACTGAAAGAAAGAGGCCGCCCATTATCTGTAGCAGCTTCATTTCAAACCACTTCAGTCAAGAGCCCCCAAAATCTTGTCCCCACCCCCCATAAGGAAGGGCTGGAGCATGTCAGAGCAGAGTGAGGAGTTTACAGGAGGAATGCCAGCAGAAAGGAACCAAGTGGAAAACGCCAATACCTCTGAAAAGAATGGTAGTGTGGGAAAAACAACTTGGCAAAAGCAGGAATCCAGAGGAGGGGAGACAGGGAGAAGGGAGATCGTGGTTTTGAGATGGGGAGTGAGAATCTTCTAGAAAATGGTGCAAACTTAGATGAGATGACAGAAACCTCAAACAGCACTCTCCACTAGAACCCAAGTCTACAAATTGGTCCAGCTTTGCAAAAAATTCCCTACCCAGAGTCAGAAATCCCAGGACGTGGGATTCTGGGAGGGAGAAGTCGTCAGAGAGCTGTCTGTGGAGGAACAGATAAAGAGAACTTGATACTATGAGGAGGATGAGGAATGGCAAACTGCCAATGGTGTGCGGCATTGAATTGGTGTTCGTGTTAGTGAGCCCCTGACCTCACAGTGATGCACGTACACAGGCATCAGCATAAACTGTAATGTACGTGGGAGTAATTTTGGAAGAGTTCTTGCTTCAAAACAACCCCATGCTGCAGCTTATGTGAACCAATTTTAAGTGCTAGAGATAACATTCCTTCAGTCCTCCACTTTAGCCATGATGGTATACACAAGGTGCTTTGAGGTCTTCTGGTGAGGGGGGCACTATGCCAGCTGATATAGTCCAGACTCCGCTGTATTCCCAAAAGGCAATACAAAAATAGGTGATTAGTAGCACACTGTTACACTAAAAATTCAATCATGGAATTAGGGAACATGCAGAAGGGGTTTAGGGACCTAAACATTATGACTGAATGCACTTTAGTATAAAGGGTACAGTTTGTATATTTTTAAATGAATACCAATTTATTTCATATTCATCTGTTAAGAGATCAAATATTTAATCTTTAAAACATTTTTTAGGTTAATTTTCTTACTCTGGTATATGTGGGAAATTTATTGCTCTGCATCCCATTGTCTAAACCACCTCCTGAACTGGATTATTGAGATACAACACAACCATTCTTTGGGGGCACTTTCTGAGCACATTTGGTGCTTGGAGAGACCCACTCTGGTGTTTGCCAATGAGTTTGACTACACCCCAGGGGATTGCTTTCTTCTTTGGTGGTATCTGTGCAGCTCATAATTTACTGAAAGCTGCAATATTTTTTAAGATCTTTGGTACTGTTGTTTGCCATGCTGCATGTTAAAGCGAAGTGAGGAGTTTAAAGGAGGAATAACCGAAGAAACTGCCTTAAACCACTTGAGCCCAGACCCCTAAACCCTATATTCCACTTCTGATCTCCCCTTTCTGGGACACTAGGTTTTTTGTTTTATTTATTATCTTATTTTTTTGGCAGACAGTATTCCCAGGGTGCAATTAAACCAATTATAGGCCTTTTTTGGGGGAGATGGTTTTCTAGTAAAGGTTTTGGAACATTATAAACTTGAGTACATTTGTTGTACATAATTGGGATATTCCAAATTTTATGTGGGGGAGAGAGGAGGCATTTTAAGCTATAAACTTCTTTGTACTGCATTCTTGAGATTTAGCTCTAATATTTTTTAGAGATGTAAAATATTCTGCTTTCTTACAGTCTTGCTTAGTCTGAAACAGTTTTATTCAATAAAACTTTTAATTTACATTTGAAAAAATAAAACTCTAAAATTCATGTAAAACAAAATTCACCATTTTAATCATTTCAAATGCACAATTCAGTGGTTTTTATTATATTCACAACACTGTGCAGCTATGGTAACTATTTAATCTAGGAACATTTCTATGCCCAAAGAGAAACCCCATAACTTCCAATTCCCCCTTCCCTATCCCCTGGGAACCACTGATGTACTTTCTGTCCCTGTGGATTTGCCCATTTTGAGCATATTTAAATGGAATCATACAATATGTGGACTTTTGTGTCTGTCTTTTTTTTTTTTTTTTACTTACCATTATGTTTTTGAGGTTCCCCCATGTTGCAGCATGTACTTTATGCCTCTTAATGGCTGAATAGTATTCCATGTATGAATATACAATATTTTGTTTATCCATTCGTCAATTGATAATTTTTGGTTATTATAAGTAGTGCTTCCATTAACATTCATGTACAAGTTTTTTGTTTTTAAGATTTTATTTATTTATTTGAGAGAGAGCATGAGCAGGGACCGGAGCGGCAGAGAGAGAGGGAGAAGCAGATTCCCTGCAGAGCAGGGAGCCTGACTCGGGACTCGATCCCAGGACCCTGGGATCACAACCCAAGCCAAAGGGAGCCACTTAACCAACTGAGGCACCCAGGTGCCCCTCATGTACAAGTTTTTGTGCAGACGTGTTTTCATTTCCCTTGGGTGTATAGCTAGGAGTGGAATTGCTGGGTCCTATGGTAACTCTGATGTTTAACTGTTTGAGGAACTGCCAAATTATTTTCCACAGCAGCTGCACCATTTTACATCCCACCTCCCAGCAATGTATGAGGGTTCCAGTTTTTTCACCTCTGTGCCAACACTTGTAATTATTTTTTAATTCATTTTTAAAAATTATAGACATCTTAGTGGGTGGAAAGTGGTATCACGTTGTAGTTTTATTTTGCATTTCCTGATGGCTGATGATGTTGAGCATTGTTTCATGTGCGTATCGGCTATTTATACTTCTTCTTTGGACAAATGTCTGTTTAGATCTTTTGCCGTCTTTTCAAGATTTTATTTTTAAGGGGCGCCTGGGTGGCTCAGTTCGATTAACTGTCTACCTTTGGCTCAGGTCATGATCTCAGGATCCTGGAATTAAACCCCACATCAGGCTCCATGCTCGGCAGGGAGTCTGCTTGAGGATTCTCTCCCCCTCTCCTTCTGCCTTCCTCCTTCCCCGCCACGCAGGCACATGCTCTCTCTAAAATAAATAAATCTTTAAAAAAAGTTTTAAAATTTTGGAGTCCATTTCATTAACTTTTTCTTTTGTTCTTGTGCTTTCAGCATCATATCTAAGAAACTGTTGCCTAATCCAAGGTAATGAAGATCTACACTTATGCTTTCTTCCAAGAATATTATAGCTTTAACTCTTACATTTACATCTTTAATACTTTTTGAGTTAATTTCTGTACATGGTGTCATGTAGGGATCCAAATTCATGCTTCTGCATGTGAATATTATATAAAAAAATTATTCTAGGGCTGCCTGGGTGGCTCAGTCAGTTAAGCATCTGACTCTTGATCTCAGTTCAGGTCTTGATCTCAGGGTCATGAGTTCAAGCCCCGCACTGGGCTCCATGCTGGACGTGGAGGCTACTTTAAAAAAAAATATTCTAACACTTGTTAAAGATGATAAGAAACACTCTTTTCAAGAGACAACTGCGGTGGGATTTTGCAATAGGAGAGATTGGGTTCAACTCCAAATAGGATAAGGAAAAGTGGGGATTGATAGCCAAAGAGCAGGGTTGGGGGGGATGTCAGTGAGTGGAAAATGACTAAAGGAAACATCAGGGGAAGGGGTGACTCTGCCTAAAGTGACTTGACAGGATTCTTGCTGAAGTCAGGCCAGCATGATCAGATACCACCCGGGGTTGGGTGGGAGAGGGAAGGGGAATTTGAATATATATTGAGTGTGGGGGTTCTTTCTGATCTGAATGAAAAGTTTCTTGCTAACCTGGGCGATGCAGGCCCAAGGATGAACACAGAAAGTGAAAGCCTAGAGGGATCAGAGGAGCCTGGCCAGAGTTAGGTCAAGGCGGGGGGAGTCTTTGCCAATATTCAGTTGTCTCAACACCATCTGTTGGAAGATTCTTCTTTCCTTATTAAATGAGCTTGGAACATTCCAAAAAGCAATTGACCATAGATGTTTGGTATGGATTTATTTCTGGACTCTCAATTCTGTTTCACTGATCTATACATCCGTCTTTATGCTGATAACACACCATTCATGTGCCATTTTACATTAGCTCTGTAGTAGGTTTTGAAATCTGAAGCGGGAGTCCTCCAACTTTTCTTTTTCAAGACTGGCCATTTGGGGTCTCTTGCACTTCTTTATGAACTTTAGGAACACTTTGTCCATTTTGCAAAACAATCAGTTAGAATTTTGGTAGGAATTACACTAGATTTACTTGGGGATTATTGCCAAAAGCTATTATTACAAATATTTTAATTATTTAAAAATTTTTTATCTATAAAGGAAACTCATTGATCATATAATTCCTCCTCAAGTAAAGTTTCATTAAGGATCAATATAATGCTCCAACTATATTACAGAGCTAAAATAAAGGAACTAGGTATTTCACTATGTACATGTCCAGATATGACCATATAGGAAGGCTGAAAAATCAGATATTTGAAACCTAACACAGAATCACAGTGAATGTGACAGCTATAAATGCTGAATAATATGGGAGCTGTATAGTAAGTCCAATATCCTGCATAGCGTTGATGTAGGCAATATGTTTTTCAGAAATGGTGACATCTCTTGCAAATGTTTAGAACAGTCAAATCTTCCGCTCATATTCATAACTGTATTATTAGAAAATTCAGGTATATTAACATGTAAAAAATTAACATGTTTATTTGTAAATTAAAGTTTTTTTTTCTAGGTTCAGATAATTGGAAACCGGTTTTGTACTCACACTGGATAGGACATTCGAAAGTTGTATGGGGTTGGGGTGGCTCAGTCTGTAGAGCATGTGACATTTGATCTCAGGGTCGTGAGCTCAAGCCCCATGTTGGGTGTAGAGATTATTTAAAAAAAAAGTTGTGTGGGTGAGGGATAAGACTTCAATAGGCAGGAATGTCCCTTTATTGCAGAAGCCTTCTTGGATCTTTGGTTTCCATGCATTAAAATGCCAGTAACCCGCCCAATCATTGTGACAGTCGGCAATGCCCTCTCACATTTTCTAAACACTGAGCAGCCAGAACTGCCCCTTTCAGGTACAGGGGAAAGAGCACTGTACTAGGAGTCAGAGATGATGTGGTGCTCATTCTGGCCCAAGTCAGTTTGCTGCTCTGGGTCCCATTTCCCTCATCTGAAAAATGGTCTGCATGGTCTTGGAGACCTTCTTACTGCTAGTTAAAAAAAAGCATAGTTGCTAACAGGTGGGTAGCCATGTCCCCCTCTGCTGGCCAGTTAGTATGTCATAAATGTCAACAAAAGATTTTAATCTTTCCAGTGTAGAAGTTCTCACCTTTTTAAAAGTACTTTCAATTTTATTTATTTATTTTTTAAAGATTTTATTTATTTATTTGACAGAGAGAGAGACACAGCGAGAGAGGGAACACAAGCAGGGGGAGTGGGAGAGGGAGAAGCAGGCTTCCCGCAGAGCAGGGAGCCCGATGTGGGGCTCGATCCCAGGACCCTGGGATCATGACCTGAGCCGAAGGCAGACGCTTAAGGACTGAGCCACCCAGGCGCCCCTCAATTTTATTTATGTAAGTCATCTCTACACCCAACGTGGGACTTGAACTCATGACCTGGAGATCAAGAGCCACATGCTCTACCAACTGAGCCAGCCAGGAGCCCGTCATTTTCTGGAATTTATAAACCACATACAAAATGTTGAGGAATTAAAAAAAGTACCCTGTATTTCAAATCTTGGTTACCATGTTCATTTTTCCAGGCCCTTTATCAATATGTCACAAAAAGTATCCATTTTCTCAGCATCTAAATTACATTTAGAAAAGCAGGTCAGATTTCAAGTGAAACTGACATATTGTGTTGGTCAAGGACTTTTGGCTAGAATGATTTGGCTCATTCTCTCAGATGTCTCCAGCAGATCATTATCTCCAAAGAGAGAATTTTCTGTTGGAGTTAGCAGAATTCTGAGAAATATTCAACAGAGCATTAATTTTTGAATGGCTAAGCCATGAAAAATCTGTCACATAGATCTTAAATAATTTTTAAATACTAACATTGCCCAAGCTTCAAACTTCCTGTAATGATTTTCCCTTCTTCTCGAATTCATCTCCTTGTTACTATTATTATTGTTTGTATTTTTATGTTACTTGAAATGCTTTGGGGAACAAAACAGGTGCTATATTATTTTAAAGATGTTTAAAAATATAGTTATGCAAAAAAATAAAAATATAGCTATGCAAAGTAAAAAGAAAAGGCAGAAAGAACTAAAGTAGAACAGAAGGTAGGAAATGAAAAATGAAAGTCGAGGTCACATAGACAGACAACCACTGTTCATAGTTTCTGGCTTTCATTCTTTAGTTCATTATCCTTATAACATGAAATAAAATCCTTTCCTGTTTGCATCCTGACTCTAGGCTGTATTTTCTCTTTCCTGGTAAATAAGTGATTTATCACATTGACTCTTCTCACTTACTCCCAACAGTTCCAGTTTTGGCTTTTAATTCTACTTCTCCTACTGGTGGCTATCTTTCTGTCTTCAGATATTATGTGAAGTCATCTACTTCTTAAATTATAAAGGTCACATTATATCTACTAATTTCCCTCTATGAAAATGAGCAAATTAAAAGTTCTTTTAATCTCCTCCCAATTTTTGCTAGTTATAATATTACCTCGTCAAGACGAATATTTATACAGTTTATCCACTTAAATACAAAGCTGAATTTCCTCTTGGCTACAGCAAGCCATGTGTTTTTGCCTTGGAGGCTTTGTATTTGCTCTTCATGGCTCACTCCCTCACTTGATTCAGATCTCGGCCACCTCCCCAGACTTATTCTCTCCCCACGTGGAAGAGAGTAAGTCCATGTGGGGAGCTTTGTTGTCTTCGCTGAATGTTCCTAGCCAGGAACTGTTCTTGGCCAACAGGTGCTCAATAAACATTTTATTCATTCATTCATTGAAGATTTTATTTATTTGAGAGAGAATGAGCAGGGGGGAGAGGCAGAGG
Organism: Callorhinus ursinus; assembly: GCF_003265705.2. Lineage (NCBI taxonomy): Eukaryota > Metazoa > Chordata > Mammalia > Carnivora > Otariidae > Callorhinus > Callorhinus ursinus. Next base: position 3,499,472 of record NW_027397074.1, on the reverse strand, counting down.
AAGACAGAGAGAGAGAAGATTCCCCACTGAGCAGGGAACCCGACGCAGGGCTGGATCCCAGGTCCCAGGGATCATGATGCAAGCTGAAGGCAGACACTTAACCCACTGAGCCACCTAGGTGCCCCTCAATAAACATTTATTGAATGAATAGATCCTGAAAGACCAAAGGAGTGTCATAAAAGCTGTGAATGTATAAATATTATTGCAGAACCAACTAGTGTATTAGAACCAATAACAAAAGGAAAATGTAACCCTAGGTCATTAACATTTTGGCAAAGAAGAATCTTCCACATATTTCCTCTTTTATTTCTAATATGAACTGTGTTGTACTTTAGTTTCTAACTGCTACTCCCACATCATCTTCCTTTGTTGATTATTGATTATTATTATTATTCTCTACACCCAACCTGGGGCTTGAACTCACCACCCCGAGATCAAGAGTCGCATGCCCTACTGACTGAGCCAGCCAGGCGCTCCTTCTGGATTTTTAAAATTTTGTTGGAGAATCTCTTTAAAAAATTTCCCATGCAGGGAATCTCTTTAATGTCCGAAGGTATCTTCATTTTGCCTTCATATTTGGTTGATGCTGCAGCTAAGTATAGAATTTTAGGTTCTAACACTTCTCTCTTGCATCTCTGAAGCCATTGCTTCCATATTCTCCAGCATTTGGGGAAGAGAAATCTGAAGTCGGTCTGATTTGGATATTCTGCAAGTGCCCTGGTTTTTCACCCCCGTCTTTGGAAGATTTTTGGTTCTGAAATCTCATCAGAATGCGTGGACCTTCACATCGGGCTCCCTGCTCGGCAGAGAGTCTGCTTCTCCCTCTGACCCTCTTCCCTCTCGTGCTCTCATTCTCTAATAAATAAATAAAATCTTTAAAAAAAAAAAAGAATGTGTGGGCCTTTCCAATTAGTCCTCCTTGACACTTGCTGAGTGGCATTTTCTTCAGTGAGAGGTTTTCTAGGATTTATTTCTCCATGCGCATCTTTGTTCTCCTTCTTTACAGCGACGTCACCTCCATCTGCTGTCTTTCTGATTTCTGTTCTGAGAGGCTTCCTCTACTTTGTCCTCCCAACCACGTGGCCTTGCGCCAGCCCACTCTATCATTCTTCCAATCCATTACGGTACTTTGGCAATCACTCTGCCGGTTGTCCAGTCAAGCCCCTTTCCTTGAAGACCGTTTGTTGGATTGATGCACCACCGTCTGAGGGTACTAATTAGGACAATTTGAAATCTCTTCCATTTCTAGAGTTATTTATGTCTCCTGTGGGGGCCATGATGCAGTTTGCTCATGTTGGCCCTTACCTTCCATGTTGCTGCCATGTTTCTTCCTGTCTCGTAAGCTTGGACATTAACTCAGATGTGGGTGCCAAGGCCTGGGTGCACAGGCTCTTACGGACGATGTTCTCTGGCCCCAGCTGGCCTCTCCCTACGGGGAGAGTGAGCTGCTTCCGAGCAAGTGGCAGAGCCCGCCTTCCAGCATGCCTCACTAAAAGATGTGTGGGTGAGGAGCCAGCAGGCAGGCCAGGGAACCCCACAATCACCAAATTGAAAAGGGTTGTACTTTAGATGGAACAGGTAAGTGTGTGTTCCTCTTAGGCAGCCCTGCCTCTCCGTCCTCCCCACACACACCTGCGGTGGCATTCTGAAGTCCGCTCTGGTGCTGCTCTCCTTCGCCCTCCTTAGGCCACCTGCTCACTTTCTTTACACAACTATTCACGGGCTTCATCCCAAGGGCAAAGCACTTGGAACAGAGCTTAGTCCTTTACAAAGTGCCCAAGAAATATTTGTTGAACAAACAAATGATGGGAAAGAGAGAGGAGGTAACCAACTGTCCTCACAATTCCAAGCATTCTTCTTTGATGAATGACTCTAAATATGGCTTCCCAGCCCAGCCCTGCTCTTTGTATTTGTTGACCTCAAGCTAGCCAATTGCCAGGATTCCTTAATTACCTACAGTGTGTTGGGCTAAGTGCAATTTTCTTTTCTTTTTCTCTCCCAATGTGATCCCACCTGCTCATTCTCCTAAAATTTCATACTTAAATGAAAGTAAGATGCATGTGTTCAGTCTGCCATATTAAACCAGAAATATATCTGAGAGTATAGCTACCAAAAAAATTGTATTTTGGAACATCTGTTGGACCCTCCCAAGATGTAAAGTGGAGAAAATAAATAGAGGTTTTTCTATTTATTATATGTTGATATTTTATTTGGAAATTAGGAAAATAACAATATAAGTTAATTAAGTACCTGCACAAAAATTAGGGGGAAATGAGTTTTTGCCTATGTTTTTTTTTTTTTTAAGATTTTTTACTTATTTATTTGAGAGGCAGAATGAGATAGAGAGAGAGCATGAGAGGGGAGAGGGTCAGAGGGAGAAGCAGACTCCCTGCTGAGCAGGGAGCCCGATGTGGGACTCGATCCCGGGACTCCAAGATCATGACCTGAGCCGAAGGCAGTCGCTTAACCAACTGAGCCACCCAGGTGCCCCTTGCCTATGTTTTTAATAGAATTACAAATTTTAACATAGCAGCTACTTAATACATTTTAAAAAGTTTCATTATTTAAGTAATCCCTCTCTACACCCCACATGGGGCTCGAACTTACAACGCCGAGATCAAGAGTTACATGCTCCTCCAACTGAGCTAACCAGATGCCCCTTAATAAATTTTTATTGGATAAAATGAGTGATTATGAATAATAGATGAAATTTCGGGAAAAATACAGTTTTGTCATTTGAATATAAACCTCATTTGAAATAAATTTAGCTTTTAAAAAGTATAGAGTATTACATGGAAAAAAAGTTGCAGCATAGTATTCACACCCTGATTAAAAATGTGTGTCTATATACGTGTGTGTGTATCTTTGTGTACACACACATACAGATATGTATATATACACATATACGAACACAGAGAAGAAATTAGAAATAAAAGCAAACTGTTAACAGTCATGTTAGGATGTTTAGAATTAATACAATGGTGATTGAGAAGCACCAGAATCGTGACATTTATTCCAAGCGAGGGGGACTATTTATTTTTTAATTAATTAATTAATTAGAGAGAAGAGAGCAGGAGCAGAGGGGAGGGGCAGAGGGAGGAGAATTTTTTTTTTTTTTTAGCTTTTTATTTTTATTTATTTGAGAGAGAGGAGAGGGATAAGCAGACTCCATGCTGAGCACAGAGCCCAACTTGGGTCTGGATCCCATGACCTGAGCCGAAATCAAAAGTTGAAAGCTCAAAGGACTGAGCCACCCTGGTGCCCTGAGAGAATCTTAAGCAGGTTCCATGCCCAGCACCGAGCCAATGCAGGCCTTGATCTCATGACCCTGAGATCATGACCTAAGCCAAAATCTAGAGTCTGATGCTCAACCAACTGAGTCACTCAGGTGCCCCAAGAGAGACTATTTATATATAATTATGTACACGTTTAATTTGAAAAAATACATACTGGGAGACTTCCGGTTTCAGTTCTGATATATAAAGAATTTGGAAGTTGTCACTCATGTCCTTATAAGAAAAAACCTGAACAAACTGAAAATCAATGACTTGAATGAGTTTTCTTGGAGCCATCAGAAAGAATTCAGGCTGCAAGGCAAACTGTCACCTCAGAATCTGGAGACAGGAAAACACAGAGAATCACAGATGAGATCAGCTTACCTGGGCCAAAAGCTCCTGGAGCCATAACGGTAACTGATGAATTGCTAGGGGCTGGGTGTGGACTACCATTAGGGCAGGAAACTCCTACCGGCTGTGGTCTTAGAGAGGCCTCCACATTCTCGTAGATTTTACTTCTAGAAACCCCACTAGGTTCTCATTATGAAGAACCAAGAAGAAACGTATTTCTGGCAGGGGGAGGGGAAAAGTGACCATTTTGATATATGCACAGACATGTGCATATTCATGACAAAAGCCTCTTCAGCAGGGTAAGTAGACTTTAACAGAGCTTTATCTGACTCTGGGGGAGGGAAATTACCCAAATCTAGCCCCCTCTAGCCTTCCTGTCACACCTAAGGGGGAAAATGCTGAGAGACACTTGTGAAAGTCACACCCAGGGACACAGACCCCCTAAAAGACTGAGGTTTTGTATACGATTTAGTATAGGATTATATCCCTTACCATGTCTACAGGGCTACAGAATAATAACAGTGGACTCTAGCTGAAAGAGCTGCAAAGGTGCAGATTCTGTTTAAGAAGGAATTTTCAGGGAATCACAAAGACAAGAGGGGAGGCAAAAACAAGGACATGAGAGGCAATGGAAGCCTCAGACACCTACAGCTAGAGCAAATATGAAAAACAGTCCAGCTCCTAGCCAGATAAACACTAAACCACACACTGAACACCTACTTATCTCCTATTACCCGATACATGAAGTCTGGCTTTCAACAAAAATTTACAAGGCAGGGGCGCCTGGGTGGCTCAGTCGTTAAGCGTCTGCCTTCGGCTCAGGCCATGATCCCAGGGTCCTGGGATCGAGCCCCGTGTCGGGCTCCCTGCTCAGCAGGAAGCCTGCTTCTCCCTCTCCCACTCCCACTGCTTGTGTTCGCTCTCCTGCTGTCTCTCTCTCCATCAAATAAATAAATAAAATATTTTTAAAAAATTTACAAGGCATACTAAGCTTCAAGGCAAGAAAAACCACAATCTAAAGAGGCAACCCAAGCCTCAAAACCAGACTCAGATATGGTACGGATTTTTGAGTTTAAAAGAACGACGATTACTGTTAAAGGTTCCAATGGAAACAGCAGATAACACTGATAAACAGATGGTTATATAAGCAGAGAGATGGAAACAGTAATAAATAAAAAAGAAATGTTAAAAAAAAAAACCCACTGTAACAAATGAAGAATGCCTGTGATGAGTTCATCAACAGACTGGCCACAGTCAAGGAAAGAATCAGTGACTTAGAATTCTATACCTAGTAAAATCACCAACTTAGAATTCTATACCTAGTAAAATCTTTAAAAAAAGAAGTTACACAGGAAACTTCCCAAACTGAAATGCAGAGAAAAAATAATGAAAGGTCAAAACAAAACAATCCCCACCACGCCCAGGATAGAATATCCAAGAACTGTGGGACAATTTCAAAAGGTACAACATATATGTAATTAGAATACCAGAAGAAAGCAAGAACAGAGCAAAAGAAATAATATGAAGTACTAACAGCCAAGAATTTTCCAAAATTAATGACAGACACCAAACGACAGATCCAGGAGATTCAGACAACACAACACCCAAGTAGGATAAATAGCATAAAAACCACAACTAAGCATATCATATTCAAACTGCAGAAAACTAAAGACAAAGAGAAAATCATCAAAGAAGCCAGAGGGGAAAATGCCTTACCTATAGAGGAATAAGGATAGAAACTATTTGGCTTTCTCATCAGAATCCATGAAAGCAAGAAGAGAGTGGAGTGAAATATTTAAAGTGTTGAAAGAAAAAACCACCAACTTAGAATTCTATACCTAGTGAAATCATCCTGTAAAAGTGAAGCAGAAATAAAGACTTTCTCAGACAAATAAAAACTGAGAGAATTCCTCGCCAGAAGACTTGTCTTCCCAAAAATGTTAAAAGAAGTTACACAGGGGGGTGCCTGGGCGGCTCAGTCGGGTAAGCATCTGCCTTGGGCTCAGGTCATGATCCCAGAGTCCCAGGATTGAGTCCCGCATCCGGCTCCCTGCTCAGTGGGGAGTCTGCTTTTCCTCTGCCCCTCACCCTCTGTGCATCTCCCTCTCTCTAATAGATAAAATCTTTAAAAAAAGAAGTTACACAGGAAGAGGAAAAATGATACAGGTGAAGAACTTGGATGTACCCAAAGAAAGAGCACTGCAAATGGAATAAATTAATGTAAAATATAACGTTTTACATTTCTTATTCTTTTTTATAAGCTATTTCTTTTTTTAAAATTTTTAAATTATTTTTTAAAGATTTTATTTATTTATTTGACAGAGAGAGACAGCGAGAGAGGGAACACAAGCAGGGGGAGTGGCAGGCTTCCCACTGAGCAGGGAACCCAATGCGGGGCTTGATTCCAGGACCCTTGGATCACAACCTGAGCTGAACGCAGATGCTTAACGACTGAGCCACCCAGATGCCCCTTAACATTATTTTAAATTATCTTTATTTTTTTAGAGAGAGTGTGTGTGCACAAGTGGGAGTAGGGGCAGAGAGAGAGGGAGAGAGAGAATCCTAAGCAGACTCCTCGCTGAGCCTGACACAGGGCTCAATCTCATGACCCTGAGATCGTGACTTGAGCTGAAATCAAGAGTCGGACACTTAACTGACTGAGCCACCCAGGCATCTCTTCATTCTTTTTTTTTTTTTTATGATTTTTTATTTTTAAGTAATCTCTTTACACCCAACGTGGGGCTCAAACTCACAACTCTGACATCAAGAGTTGCATGTTCTACCAATTGAGCCAGCCAGGTGCCCCTACATTTCTTATTCTTTTGTTTTGTTTTGTTTTCTTTCAAGGATTTTATTTATTTATTTGACAGAGACAGAGAGAGCGAGAGAGTGAACACAAGCAGTGGGAGTGGGAGAGGGAGAAGCAGGCTTCCCGCGGAGCAGGGAGCCTGATGCAGGGCTCGATCCCAGGACCCTAACGACTGAGCCACCCAGGTGCCCCAACATTTCCTATTCTTAATCAAGCAAATAGATAACTCTTTGTTCAAAATAATAATAGTAAGAGTGAATTGGGTGATTATGGCATCTGGAAAAGTGAAATGGATAAAAGCAATGTTATAGGGACAGCACAAAGTAACTGGGAGTACTCTATTATATGGTACCTGTACTATCCACAAAATACCTGTATTACCCATGAGTCAGTATAGTGTTGAGTGGATTGTATTAGTTATAAATGTATATTGTAAATTTTAGGACAGTCACTAAAATTTTTTGAAAAGTAAAAAATGATACACTGAGAGGTGAGAAAATGTAATCATATACAATGCTCATTTAAAACCACAGGAGGCACGAGGTGCCTGGGTGGCGCAGTCAGTTAAGCATCTGACTCTTGGTTTTAGCTCAGGTTGTGCTCTCAGAGTCATGAGATCAAGCCCCATGTCGGGATCTGTGCTCAGTGTGGAGACTGCTTAGGACTCTCTCTACCTCTGCCCCTCCCACCCACTTTCTCTTTCTCTCTCTCTAAAAAAAATAATAATAAATAAATCTTTAAAAATAAAATAAAATAAAATAAAATTGGGGCACTGGGTGGCTCAGTTGGTTAAGCATCTGCCTTCGGCTCAGGTCATGATCTCAGGGTCCTGGGATCGAGCTCCATGTTGGGCTCCCTGCTCTGCAGGGGGCCTGCTTCTCCCTCTCCTCCTGCCTGCCGCTCCCCGCTGCTTGTACTCTCTGTGTCAAATAAATAAATAAAATTAAAAATAAATAAATAAATAAAACCAGAGGTTTTATTTATTTAATGCTGTATTTAAAGGCAGAAAAAGAAGGTAGAGAAAAAAGGTACGAAGAACTAGTGCAATGAACAGAAAACAAATAGATATTAACCCTACTATAACAATAATCAAATTAAGTGTGAATGATATCAATTAATTTTATTTATTTAGTGCTGTATTTTAAGGCAGAAAAAGAAGGTAGGGAAAAAAGGTACGAAGAACCAGTGCAATGAACAGAAAACAAATAGATATTAACCCTACTGTAACAATAATCAAATTAAGTGTGAATAATATCAATTAAAAAACAGATATTATCAGAGTGGATCAATAAAACAAGACCCAACTGCATGTTGTCTAAAAGAAGTCCACTATAAATATAAAGATGTAAGTTAAAAGTAAAGTGATAGAGAAAGATATACCCTGCAAACACAAAAAGAAACCTAGAGTAGCTGTATTAATTTCAGATTTCAGAAGAAGGAAAATGATCAGAGATAAAGAGGAGCATTATGTAAAGATAAAGAGGTCAATTCTTCAAGAAGACTTAACAGTCTTAAACATCTATGCACCTAACAAGAGTGTGTCAAAATGTGTGAGGCAAAAACTGACAGAAATGCAAGGAGAAACAGATAAACCCACTACTGCTGCAAGAGACTCCAACACTCTTCTTTCAGTAATGAATAGATCCAGAAGGCAGAAAATCAGTAAGGATCTAGGTGACCTGAACATCAATCAACTTGGTCTGCTCGACATTTATAGAGTATTTCATCCAGGGGTGCCTGGGTGGCTCAGTTGGTTAGGTACCTGCCTTTGGCTCAGGTGATCCCAGGGTCCTGGGACCGAGTCCCGCATCAGGCTCCTTGCTCAGTGGGGAGTCTGCTTCTCCCTCTCCCTCTGCCTGCCACTCCCCCTGCTTGTGCTCTCTCCCTCTCTCTTTCTCTGACAAATAAATAAAATATTTAAGAAAAAGAATATTTCATCCAACAACAGAATACACATTCTTCTCAAGCTCACATGGAACACTTACCAAGATAAACCATATTCTGCCATAAAACATACATGAAGGAATTTTTTAAAAGAAATATATACAAAGTATTATTCTCAGATCACATGAATTTATTTACTTAATTTTTAATATTTTATGTATTTCAGAAAGAGAACATGACAGAGTGAGCGAGCATGAGCGGGGGTGGGGGGGGAGGGAAGGGCAGAGGGAGAGGGAGAAGCAGACTCCCCGCTGAGCAAGAAGCCTGATGCCAGGCTCAATCCCAGGACCCTGGGATCATGACTTGAGCCAAAGGCAGACGTTTAACCGACTGAGCCACCCAGGTGTCCCAGATCACATGAATTTAAACTAAAAACCAATTACAGAAAGCTTGAAAACCCCAAATATCTGGAGATTACACAAGACTCTTTAAATAACATACTACTCAAAAAAGAGGCTGCAAGAAAAACTTAAACATATTTTGAACTAAATGAAAATAAAAATACAACTTATCAAAATTTGGGAATGAAGTAAAATCAGTGCTTATCAGGACATTTATAACATTAAATTCATATTCTAGAAACGAATAAAGACCTAAAGTCAATGATCTAAGTTTCCCTCTTAGGCAACTAGAGAAAGAACAGCAATTTATGCCTAGAGCAAGCAAAGAAAAATAATTAGAGCAGGAATCAGTGAAATTGAAAACAAGAAAACAGTTGAGAAAAAGCAATGAAATCAAAAGCTGGTTCTTTGAAAAGATAAAACACATTGTAAATTCTTAAATATTAGCTTTGGTGATTTTGACTACAAAGACATATCAAAACTCCTTTAGAAAGTAATATGAAGGGGGCGCCTGGGTGGCTCAGTTGTTAAGCGTCTGCCTTCGGCTCAGGTCATGATCCCAGGGTCCTGGGATCGAGCCCTGCATCGGGCTGGCTCCATGCTCCGCAGGAAGCCTGCTTCTCCCTCTCTCACTCCCACTACTTGTGTTCCCTCTTTTACTGTGTCTCTCTCTGTCAAATAAATAAAATCTTTAAAAAAAAAAAAAGAGAAGAAAGTAATACGAGGGGCGCCAGGATGGCTCAGTTGATTAAGCGTCTGCCTTTGTCCTCAGGTTGTTGGGTTCCCTGCTCAGCAGGGAGTCAGCTTCTCCCTCTCTCTCTCTGCTCATGCTCTCTCTCGCTCTTTCAAAATAAATAAATAAAAAAATAAATTAACAAATAAAATCTTAAAAGTAACATGAGCTGTAAGAGGAAATCATCTAGTTTTTTGCTTTAACATTTAGTTTTGCCATTCATATTTTATTGGACCATAAATGGATATTCTCTGGTTTTATTATTATTTTATTTTATTTTTTTAAGTAAGTTCTATATCCAATGTGGGGCTTGAACTCACGACTCCAACACGATCTATTGATTGAGACAGCCAGGTGCCCCTCTCTGGTTTTAGAAGTATAGCTGGGTCAGTGTAGTTATGTCTTTCTGTTTAACTTTGTAACTTTGAGTATCGTTGACAATGTTACATTAGTTTCAGGTACACAACACAGTGATTTCAACTTCTCTGCATGTTCTGCTGTACTCACAGCAAGTGTTAGCTACCCTCTGTCACCATACGGCACTATTACAATATCAGTTATGTCTTTGTAATTATCTGTCTTTGCTGAGCCTAAAATTAGGACATTACACATTTAAGAACAAATATATCCTTAATGTCTTAAGTGTTACAAACTCTTCAAAGTTCTGTGAAAAACATCTCCACTGTCTCGTTTACTCACTTGACAAAGCTTCCATTTTCTGATTTACTTTCCACAGTTGTATTATGTTGCTGGGTTTCCCTTTTTCACCATACTTTTGGACTGTTTTTTCCCTTACATCAGTTGGTACACGCTCAGGAAGGAAGTACCGGACAAACTGACTTCAGGAGTTCCTTCGAGGCAAGGTCTACTTAAAGATAGCAACGCCGTGCTTTCTACACACTAGGAACGCAGTCAACACTTACGGAGTGAATGAGGCATGTTCTTCCTACAAAAAAGCTAGGGACGCCAGTAATAAATACAGCCAATACGTGCTGTATTTAAAGGAAACTTTATCTTGTGGGGGATGGGCAAAATAAGGGAAAAGGATTAAAAGCACAAACTTCCAGTTATTAAATAAAATAAGTGAGCCCTGGGGGTAAAATGTACAGGATAGAGAACAGAATTAATAATCTGTAACCACTTTGTATGGTGACAGATGGTAGCTAGGTGTATCAAGGTGATCACTTTGTCATGTATATACATGTTGAATCTGTATATTTTACACTTGAAACTAATACTGTATGTCAACTACACTTCAATTAAAAAAATAGACTATATCTAATTCTGGATTTTCAGTCTTTGGAGATCCTCACATTCTGACTTCCTCCTAATTAATGCACAGAGGCCCTGCCCTCAGAGGCCAGGATGGCCCAGCAACAAAGCTGTTAATAAAAACAAAAGCAAGTAAGACAAAAATCTAAGCCCTGCCTCAATTGCCTTACCACCCCCACACAAGCTGAATTCCCAGTTTATGCTAACCAGTCACATAATCCTCATTCTCATGCCCTGAAACCTCAATTTACATTCCACAGATTTGGAATTTAAAATGTAGATAGAGGTTGCGCTAAGGATTAGCTTCTCCATTATTTAAAGAGAAAATTCCAGAGTGTCATTGGAAGTGCTAAAGGAAAACTTCAAGCATTCTGAAATATTTCAAAATCTATCAATGATATTTATGTGCTCCCATAGCAAAAATATTTACTCCAAACACCATAAAACTTAATCTATTAAGCAATTCAAAATCACGTTTAATTAACTTTACTCCCAACCTACATATTCCCAATTTTACATATTAAACTGTAACCCTCAAGACAAATTTACCATCATACCAGTGACATGCAATAAAGAAGGGATCTTTCTAGAACTTCACTATCCAATATGGTAGTCATTGGTCACATGGGGCTACTGAGCACTGGAACTGTGGCTAGTCCAGGTTGAGATCTGTTTTAAGTGTAAAATACACACTGGATGTTAAAGATTTAGTACAAAAAGGAGAGTGTATTTAGCTTTTATATACATTTTTTTATTTTTTATTTTATTTTTATTTTTTTAAAGACTTTATTTGAGAGAATGAGAGAGAGCACATGAGAGGGGGGAGGGTCAGAGGGAGATGCAGACTCCTTGCCGAGCAGGGAGCCCGATGCGGGACTCGATCATGGGACTCCAGGATCATGACCTGAGCTGAAGGCAGTCGCCCAACCAACTGAGCCACCCAGGCGCCCTACATACATTTTTTTTTAACATATAACGTATTATTTGTTTCAGAGGTACAGGTCTGCAACTCAACAGTCTGACACAATTCACAGCGCTCACCATAGCACATACCCTCCCCAATGTCTATCACCCAGCCACCCCATCCCTCCCACCCCCCACCACTCCAGCAACCCTCAGTTTGTTTCCTGAGATTAAGAATTCCTCATAGCTTTTATATTTTTTTTAAGATTTATTCTTATTTTTAAGTAATCTCTATACCCAAATGTGGGGCCAGAACTCACAACCCCGAGAGTCACATGCTTTACTGACTGAGCCAGCCATGTGCCTGTTTTTAGCTTTTAATATTAATTACATGTTGAAGTGATATTTGGGATATATTGGTTTAAGTAAAATACATCAAGTTAATCTCACCTCTTTTTACTTTAAATATTATTTTTATTATTTTTTATTTTTTTAAAGTAATCTCCATGCCCAACATGGGCATGAACCCATGACCCCGAGGATCAAGAGTCACATGCTTTACCAACTAAGCCAGCCAGGTGCGCCTCTTTTCACTTTAATTGAAGTACAGATGACACACAGTGTTACATTAGTTTCAGGAGTACAACACAGTATTTTGACAAGTCTATACAGTATGCTGTGCTCATAAGTGTAGCTATCATCCATTACCATACAATGCTATTACAGTATTATTGACTATATTCCCTAAGCCGTGCCTTTTATTCCCATGACTATTCCTTGCATAAAACTGGAAACCTGTATCTCCCACACCCCTTCACCCATTGTCTATCCACTACGTCTCTCTCCTCTGGCAACTATCAGCTTATTCTCTGAAGTTATGGGTCTGTTTTTGCCCTTTTTTATTTTTAGATTCCACACATAAATGACTCATACAGTATTTCTTTCTGAGTTATTTCACTTAGCATTATACCCTCTAAATCCATCCATGTTGTTGTAAATGACAAGATCTCATTTTTTTTAAGACTATTCATTTATTTGAGAGAGAGAGAGAGACAGAGACAGAGACGCACAAGCAGGGGGAGTGAGAGAGGGAGAAGCAGGCTTCCCGCAGAGCAGGGAGTCTGATGTGGGGCTCGATCCCAGGACCCTGGGATCACGACCTGAGCCGAAGGCAGACGCCCAACGACTGAGCCACCCAAGTACCTCGATCTCATCCTTTTTTATAGCTGAGCAATATTCCATTGTGTCTTTATCCCTTCATCTATCAATGGGTCTTTTTACTATCTTAATACGGCTACCAGAAAATTTTAAATTACATATGAGTGGACATTATATTTTTCTTAGCATTGTTCTAAAGCAACATTTGGAGCTCTTGATGTCATAGGAAGTATACATTAGAAGATAAGGGGTCTTGAATAACGTCTCCCATTACAGTTCCCTGTTGCTATCTCTTTTACATACTGATCACTTTCCCGGAGTCTTCAGCACAGGTGGAAAAGCTGCCACACAAAGTGATCACTGTACTCCTGTGGGACATCAAACCACATGGACTCTAACCATCCTTGCTTTTTACAGTTGATTTCATTAGAAGCTACAGTGCATGCCAGCCAAGAAGGAACTTTTTTTTTTTTAAGATCTTATTTATTCATGAGACAGAGAGAGAGAGAGGCAGAGGGAGAAGCAGGCTCCCTGCTAAGCAGGAAGCCCAATGCGGGGCTCCACCCCAGGACCCCAAGATCATGACCTGAGCCAAAGGCAGACACTTAACCGACTGAGCCACCCAGGTACCCCAAGAAGGAACATATTTAACTGCAGCACTTAAGACTTTTGGGGGGATGATTGTCCCAAGACAGGGTTGACTAAATCTTTGCACAAGGTATCTAGACCAAAGCAAGGTCAGAAGAGAAGGAAAACAAGATCACAGGTGGTCCTGGAGAAGACCAGAAAATGGAAACAAGTTTAAGGAATACTCTTAAGGTGATCTATATCAAGGGGGAACTCTTAAATCATCAATATGAGCCCTGGATCTAATACAATGTCATCCCACTTGCACATGCTGAACATGTACAATGCGCCCTTAATCAGTAGGACCACTGGGTATCACCTGATCAACACAGACTCCAGTGTAGCTCAGTGACTGATGTGTGACTGATGTGTGATATCTAGAGTAGTGCCATCCAGTACAGCAGCCACTGCCCATACACAGCAGTGGAACTGTGCCTAGTATTACTGAAAGCTCAATTGTACATTTTATGTAACTTAAAGATATTTGGGGGGGGGCGCCTGGGTGGCTCATTTGGTTAAGCATCTGCCTCCGGCTCAGATCATGATCCCAGGGTCCTGGGATCGAGCCCCGTGTCAGGCTCCCCGCTCAGCGGGAAGCCTGCTTCTCTCTCTCCCTCTGCTTGTGCTCTCGCTGTCTCTGTCAAATAAATAGTAACATCTAAAAAAAAATTTTTTTAAGTTAACTTAAATTTAAATTAACCCTCTGTGGCTGGTGGGGGTTGCACTGGCCACTCCAGGTCTAGAGCCTTGCTTCCCCAAGTGTGATACGCAGACTAGCAGTGCAGGACCCTCTGGGAGTTTGTTAGAAATGCAAAGTATTTCCGACTCCACCCAGAGCTCCTGAAGTACATCCCACAGTGTACAATATTGCCAGGTGGCTCCTATGCATATCCAAGTTTGGAAAGCCCTTTAGAGTACAGGGTCTTATTTGAAACTGTGTAAATTGTATACAAAGTTAGCATATCTATGTACACGTAGCTGTGTGTGTGTGTACACACTTGCCCTCTTTCCTTCCTCTGGAGGCAACATCCATACTTTTTCCTCTGATTTTTCAAGTTCATGATCCAAAACTGAGAAGTTTTAGCCTATAGGACTAGGCCCTATAAATTCAGAAAGCAGATTTCACTGAACAAAGAGAACAGTGAAGTGATCCTTGGCTCTGCAGGCACACTCTTCCATTTATGGAGGGCAGAACCGGGCCATTCACAGCTCTTGAGTTCTTCCGCTGTGCTTTCTTCACGTGTGGGAACGACACGGCATGCTGTTTCTGCTTCAGAATACCACACGTATATGTATCAGTTCAGACGAGAAGTTCATACCCATAAGAGCATTCCGGCACCAACTGCAGCTTGTGCTCATTTGTACTGTGTGGCACAGCCAGTCAGGTTTGAAGTACCCCTGTATTATTGCAGGTGCTACCAAGTTTTTGGTTGGATTCATCCAGGAAAGTTTTTTTTTTTTTTAAATAAAGTTATGCTTTAATTTTAAGATTTTATTTATTTATTTGACAGAGAGAGAGACAGCGAGAGAGGGAACACAAGCAGGGGGAGTGGGAGAGGGAAGAGCAGGCTTCCCGCAGAGCAGGGAGCCCGATGCGGGGCTTGATACCGGGACCCTGGGATCACGACCTAAGTTGAAGGCAGATGCTTAAGGACTGAGCCACCCAGGCGCCCTGGGAAATGTTTTTTTTTTATTAGTGTAATTAATGGCTGTCTAGTTACTATCTGCAACATGAAACCATGAATAAAAACAGTTGGTAATAGGAGTATGAATATTTAGCTTCTTAGTTAATAGTGCTGGGTTTACAACTTAATAAAAAATAATGGTCTTTTATTATTTCTTTTAGGCAAAAACTGAACATAAGGCATATTTATGTTGAGGATGAGGCTGCCTTCAGGCTTATAAATTTGCCTCAGAGAAATGTCTTCCCTTTGTTAAGATCAACAAAATGTCCTGACGTTGATGCTAAGGCAATGATTTATTCCAAGCTGACAAGTCCCTGGCGTTAGATGGGAGGTCTCCAAGTCTCAAAATGGCGCTAAGACTCTGCCTTGAATCATTACTTCCCCAGTGGTGTTTAAGAAGAAACATGCACAAACTGGCAGTTGGCTAATGCAGTGGGAAAATGGACTCATCCCATAGGAAAGTAAGTATTTCCCAGATGAAGACAACATTTCTAAGTTTAGCCTCACTTTTTTTCCCAATAATGTAAGTTTATAAACGCAGAGCTACTGAATGCACTTGCATTAGGCAGTTAGGTCCTCTTCATGAGCACTTTTTCACTCTTCAGTCTGATGAAGGAAAGTAACTCGCTAGCAGTGGGAAGTGCAAACAGTCCAATATACATTTAACAAATTTGGCTTTGGTGGGCTAGAAGATTCTTTAGAAACTAGCCAGCTGAAAGAGTTCTTTCCCACGAGATTTCTAATCCTTCTTCACCTCTGCAGTGTGACGGACGCCATTAAAATACAAGGGATGAAAACCAGTTCTCAGTCTTCCACTGCCGGACATGCGACAATCGTCACCCACACCGCCATGGTGGGGTGTTCCTGGTAGGGAAGCTCTTCTCCATTCTTCCCTCCAGAAAGCACGCTGGGAAGCAAGTGAGGGGTGCTGCTGGAAGAATAAGCCCGAATTCAGTCCAACACGGTCCAAGAGCCATAGAGCCTGACACTCAACTGTATTATTCTCATGACATCTCACACCCGAGCAGGACACATCTTTGTATCGACACCATCTCTGAGGATCCCTCATTCACTTCATTCCTTGCCCTCAGTCTGGGCCAAGGTTCTCATTTGCGCTCGGTTTTAGATAATTTATTTGATTAACATAACTAGTAGAAAGGAGTTTTAAAAAATATTTATTATATTTTGTTTTAGAAATGGTAGAAAATAAAAATTGGCGCACTTACGTCACACACACACGCGGAAAGGCCTATTTAACCTTCCACGCCAGAGACAAGTTTTACACAAGGGCCCGAAACGGAAACACCTACACCGAAGGTGACGAAGGCTGATGCTGCTGATTGGAGGAGCCCTTGGAAAGGTTTAAAGTTTTTTTTTCTCTGCTGTCATTCATCTTGGGACAAATAACCAGTCCAGTGGAAGGAGTTCTGAACATAAAAGGCACCTAGAGTAAAAATCAGACCTTGACTAATAAAAATAGCTGCACGCGTTTACATCGAGAAAAAAAGGTCCTATCAATGCAACTGTCCTGCAAGGCAATGAGAATATAAATGCAAAGCTACTGCAACTAAAAGATCTATCAACACTTACCTAAACCTGGTATAGGAGTTAGATGATTGACACAATCACTTTTGTGTTTATAAACCTTAGATGTTTTATCATCATTTAAATAAGCATGAGTCCTGTACTTGTATTGATAGCTAGGGGTGGGGTATTCTATTTATTCATAGTCAAGATTTGTTTTGTTGCATTTTCTCTTAAAATGCGTCGTTGCATACTCCATTCATGGACACATTAAAAATTCATGTTGTCCTTTAAGAATGTAGCAAAACCTAAAACTGCAACGTTAAACCAAAGTCCTTTTAAATTATGATAAAGCCAGGAAAGCTGACATTTTACTATGACTTAAGCACCTGAAATATACTCTGATCAATTTATATCCTCTGAGCTAGAATTAGGATCCTCAGGATTTGTATATGTATACAAATATTGCAAATTAAGCTAATAAAAACCTGAAAAAATACAAATAATCTTGAACTACAAGGATCTAAAGTACACCTATGGGTCTGAACAGGAAGCTGGCGGACACTGGATGCATCTTATCATCTGGGGAAAAGGGCTCAGCGGAGCCAGGTGGTATTCAGCTGGGTCTGGTTCTTGATGCTGGTATCCACTTTTAGCACTTCGCGAATGGCCATGGTAGCGTAGGTAGAAGGAGGGAGAGAAAAATCCATCTTCAGAGCTCTGTATTTGCCTTCTGCCAGGCAAGAGAGAAGAGAACGGTCAGAAAAGGCAGGCAGCAGCAGACAGAAAGGAAATAACCATGCTCCTTTCCTTGGGCGCCACTTCCCATGGGGCCGCAGAGAGCGAACCGTGGAAGTGAGGCCTGGGAGCATACGATCCAGCTGAATTCCTATGGTAATTCTACCCGGAACCTTCATAAGAAGGGCAGACAACACAAAAGCAACAGGGTGAAAACAGACAATGGAATGGCACCAAGAATTTGACAATGACAATGCAAATTTCATGTGTTAGACTCTGTTTGTGGCACCTGTGTTAACTCGGGGGGTGGGGGTGTGGAGGAAATATCTGATCATCTAACACCACAATCTTCTGTAATGTTCCTTCATTTTCAGCGAAATCTACCATTTTAATTATCAAGCTATAACCATGAAACTAAGATGACAAAACACAAAATAGAAATCACCGAGCTGGTGGAAGGTGGTGGTGATTACAAGAGTTTTTTTTTCTCTTTCTTTTATAGGACTTTATTCATTTATTTGAGAGAGAGAGAGAGAGAGAGAGAGAGACAGAGCATGAGCAGGGGGGAGGAGGCAGAGGGAGAAGCAGACTCCCCGATGAGCAGGGAGCCTGATGCGGGGCTTGATCCCAGGACCCTGGGATCATGACCCGACCCGAAGGCAGATGCTTAACTGACTGAGCCACCCAGGCGCCCATAATTTATGTTTTTGATTGAGAAAACATTTCACAGTTGACATAGAACTGAGCGCTGAGTAAACTTACCAGAAGCAAACACTGGTGGTGGTTTCCCTTCCAGGTTGTCCACATCTGTGTTGAAGAGTGGAATTTTAGGATCATCATATGCAACGACTTCCCTTCAAAACACATAAAGAAAGAAAAGTGTGAATGTGAACTGCCATAAACGGTACTAAGCTGCTCGTTGCCATTTGCTTAGAAAGGAAAACACACAGGCCTGTTGGATATAATTCTGGGTGGGACCATTTGATAACAGGATAGGGCCAGATCATATATGTGAGTATTGCTTTTATATTAGTATACAGCAAAGTGACAAAGGACGCCAACCTATATTAAAAAAATGTAAAATGCTTCCTTAGGATAGAAATTCTCTTTATATGTACTTGATAAGTACTAAACTTCACTTTGCACAGATGCAAATGAATTAATAATGGCATTTATGTTTTCTCCAGAGTGGTTTTCACTACTAACAACACTGCATTGCTCATGAGGCACTGCTCTCTGGAGTGGGGAGGACCAAGTCCAACCCTGCCAACCTCATCACACAACCCAGAGAAGAGGAGGGAAGGTACAAAGGGATAAAGAGATGGAGAGAGGGAAGAGAGAGAACTTCCTGGCAATGGACAGCTAACTGAAGATTTCGTTTTAAAAATTATCAAATAAAGCTTTAGTTTACATTAGGTACTGAAATATTTTAAATGAGTTAATACATGTTTATTTTTCTCTTTAGAAACATGACATTAAACAGATCCGTGTTTGGAACTCACAGCTAATTCTGAATAAAGGTAGCTTGCTCAGGGATAGCTCTGTAAGCAAATCTCAATTTTTAAAAGATCTCTTTCTGGGGCACCTGGGTGGCTCAGATGGTTAAGCGTCTGCCTTCGGCTCAGGTCATGATCCCAGGGTCCTGGGATCGAGCCCCACACCAGGCTCCTGGCTGAGCGGGGAGCCTGCTTCTCCCTCTCCCTCTGCCTCTCTCCCTGCTCATGCTCTCTCTCTCTTTCTCTCTCTGTATCTCTGGGTCTCAAATGAATAAATAAAATCTTTAAAAAAAATTAAAAAAAATAAAAGATCTCTTTTTATTTATTTTAGAGAGAGAGAGTGGGGGAGGAGGGGCCCTCAGGCAGACTCTGGAGCCAGATGCGGGGCTCAATCTCACCACCCTGAGATCATGACCTGAGCCAAAACCAAGCTGCACGCTTAACTAACTGAGCCACCCAGGTGCCCCAACAAATCTCAATTTTTTAATAATAGGGAAAAAGTCTATTCTCTGCACAATTCTTCAATAATTTAGCAAGGTCAATAAAATGTAAACCTAACCACTTTCACTCATTTGTTTCCTGATGATTTGAAAAATCCAAGTAGCAGCAATAATAATAATAGTGACAACAGCAAGGAGCACTTTTTTTTTTTTTAAGATTTTTATTTATTTGAGAGAGAGAGAATGAGAGATAGAGAGCATGAGAGGGAAAAGGGTCAGAGGGAGAAGCAGACTCCCTGCTGAGCAGGGAGCCCGATGCGGGACTCGATCCTGGGACTCCAGCCAGGATCATGACCTGAGCCGAAGGCAGTCGCTTAACCAACTGAGCCACCCAGGCGCCCCAGCAAGGAGCACTTCTACACCAGGTTGTAAATACTGGAAAATATACAGGTGATACAAAAGCTTTCAATCTCACATAATAATTCAGTTCTATTTTATTCCAGATTATCACTCACCAACTGACATTCTGAGGACGAATAATGATCTTTCGGTAAGCTCCTGATAAGGAATAATCTCGAATTTTGTGTCTCATGTTGTCAATATCCAGATTGTCTGCTGTGAGCATTTCCCTGTAGGCTTCACTGACTATAAAATACAAAAAGTTAGTCAGAATGCAGCATGCCAGCAAGCTGAAGCTAGACTACAAAGAGAGTAACATGTAAATTCAGTTAGATCATCCTAACAAAACCAGTCCCTCTAATTTATAATCCATCCTGTTCTCTGTAATCAAAATTTAGGGACTTACTCCCAGGACTAGGTGTCTCCAGCTTAGGTTGGACCAACTTGTAAGTTATCTCTTGCAAGCAGCCAGAGTATCTGGAGCGTAAGGTTCTTAAGCTAACTACAAAAAGCATTTATTTTTTTTTAAGATTTTATTTATTTATTTGACAGGGAGACACAGCAAGAGAGGGAACACAAGCAGGGGGAGTGGGAAAGGGAGAAGCAGGCTTCCCACTGAGCAGGGAGCCTGATGCGGGGCTCGATCCCAGGACCCCGGGATCATGACCTGAGCCGAAGACAGACGCTTAATGACTGAGCCACCCAGGCGCCCCTACAAAAAGCATTTCATCAGAAGTTATTCACCTACAATATACACATTCTCAGAGTTGGAAGAGACCATGTACAGAGGCCTCAAACTCTTTCTGGAGGAAGGGAGATATAAATAATATATACACATAAAAAGAGAAGACCCGGGAAAACCATCTGGGCTCAGCCTCGCACCTGATGTGGACTCTGTTTTGTAACACCCGAGAGAGACAGTCATCTAGCCTTTGCTTGCTGGGGCCAGTTACAGGTAACCACTTCTTCGTGAGAAACACAAATGTTAGAAGTTCCTTATTCCAAGCTGAAATCTGTCTTTCTAGAACTTCTGTTGACTGGTTTGGAACACGGCCGACTCACTGCGCTCTTCCACATGTACTCACGAATACTGGCCCTTTAAGCCGTCTCTTCTCTAGGCCACCCACCGTCCCTCTGCCATTTCTGTATTCCCCATAAAACACTTCATCGGTCTCAGGGTAGCAGCCTGATGTTCTGTAAGAACTCCAGATACTTTATGTAGACTGTCAAACTAGGCCTTTACAAAATAACAATTTACATTTAACCCTATTCAATGCCTTCTGTGGTTCTTTTAAAAAAACCTATTTTTCATATAATTAGTATTAACCATTCTGGGTAACATAATTTCCAAACATGATAAACAGATTTCTTTATTCAAGTTATTCATAAAAAATACTGGGTAGACCAGGGTGAAGGAAAGACTCCCTCACAGCACACCTATAAGACAACAGGGGTCCCAAATTGAGCACTGCGGGACACCGAGTGTGCGTATGTCACCAACCCACAGGCCCAAACCACCACCCATCCAGTCCGTGAGCCTCTGTCTTAGTCACAAGGTTTTCATGAATGGCTTGGTCTACGACTGTGCTGAATTTATAGATTAACTGGTATTAGCCCACATTTCTGATCCTGAGAGGTACAAGAAAGAATAGAATGTTTACTTTCTCTTTCTTGGAAGCTCTGAGCATCTTAAGTGCTTTCCTTCTCACTAGTTCCTGGAATCAGTGTCTCCTCGGGGCCTAACGGCATCATCAGAGTAGGAAGAACTTCCCTGCCCCTCCCTCATCTCCCTTGTCATTTTCTCCTCGTCTCTACTCCTGTCCCTCAGTGGAGTCAACCTCACATAAATATTAGAAGCACAGCATTTTGATTGTGTTAATCAACATGGAAGTGGCAGATGACTAACTTTTTTAAGTATCTGCATTATCAAAGAAGGGTGTTAATACCTAATCATTCTATAATTCAAGGAATATAACATTGACAAGGAAAATTCATTCTCGTCCCTTGAGAGAAAAGATGGTTTTTGTTTAAGTAGGTTCCACGCCCAGTGTGGAGCCCAACATTGGGCCTGAACTCACGACCCTGAGATCAAGACCTGAGCTGCGATCAAGAGTCAGATGCTTAACCGACTGAGCCACCCAAGCGCTCCAAGAGAAAAGATTTTTTTACAAGAAGAAATAATCTCCCACAGACCAGTTCTGGCTAGGAGTAAACTTCCAGGGTCAGATCCACCAAGCTGGTCCCATGCTCAGAGCTGCTTTCTTTTTTCCAATTTCTGAATCCTTGAACAATGAAAGTTCCAATCCACAACCTCCCCAACCCTAATCCATGAAGGTAACGGAAGTAATTCATAACAGCCTGTGGGGAATGGGAAATAAGGGTAGAGAATTCTAACTTTTCACTCTATAAACTTCTGTGCTCGTTGACTTTTAAAACATAGTAAGCAGGTATTACTTACATGGTGTCAAATAAAAAAGGCTAAAAGAAGCAATGTTAAAGTAGAACTATCCATTCACTTTCTCAATGACTTTTTCCAAAGCCTTCCTATCCTTAATAAGAATTAGTGGACTTCAGAAATTTAAATAACGCCAGTAGTAAGAGCAACCCTGGTAACAACACCAATACTACTACAACTACCACTAGTACTGCCACAATTTTGTTTCTTAATTTACTCCTCCGGGGGCGCCTGGCCGGCTTAGTTACTGGGTCATGTGACTCCTGATCTTGGGGTTATAAGTTTGAGCCCCATGCTGGGTGTAGAGATTACTTAAAAATAAAAAAATAAAAAAAAAATTTTTAATTATCCCTCTGAATACATCCCTTCCTGGGGGGCTTTATACATAAACATGATTTATAAATGCTTGAAATTGAAACATTTTCAAGCCTGATGGAAATCAAAGTTCTAAAATTATATTTCAAGTACTGATTCTTTCCCCCCTCTCTCTACCCTTGGCGGCCAGTGGCTTAAATACGTCAGACTTTTTTTTTTTTTTTTTAAGATTTTATTTATTTATTTGACAGAGATAGAGCACAAGCAGGGGGAGCGGAAGGCAGAGGGAGAAGCAGGCTCCCTGTGGAGCAGGGGGAGCCCAATGTGGGGCTCGATCCCAGGACTTTGGAATCGTGACCTGAGCCGAAGGCAGCTGCTTAACCAACTGAGCCACCCAGGTGCCCTGTCAGACTTTTAACTATTTTCCCCAGACAGGGAACTTACTTTTATGCTTTGGGTAGATAACATCAAAGCCCGGCAAGGGCATTACCACATCATGGATGGAGTAATTATTAACATCTTCTTCATCAATGTAGGTGGCTGTAGCTGCAAAGTCACAAATAGAGAAATTAAGAAAAATTATGAAAATAGGTATATCTGCATGAGCCTGATCTTCTAAAATTATACCCATCTAAGAAGTCAGAAGTACAAGCTGACATGGCTGAGTGGTCTACAAAGCTTAAAGAAATGAAGTTAGAGATCTTTTTGTCCTTTCTTTATTTCCCAAGAAATAAAAATCATGGACTGAGATAAGTGGAAAGTAAAAAAAAAAAAATTATTTCTCACCCTCAATTTTCTAGAATGTTTACTTTTTTTTTTAAGATTTTATTTATTTATTTGAAAGAGAGAACGAGAGAGTGCATGAGAGGGAGGAGGGTCAGAGGGAGAAGCAGACTCCCTGCTGAGCAGGGAGCCCAATGTGGGACTCGATCCCGGCACCCGGGGATCATAACCTGAGCTGAAGGCAGTCGCTTAACCGACTGAGCCACACAGGTGCCCCTAGAATGTTTGCTTTAAATAATCAGCGCCTTTTTCCTTTTTAAACAACACAAAAAAATACTATCTAGAACGCTATCATCAATGGATGCATTCTGCTAAGAGAATAATTTTTTTTTTTTAAGATTTTATGTATTTGACAGAGAGAGAGATAGCGAGAGCAGGAACACAAGCAGGGGGAGCGGGAGAGGGAGAAGCAGGCTTCCCGAGGAGCAGAGAGCCCAATGTGGGGCTCGATCCCAGGACTCTGGGATCATGACCTGAGCCGAAGGCAGACGCTTAACGACTGAGCCACCCAGGCGCCCAGCTAAGAGAATAATTTAAAAAATCCATCTGCATTTAGAGAATGAAATGGGACATCAAAATACACTGGATGTAATCAACACTGGATGAGGTTAAAAACTATTAATTCAGCTTAATAAAAATTTCTCAACAGAAACCTTAGTGGATTTACTGGGCATATGTGTAGATGAGCAGGCTATGTCTTCAGATAGTAGAAGGACAGCCGGGTATGCCAGAAGAACATGGACTGTGGAAACAGGCAGACTTTGACTCTGAATCCCTGCCTTTTCTTTTTTTTAACCAGCTTTGGAACCCTGTGAACCTCGTCTGAAGAACAGAGAGAATACCTCACAGAATACTATGAGCTTTAAACCGGAAGATGTAGGCAAAGGGCTTAGCACAAGGCCTGGCCCGTAGTGAGGGCTCAGCATCGGATGGGATCATCTGTGTTTTATGAATGCTGAGGGCACAGGGTATGCACTAAATGTGTTATATCATGGCCTGTATGTAAAGTGAGCTCCAGTTGAGTGTTGACTTAAAGAAACTCTTTAAAACTGGCAGACAACAGCTGAGAGGCCAAGGTATGTCCAGAAGTAGAGAGGAGTTTGCAAGACCCAGATTATAGTTTGGAAAAAGATTTAAGGCAACACTGAGTCCAAATCTTATTCTAGTTGAGAAAATGGAGGCCCAGAGACCTCCAGAGAGAGTTAGGTGCTTACGCAAATTGGATATATATTTTTTCTTTTTTAAAAGGCTTTATTTATTCATTTGACAGAGAGAGACAGACAGAAAGTGCAAGCAGGGGGAGCTGCAGGCAGAGGGAGAGGGAGAAGCAGACTCCCGCTGAGCAGGAAGCCTGATGCGGGGCTCCATCCCAGGACCCCGGGATCATGACCTGAGCCGAAGGCAGATGCTTAATTAATTGGTGCCCCAAACTGGATATATATTTTCATTAAAGACACAGAATCAAACTGTTCAATCTGAGTTTACAATGTCTTTCCACTTCAACCTTACTAGACATCTCTCTAAGTAGTGGCCAGGCTGGATTTTAAGCACCAATGTCAAACAACTCTAGTTGGGTGGAATAATGAGGATATCTGCCTTTTTACCTCCTTTGAGAACAAGGTCACCTGGAACGGGCTTCAGTCCGTACTCTTCTATTCTCTTGCTTACCATGTTATTCCATACATAGCTTTGGTAGCTATGAATATACATTAAGCGATTATTTCTTGGTATCTGGAAGGAAGGAAAAAAATACATATTCTGAATATTAAAAGTACTGTACTTTCCAAGATATCTCACTTGTTTAGTGGTGACCCTAGGATAAGCAGCTCATACCTTGTCATTTTTCTAATGGCTGACAGAAACAGTGACTGACGTGCAGCACCCAGTGTGAGAGACAGAACTTCTCTGACTCTGACTATGGGTATTCACAGTCAGCTCCGAATGCAGTGGTTGCCATGCATTCATGCAAACAAAGCAACTCTGGGAGAACCTCTACCCTGAATCAAAGACACAGGGCTCAAACTGTAGAAATTTACACATCACTTACAGTGCAAACAGTGCTTTCTTCCTGATAATTCCATGGAAGGAGAAAACCTAGATGACCGAATGGACAACTAATTTCACATAGCAAAAATTCTGTTTTGTTTGCCCGGGGAAGCATAAATAAGACTGAAGTTGAAGAGTTATAACCAGTCTATTCTGGATTATAGATATTTGAATACTAGCACAGGCCACACGTGCCAAGATAGGACCCACTGTTGAACCACCACGAAGAAACCAAACAAACGCAATCATTTAAACCACTTCTCGTGCAACCCCTTACTTAGGTAGGTTACAGTGCTGATGCTGGAGAATGATCAAGAAATGACCTCTAAGAAGGACTGTGAATTTCTAAGTACTAAGACGCTTAATTTAAATTTCTTTGCAGACAATATTTCCACTTTAATGCTTTTCTCATGCCCTCAATGTTAATAACTATTGCCAACATTTCCCCCACCCACCCACCACCCCCATCGCCATTCAGGGTACAAACAAGGATCACTCAGGTAACGCGGCACTCAGAGATCACCAAAGGATCCTTATTTCCCTTCTGCTCTTTCAAAATTTAGTAAAATATTTAAAGATAAAATTTAAAAAGCATTAAGCCACCTCAAGTCATTCGCCTGACTTTACAAATAGCACTCACTATGCCAAATGCAGAGACTATATTCTTCATTCCATATTTTGAAAGTCCTCGAAGCAGCTGCCCTTCCACACACCTTTTGACGGGAAGTTTTCTGAGGGCAGCAGCTGGGTCTTTGGTCTTCGCCCACTCTTCCCTGCACTTAACCAAGTAGCCCTTTTCGGCTGGGGGAAAAAAAAGCTGTGATTGAAACAATTTATCGAATAGACAGATTTCCATAACTTAATGTGCTTCCTAGAGAACACAAAATTAGAAAATGCTCTTTGTAATACAGGTACTCTGAACAGCTTCTGTTCACCTGCGAATACCCATCAGAATGTGAAATGGCGGGACAGGCAGAGTGTACTGAACGAGCCGGCTTTGTTCACCTACTGCCACCCCAGGATTTTTTTTTTTTTTTAGATTTTATTTATTTATTTGACAGACACAGCAAGACAGGAAACAGGCAGGGGGAGTGGGAGAAGGAGAGGCAGGCTTCCCCGAGCAGGGAGCCCGATGCGTGGCTTGATCCCAGGACTCTGGGATCATGACCTGAGCCGAAGGCAGACGCTTAACAACTGAGCCACCCAGGTGCCGCCACCCCAGGATTTAAAGACCATTACTATTCCATGATCATGGCTGATTCAACACAAAACAAAACTCACGTAGTCCTTTCTTCCTTCTCTCTTTCTACTGTGTTGGCAAATTTAATAGGCCACTCTCCTTAAAATTAGACAACTTTATCTCTCTTAATTTGCAAATGAATAACTACCCAAAGGGCATAATTATTTTGATAATTTGTACAGTTTTTTTTTTTTTTTTGAAAAGCTCCATGCCCAGCACGGAGCCCAATGTGGGGCTCAAACTCACAACCCTGCGATCAAGACCTGGGCTGAAATCAAGAGTCGGACACTCAACTGACTGAGCTACCCAGTGCCCTTGTACAGTAGTATTTAAATCTTTTTTTATACAGTACGAATATAGAGGTACTTTCTGGGGAGTTTTTTTTTACAAACTCTTCAAACTAAAAACCCTCAACATTTTTTGGCCCAGTCTTTACATTCTATTACGCTATGCTTTAACAAACTAACCACAAGTGAAATGTGTCTGGATTCCTGCATGTTCAGAGATTTAGTAATGCATGCGGAAAAGGAAATAAATGTATTAATTTATGAATGAATAAATTAGATGAAAGGATATAAATTATAAATCTCAAATATATAATTTGTGAAAAAATGAACTATCCTTTTTATTTTACTGTAAAAAAAATCTTTAAAATTCTGAAATAACTACCCCCAAAAGGCACACATACTTTTTATTCAAAGCAATTCCATGAATACCTAACAAGATATTCTATTTTTTTTAATTAACATGAATATTATTCTCACCTCCAGAACGGGGTTTCAATATTAAATCCATGACTTCAGTCCAGGAATTCTGTAGGATAGCTCTAAAATTAAACATCATTTATTTTACTTAATTTGGCAGTACGATGAATTTTATATGTCAAAATCGGTGCAGTAACAAATCATGTTCACTTTATATATTTTATTAAATGTAAAAGTAAGTTGAAAAACTAATATAATGATAAAGGTTTCAAATGTAAATGCCAAAGGAACTTAAAAAAGAGAGAGAACAAAATGAAGAGCATGTTCACTCATTAACATTTAGTATCACATCAGTTTTTAAAATGCTAGTATAAATCCTACCAACTCATTAAGCTGTTATACATGGTATTATCTGTTTAAATCAAAGTCTTTCTGCACTAAAACTTATTTGAAACTTCTCAAGAAATGTCTCCCCCTTGTTAAATACCTTTTTGCTTAGACAAACAGAATAGGGGCACCTGGGTGGCTCAGTCAAAGCATCTGCCTTCGGCCCAGGTCATGATCCCAGGGTCCTGGGATCAAGTCCCACATCGGGCTCCTTGCTCAGCAGGGAGCCTGCTTCTCCCTCTCTCTCCCTCTGCTTGTGTTCTGTCAAATAAATAAAATCTTAAAAAAAAAAAAGACAAACAGAATAAATAACACTTTATCCTTCCCTATTATTCTTGCCAAAATGGAAATATCTTTATTTTTGCTGATTATAATATATGTTTTTTTTTTTAAAGATTTTTATTTATTTATTTGAGAGAAAGAGACACAGCGAGAGAGGGAACAAGCAGGGGGAGTGGGAGAGGGAGAAGCAGGCTTCCCGCGGAGCAGGGAGCCCGACGCGGGGCTCGATCCCAGGACCCCTGGGATCATGACCTGAGCCGAAGGCAGACACTTAATGACTGAGCCACCCAGGCGCCCCGAGATTTTTTTTTAAGATTTTATTTATTTGAGAGAGAGCGCAACAGAAAGTGAGAGGGAACGAGTGGGGGGAGGAGGGCCAGAGGGACAAGCAGACTCCCCGTTGAGCAGGGAACCCAAAGCAGGACTTGATCCCAGGACTCAGGGATCATGACCTGAGCCAAAGGCAGACGCTTAATTGACTAAGCCACCCAGGGGCCCCCTTAAAGATTTTAAGTAATCTCTACACCCAATGTGGGGGCTAGAACTCACAACCCCAAGATTAAGAGTCACGAGCTCCCCTGACTAAGCCAACCAGGCGCCCCCATGACGTTTCTGATACATCTACAAGCATATCCAATTTTTCCTTTAACTTTTATTACATTATATTTTGCCATACGAAAATTCTATTCTTTGCCTATCTGAATTTTTTTTTTCCAATTAAGATTTCTGGTGTTGGGGAGTCATGCTTAGAAAGGCCTTCTCTTGGGCCACCGGGGTGGCTCAGTTGGTTAAGTGTCCAAATCTCGGTTTTGGCTCAGGTCATATCTCAGGATTGTGGGACAGAGCTCCACAGGGAGCCCCAAATCGGGCTCCATGCTCAGCGGGGAGTCTGCTTGAGATTCTCTCTCACATCCTCCCCTACCCCCCGCCCACTCACTGTCCCTCTCTCTAAAATAAATAAATAAATCTTTAAAAAAAGGCCTTCCCCACAAGAATATCGAAATCCCTTCTACTAATTTTTCTCTTTCTTTTAGTTAACTGGGATTTTTATTTTTCATATTTAAGTTAACCTATATGGGATATTTTTACATATTAAACTGTATAAAATGCTGCTTGGTATCCAATGATATGATCATATGGATTTTTTATGTACTAGTGCGATTAATTACATAACAGATTTCTTACTGCTGGCCATCCTTGCAGTCCTGGAAGAAGCCACACTCTACCAGTCTTTCAATATTCTCCTGGGTGACACATTATGGAGTGGGCTAGGCTATCCGAAACACCTCTAGAGAGCGGAGAACTAGTTCAGGCCTGGGCACTGGTCTATCAGGTATCATAGAAGATGTCTGTGTTTCAAAAACCTCTGTTACCTGGCTGGCCACTTGATTTTGTGACTAGGTTTCTGTAGAACACCTGTGCTCATCTGCTGACACATTGCATATGACTTTCACACTGTTGTAATGGCAGCGCTGAGCACATGCTATGAACACCCCATGGCCCACAAAGCACAAGGTATTTACTGTCTGGCCCTTCACAGGAAAAGTCTGCCAACACGTGGTATAGTTTCTGAAGATGCTACCACATACAGGAAAGTTCAGTACATACTGCCATATTAAATATGTGCAGATTTCAATTACAAGAGGCCATTCTACCTGGACCTCTACACATTGAGATGTTTTCTATTTTTCTTACATCATCTTTCTTTCTTCCAGCTTTTTTTTAATTGTATAAAATACGCGTAACATGAAACTCTTAATTTGGGCCATTTTTAAAGAGTACAATTGTGCAGCACGAAGTACATTTATACTGTGTGTAACCATCAGGACAACCTGCCCCCAGAACTTTTCATCTTCCTCAACTGAAACTCTGTACACATCAAATAACTCTCATCTCCTGGCAACTACCACTCTACTTTATGTATGAATCTAACTACCCTAGGTACCTCGTGTAAGAGGATTTACACAGTATTTGTCCTTCTGTGCCTGGCTTATTTCATTTAGCATAGAAGTCTTCAAGGTCTATGCATGTTGTAGCATGTGTCAGAATCTCCTTCCTGTCAAAGCTGAAGGATTCTCCATTGTATCTGTGTAACATGTTTTGGATCCATTCATCTGTTAATGGACACTTGGTTGCTTCCACCTTTTGGCTGCTGTGAATAACACTCTTAAGAACAGGGGTGTGTAAATATTTGAGTGTTCACTTTCACTTTTTGGGTACTCAAAACCGGAATTTATGGATCACATGGTGATTCTATATTTAATGTTTTGAAGAATTATCATATCATTTTCCACAGAGGCTGGTCCATTTTATATTCTCACCAGCAATGCAGAAGGGTTCCCATTTCTCCGTATCTTCACCAACACTTGTTTTTCTTTTCTTAATAATGGTCTTTCTAATGGGTATAAAAAATTATCTCATTGTGGTTTTGATTTGTACTCAATGATTAGTAATATTGAGCATCTTTTCAATTAGTTTATTAGTCATTTGTATTTCTTTTTTGATGAAAGGTCTCTTCAAGTTCTTTGCCCATTTTTAATTAAGTTGTTTTGTTATTGCTGAGTTTTAAGGAACTCTTGTTTGTTTTGGGTATTAACCCCTCAGCAGATATATAATTTGCAAATATTTTCTCCCATTCTGTGGACTGCTTTTTCGTTCTATTGATAGTATCCTTTGTAGACAAATATTTTTAATTTTATGAAACCAACCTATTGTATCCTAAAAATTGTCAATCAAATATCATGAGGTTTTCCCCTAATTATATAGTTGTAGTAGGTTCAGGTCTTGGATCTATTTTGAGTTAATTCTTGTAAATGGTGTGAGACAACCTGTGATGGTGTGTGGGGTCCAACTGCATTTTTTTATGTGTATACTCAATTTCCCCAACATAACTGGTTAAAAAGACTGTCCTCGGGGCGCCTGGGTGGCTCAGTCGTTAAGCATCTGCCTTCGGCTCAGGTCATGCATGATCCTGGGGTCCTGGGATCGAGCCCCGCATCGGGCTCCCTGCTCTGGGGGAAGCCTGCTTCTCCCTCTCCCGCTCCCCCTGCTTGTGTTCCCTCTCTCACTGTGTCTCTTTCTGTCAAATAAATAAGTAAATCTAAAAAAAAAAAAAGACTGCTCCCCTCTTTGAATGGTCTTGTCACCCTTGTCAAAAATCATTTGACTACGTATGCAAGGATTTATTCCACTTAAAAAAACAAACAAAACAAAACAGCTTTACTGGGGTATAATTCATATATCCATATAATTCATCCACTTAAGTGCATAATTCAATGGCTTTTGGTATACTCACAGAATTGTGTAACATTACACAATCATTTTGGAACATTTTTAGCACCCAAAAAGAAATCCTACACCCAGCAGCCGTCACTCTCCATTGCCCCTCCCCCAAATGTAGGCAACCACTAATCAACTTTCTGTCTCTATGTGTTTGCCTATTCTGGATATTTCATATAAATGAATTCTGTAATATCTTGCCCTTTGTGACTAGCTTCTTTCACTTAGCGTGTTTTCAAGGTCCATCCATGTTGTAGCAGGTGTCAGTACTCCATTCTCTTTTATTGTTGAATAACATTCCATTGTACGGATACATCACATTTTGTTTATCCATTTATTAGTTGATGGGACATCTGGGTTGTTTCCATTTTTTTTGCCTGCTATAAATATTAAGTGTAAATTCTTGTTTTCAAAAAATTGGTGTAAAACACATTTTCAATTCCTAAGTATATACCTAGGAGTGCAACAGCTGAGTCATATAATAACTCTACACTGAAGCTTTTGGGGACTAGCCAGGCTGTTATCCAAAATGGCTATACCGTTTTACATTTCTACCAGCAGCACATGAGGGTTCCAATTTCTCCACATCCTCATCAACACCTTGTTACTGTCTTTTTGTTTTAACTATCATAGTGGATCTGAAGTGATAGCTCATTGTGGTTCTGAATTGCTTTTCCCTAACGATTAGTGATTCCCTGCTGACGTGGAGCATCTTTTTGTGGGCATACTGGCCATTAGTCTATGTTTTTTGGAGAAATGTCTACTCAGATCACTTGCCTATTTTTAGACTGTTATTTGTCTTTGGTCTTTGAGTTATGAGAGTTCTTTAAAAAAAACTTTAGATATAAGTCATTTTTCCATCTTTAATCTATAAACTGAGGGTTGTTTTGTTTTTTCCTTAGGAGATCCTATGATGGTAACAGTGGGCTGCTCTGAAGCTAGGAAATATTCTTATGTTATGGAAACTGTTGGTTTGAAATCTCGAATGGACTGTATACTGACTGTATACTTAGGGTCTACAACGCAATTTTTGTTCCCTTCTGTTTGTTTTTGATAAATCTGATCTCATTTTCATTAGCCATTTTATATTATCTTTGGAGTACAAAATTTGCAGGGTCCCATGGCTGTTCTTCTGCCAAATTAACTACAAATTCAAAAGTTGATACAGGGGCACCTGAGTGGCTCAGTTGGTTGAGGGTCTGACTCTTGGTTTCGGGTCATGTCATGATCTCATGGTCAGGAGACTGAGCCCCGTGTAGGACTCTGCACTCAGGGCACGGTCTGCTTGAGATTCTCTCCTCCACCCACCACCCCCCTACTCTGCTCGCGCTTGCACGCTTTCTCTCTAAACTAAATAAAATATTTTTTAAAAAGTTGATACAGCCTGCGGCGCCTGGCTGGCTCGTCAGTGGAGCGTGCAACTCTTGATCTCAGGGTCATGAGTTCAAGCGCCAAGCTGGGCATGGAGCCTACTTAAAAAATAAATGCTATTTAAAACAAAACAAAACAAAATTTAAAAAGCCAAAAGTTGATACAGTCTTCCCTTAAACACTGAAAACATTATCATTTATTATCTAATAATAAAGATTACTACTTTAGTTTTCTTCTCAGCAAAAATTCTTTCTCTGGTTAGTATGCTCTATCTATCTATTTATAAGATCTTATTTATTTATTTGACAGACACAGCGAGAGAGGGAACACAAGCAGGGGGACTGGGGGAGGGAGAAGCAGGCTTCCCACTGAGCACAGAGCCTAATGCAGGGCTCGATCCCAGGACCCTGGGATCCTGACTAAGCCAAAGGCAGATGCTTAATGACTGAGCTACCCAGGGGCCCCTGGTTAGTATGCTTTAGTATTAAAATATTACTATCTGCTTATTGAGCACCTATATATGCTAGATATAACAACAGGTGCTGCATAAATATCATGGCACTTCATTTTCACCACCCTGTGAAGTTAGCATTATGATCTCCATTTGACAGGTGAGTAATCTGAGGCTCAGAACTGCCTGAGTTTTTAACCTTCTCAATACTGCCTCAAAGAAATAGAGGAAATACTCTATGACAGATTTTTATCATTTTGTGCTTTTCTAAAACTTTATTTTATTATTTTTTAAATATTTTATTTATTTATTTGAGAGAAAGAAAGCGTCTGAGAGCAGGGGGGAGGGGCGCAGAGACAATCTCAAGCAGAGTCTGCACTCAGTGCGGAGCCCTACGCAGGGCTCGATCCCACAACCCTGAAATCATGATAAGAGTCAGACGCCTAACCAACTGAGCCACCCAGGCACCCCAATCATTTTGTGCTTTTAAAAAAATGCATGAACAAATGCAAGTTCATGTAGTCAGCTGCTCCAACCACGCACAGGAAGTCAAGAAAAGTCCTCTGTTCCTAGGATTACAGGGGACCAACTAGTGGTTGGCTCCAGCAGACCCCCAAGCCTAAATTTCACCTTTGCTAGAACATGGGTTTGAAACACAAGGAAGAACACGAACTACATAATCTCTCAGATCACTTCCAACTCATGACTTCTGTAATTCGAACTCCCATGAGAATGATTATGTAACAACCTACTGGACAGCAAGACAGCATATGATGGCTTAGGTTTCCAAATCCAAATAAGTATGTATGTATGTATGTACTTAAAGTTTATTTATTTGGGTGCCTGGGTGGCTCAGTCGGTTAAGCGTCTGCCTTCAGCTCAGGTCATGATCCCAAAGTCCTGGGATTGAGTCCTGCGTCAGGCTCCCTGCTCAGCGGGGAGTCTGCTTCTCCCTCTGCCCCTCCCTCTGCTCATGCTCTCTCTCTCTAATAAATAAAATAAAATCTTAAAAAAAATAAATTTATTTATTTAAGTAATCTCTATACCCAATGTGGGGCTTGAACTCATGACCCCGAGATCAAGAGTTGCACGCTCTTCCAAATGAGCGAGCCAGGCGTCCCTTTTAAGGTTTTTTTTTTTTTACGTTTATTTAAGTAATCTCTACACCCAATGTGGGGCTCCACTGACCTCAAGATCAAGAGTCCAAGTATTTATTGATAGGATTCCCACCCTAGCTTACCCTAGAGGGATTCCTTATTCCCTGAAAGTGAATCAGAGTTCTTAAAATAAATTTTACCTTGTTATTTCCATCCTACACCACTTTAAGGGCGGGGAAAGTGCAGATGGAAGTTTAATAAACTGGAAAGCGCTTGTTAACAGAAATCACAAACTGCGTCCTGTCAGGCTATGCAACAGCTTACTGTACTGAGCCAAGAGTTACCTGTAAAGAAGGAACTAAAAACAGAATCCCTGGATGGGTTATCAGGAATGAGAGAAAAACTTACCTTTCAGGTTATATTCTTTTGGAACACTGAATTAATTTATTATTATTATTTTTAAAGATTTTATTTATTTGACAGAGAGACACAGTGATAGAGGGAACACAAGCAGGGGGAGTGGGAGAGGGAGAAGCGGGCTTCCTGCTGAGCAGAGAGCCTTACGTGGGGCTCGATCCCAGGACCCTGGGATCATGACCTGAGCCGAAGGCAGACGCTTAACGACTGAGCCACCCAGGTGCCCCAATTTATTATTATTATTGTATTAATTTGTATTATCTTAATACACAACAAAAACTAGAAGGATGCTATGGATCAGTTGATGCGACACACTGGTTCATTTGGACGAAACATGAATAATTAAAAGCAACAGCAACAAAAAGTCTGTCTTCTTTTTTTAAGTGAACTCTTTCAGACAAAAGTTAAAAAATACGCACCTTCCAACCTGATATGTGGGGACAGCTGTAGTTCCAAATCTTTGCATTCCATAGTAGTTAATAAATCCAATCTCCTTGAGAGAGTTCATAGCTTTCTGAACTTGGTCATCAGTTCCTGTTATATTTCTGTAGGAGCCCAAGTTACCCAGAGAAGAAACTGAGTCAAACACATTCAGGGATGCATATCATTAATGATATGGCTTGGCTTCCATGTCTTTCCCTTAGCCCCTGCAGCTCTCTCTCTACCTGCTGGGGACTCTGTGTTTTGTTTTTTTTTAAATTGTGGCAAAATATACATAACATTAAATGGACCATTTTGGCCGTTTTTAAGTATACAACATAGTGGCTTTAAGTACACCGACAACGTTGTGCAACATTACCCACTATCTACTTCCTGAACTCTCTACTCTTCCCAAATGGAAACCCTGTACCCATTCAACAATAGCTCCCATGTCCCCCTCTTAGGCTCCCCTGCCCCAGGTAACCTTGTTTCTACTTTCTGTGTCTGTGAATTTGTCCATCCTAGCTACTGCCTGTAAGTGGAGGCGCAGGCTCTTCGTCTCTTAACACTGTGTTTGAAGCACAGGACTCCTTTCCAGCAGAGGTGCTGAGTTTTGAGAGGTGAGAGGGTGTCGGTGCCAATTCTCCAGCACTATTTGCTCTCCCAGCCCTATCAGACTCCGCTTGGCCTTCCCTCGCTGCCACACCTGCTCGAACCAGCTCACCTGGATTAGAAACTGATCCGAACAGACCCTCTCTGGTCTGCACTCCTCCCTGCCGGTCTTTACCTGAGGACAACAGTGAAGTGATTCCCTTGAAGCTCTCCCAGTTTCAGAGGGTTTTTCTGATAGCTGAAATTCCCCAGTTTAAAGTTCATCAAGCACTTGTTCAAGTGGGCAAGTCTTTGAGCGGTTATTCTAAAAAACAGAAAATAAAGAAGGAGCACAAAGAGGATCACGAAATACTGCCTGACTGAAATAGTCTCGGGCACCCTACTACAAGAAACGACAGCTCAAAACAAGACCGCACACCAAGCTATGAGGAGCGAAAACACAAGCACCACGGCAGGTGGGCTGAGCACACTTTTCATTTCCCTCTGGATTGTTCCTCCAGCAAAATGATACTGGTTCGACCTTACTGGATAGATTAACCTGGGCCACATTTATATTCACAAAGCCTCGTGTGACTTGTAATGATTAATGGAACAATCATATCTACTTTTTCTGAGAGGGAAGGGGGATAATAACAGAGCAATCCCATACAACCGTAAAGACTGTTATTAAACGTTTTAAAGAAGAGTTAGTCCTATTTTCATCTATCAGAAAAATACTGTAATCTAACTAAGGAAACTTGAAAACAGAGAGAGAAAAGAAAAACAATGCAGTTTCATCACCTGGAAAAAAAATCTGCTAATATCTAACTTTGCATTTCCTCCCATTCTTTTTTTAAACACATTTTATAGATAGAGATGGCATTCTACCACAAATGTGTAACTTACTATCATTTAAAAGGTATAAGAATGGGGCACCTGGGTGGCTCAGTTGGTTAAGCGTCTGTCTTCAGCTAAGGTCATGATCCCAGGGTCCTGGGATCGAGCCCCGGGATCGTCATCATAAAAGGAGTTTCTCCCTCTCCCTCTGCCCTTTCCCCTGTTCTCTCTTTCTCACTCTCTCAAAAAAAAAAAAAAAAACACCCCACCCTTTAAAAGGTGTAAGAAAATTTTCATGAAAAATTCCTTAACTTCTTTAATAGTAATTTATGTAGAAAAACAAACTCAGAACTGAAAAACCTATGTCCTATCTCTATCCCTTGACACCTCTCCCCACCTGCAACCCATGTTAACAGTTTCTTGTGCATCCTTCCAGAAACAATTTTTGTATATAGAAGCATATATGTACCTACAGTCTCCTCCCTTTAAGGAATTTTTTGGTAAGTTCTTTATATGTTGTTTATATGGAAAAATACACAACTCCTAAGTGTTCTGCTTGACGAACTTTCACCAAGTGAAC
This sequence comes from Callorhinus ursinus, assembly GCF_003265705.2. Classification (NCBI taxonomy): domain Eukaryota; kingdom Metazoa; phylum Chordata; class Mammalia; order Carnivora; family Otariidae; genus Callorhinus; species Callorhinus ursinus. The sequence goes on along the minus strand of NW_027397074.1, from coordinate 3,462,522 downwards.
ACAACCATGTAACTAGCACCCAGATCCTCCCCCTCTTTTGTTACATTATAAATTGTTCAGCATCTTGCCTTTTTTTTTAAATAAGATTTTTAGAGAGCGAGCGAGCGAGCGAGAGTGAGCAGGGTAAGGGGCCGAGGGAGAGGGGAAGCAGACTCCCTGCTCAGTGTGGACCCCGATGTGTGGGCTCGATCTCCAGACCAGGGGATCATGACCTGAGCCTAAATCAAGTGTCAGATGCTTAATCGAGCCACCCAGAAGCACCAGCATTTTGTTTTCCACGTAAAAATGCATATCCGAGATTTGCGTTATCCACACAGACTTCTGAGGCTGCTGCATTCTTTGTCCAGTCGCATGGGATGGCTGCTGTCGTGCGTATATAATCCTTTATCTGACCCTCTTTGATGGACATTTAAATTGCTAATCTTTTGCTGTCACAAACAAGTCTAAAGCAAACACCCTTGCACATACTTCTTTGTGCATCTATACAGGTGCATGCTTGGAATAAATCCCTAGCCGTGGGAGGTGTGGATTTTAAATTTTACTGCCTACTGCCCTCCAAAAGTGTTACCAATTTATGCTCACACCATCAACCCCTAAGTGCCTACTGCCTCATCCCTGTGTCTCCTGCCATAGCCTATTATAAACCTTTCTTAGGTCTGCCAGACCATTAAAAATGCTATTTCCTTGGCTTTTATTTGCACACTTCCTATTGTGAGGTTAAACATTTCTACAGATGTTGGCTGTGAACTGCCTGTTTCTCCTGTTACCTATTTTTTACCTATTTTGGATTGTTATTATTTTTCTTAATGTTTTCACAGAATAAGGAAATCTGTCCTTTCCCACACAGTTTGCAAATATTATCTCCCATTTTGTGAGTTTAGATTATTTATTTATTTTTTAAAGATTTTGACAGAGAGAGACACAGCTAGAGAGGGAACACAAGCAGGGGGAGCGGGAGAGGGAGAAGCAGGCTTCCCCCGGAGCAGGGAGCCTGATGTGGGGCTCGATCCCAGGACCCCGGGATCATGACCTGAGTTGAAGGCAGACGCTTAACGACTAAACCACCCAGTGGCCCCTTTATTTATTTTTTTTAAAAAGACTTTATTTATTTGAGAGAGAGAGAGAGAGAGAGAGAGAGAGAGAGCGAGTGAGCTGGGGGGAGAGCTGAGGAGGGAGCCTGATGCGGGGCTCAATTCCAGGACCCTGGGATCATGACCTGAGCCAAAGGCAGACACTTAACTGAGCCACCCAGGTGCCCTGAGTTTGGTTTATTTATAGTAGTTTATACCTTAGAAAATTTCCCTCCACCTGTTATATTAAAAAAAATTCAGAACTGGAGAAAAATGGCAACACTGTACCTTATACTTCCCAGGAGATTTACCAATTGTTAACTCCCACCCCCCCGACTCTATATATCTCTTTCTAATCTATGAACACCCACACATTACACACACATGCACACATGCATACACACAGACACAAATGTGAAATCTAAATACTTCACTGAACAATTCTGAGTGAGTTGCAGACATCACACCTTACCCCTAGTGGCCCCCGTGTCTCCTAGACCCCTACCCAAGCGGGTCACCCTCAGGAAGCCTCACATGAATTCGACACTACTGACAGGCGGTCCACATCCACACTCACCCCATCACCCAATAACAACATTTTAAGCTCCCTGAATTCAGGCTCTAACTAAGGACCACATACTGCCGTTGTGACATCCAGTTAGCGTCCACTAAGCTGCTTGGCTCGGCCCAGCCTCTGCTTTCTATTGGTATCTGACTTTTAGCAGAATCCAGGCCAGCCGTTTCCCACCGTGCCTTTACATTCGGATCTGACGATTGTTTCCTCGGGATTAGACTTAGATAAACACATTTCTTAGGTGATGCAATGGCCTTTTCAGCGTATCCCAGCAAAAGGCAATAATGTTCAGTTTGTCCGTCACTGATGGTGATAAATTTAATCACTGCGTTGGGATGGGAGGAGTTAGGCTTTTCTACTGTAAAGGGACCTTTCCTCTTGGGTGGATTACCCTATTCCCATGGTCCTTCATCTGCCTGTTCAGGTACCTAGGAGTCTTACTACTTCAAGCAAAAACTAGCGTTAATGTGAGTGTCTCTATCTACCATTCCTTCTGCCTTAGGTGGCATTCTTTTGTAAGTAAGGAATATAGAGTAAAATTTTAGTTATGTTCATGAATCTTTTTTTTTTTTTTAATAGTTCTGGGATTTAGGGTTGCCTGAGTGGCTCAGTCGATTAAGCATTTGCCTTCAGTTCAGGTCCTGGGATCGAGCCCCATGTCGTCGGGCTCCCTGCTCCGGGGGAAGCCTGCTTCTCCGTCTCCCGCTCCCCTGCTTGTGTTCCCTCTCTCGCTGTGTCTCTCCCTGTTAAAAAAAAAAAAAAAAAAAAAAGAATAGTTCTGAGGTTTAAGGCATACTCAGAAAGGGTATCCCTAGCCAGAAATGATTTTTTTTTTAAAGTTTCCCAAATGTAAATAGAGTACTTTTACAGTTTTATTGTTTTGTTTTGTTTTCAGGTAAAAAGGGCACTTTTCTGTTGTTTGCTTTTGGCTTACAGTAGTGATTACTTTTTTTTATCACACCTCATTTAGAGCAGTGCTAGCCTCTGTGCGTTCACCAACACACCAAACTTCACTACTGGGGTTTTCTAAGTTTACGTCGGTTGTGGAGAAAAATAAAAGACCTCCGGGCACTGCTGTTCGAGGGGCTCTGAGTGGGAGCTCCTGTCTCTCCTTCCCCAGTCCACCTCCGATGCCAGACGTGGGGCACTTACAAAGGAGGGGGACACGGAACAGGTCATGCTGACTCGGGAAGGTCTTCCTGCTCTTGCCCCTGGCTTTAAATCATGGAGTCTCCTCATCCTAAGCAACAAGGAGGTGAAGGAAAGAAGCGGGAGAGTGTTTTTCACACACAAACTGGCAACCTTGTCAACAGCTAGCTACTCAGTGGCGTGGGCTCCACATTTTAGATTAACGGGGTCACACGTGCCTTTCTGCTTTATGGCCTTTTAAAAAAGCAGACCGTGGACTATAAAAACTACACCAAGGACCTGGCTACAAAAAAATAAATATTTACCTATCGGTATTGTGTGCAGTGGCACTGCGGCTGGTGCCGGTCTTTGACCAGCTTTGCAAGCCTCTCCCGGTGATCTTCTTTGCTTCAAACGAAAGTTTTCTTTGTGCAGGGGGGAAAAATCTGGCAAAGCACTGCCACTTTACCCACTCAGGGGAGACATACAAAAACGTCAGCACGGATTCTTTCATACACTGTTTTTTTTTTTTTTAAAGATTTTATTTATTTAATTGACAGAGAGAGAGAGAGACAGCGAGAGCAGGAACACAAGCAGGGGGAGTGGGAGGGGGAGAAGCAGGCTTCCCGCGGAGCAGGGAGCCCGATGCGGGGCTCGATCCCAGGACCCTGGGATCATGACCTGAGCCGAAGGCAGACGCTTAACGACTGAGCCACCCAGGCACCCCATACAGTGTTTTTTTTTTAACGTTTAAATTTTTGATTCACCTGGAATTTATTTAGAATAGGGAACTGACGTAAGGAGCCAATTCTTTTTTTCTTTCAGATGGTTTTTCAGTTATCTCAACAACATTCATTGGCTCAACCATCTTTTTTCTCTGATTTTATTTTTTTTTAAAGATTTTATGTATTTGACAGAGGGAGACAGAGCGAGAGAGGGAACACAAGCAGGGGCAGAGGGAGTTGGAAAAGCAGGCTCCCCATTGAGCAGGGAGCCCGATGCGGGGCTTGACCCCAGGACCCTGGGACCATGACCTGAGCCAAAGGCAGACGCTTAACAACTGAGCCACCCAGGTGCCCCTTTTTTTCTGATTTTACGTACTACTTTGAATACATTCTAAATCTGTGGATGGATCCAGGTCTCTAATTACTCTGTTCTACCGATTTATGTGCCAAGATCAAATTGCTTAAACTGTGATATTTCTATAATATGCTTTAATATATACTGAGGTTAGTCCCCCTTTGTTAGTGACTTTTTCCAGAATTTTTTTTTTAAGATTTTATCTATTTGACAGAGAGACGGAGACAGAGAATAAGCAAGGGGAGCAGCAGACAGAGGAAGAGGGAGAAGCAGACTCCTCACTGAGCAGGGAGCCCGACGTGGGGCTCGATCCCAGGACTCTGGGATCATGACCTGAGCCGAAGGCAGAAGCTTAACTAACTGAGCCACCCAGGAACCCCTATCTTGTATAACTTTCAGTCAACTCTTTTGAGTAGAAATAATCATCAATGATAAAAACTACAATTTGGCCATCTCCTTTCTAATTTTTACACTTATTTCTTAAAAAAAATTTTTTTAAGATTTTTTTTTTTTAAAGTAATCTCTACACCTAATGTGGGGCTCGAACTCACAGGCCCAAGATCAAGAGTCACGTATTCTACTGATTGAGCCAGCCAGGTGCCTCTTCTTAATTTTGTTTGTTTGCATTACAGTCTGTCCAGAACAACAAAAAAAATATTGGTAACAGTATGGTCATCTTTATTTATTTTGTTCCTGACTCTAAATGAAATGTTTCTGGTATTTTCCCAATAAATAAAACACTGGCTTTTCATTTGAGATTTTCATATTTTGTCATGCTCCAATATTTTTATATTGTTATGACAACTTGCATCTCTAGTAGAAAGGGGTTTTTTTGTTTTTGTTTTTTAATTAGAAATAATCTAATATGGTGCACCTGGGTGGCTCAGTCAGTTGAACGTCTGCCTTTGGCTCAGGTCATGATCTTGGGGTCCTGGAATTGGGCCCCTCGTCGGGTTCTCTGCTCAGCAGGGTGTCTGCTTCTCCCTCTCCCTCTGACCGTCCCCCTGCTTGTGCTCTCTGTCAAATAAGTAAAATCTTATTAAAAAAAAAAGAATCTAACATGGTTGAAAGCAATGCACCAATTGAAACTTATTTAACCATCTTATTTAAGATTCTCCAATTTGGGCCATTTGGGTCATTCATAATTTTTCAAAATCACAAATAATGCTGCGTGGTACATCATTGTGCATAAGGTGGTTTTAACTTTCTCTAAATTCAGATTTCTTCTGAAAAGACGTCTACTCTGAGAACTACAACACAGGGTGTTCGTGCTTCACCTTGTGGAACGATACACTTTACGCTCTAGACTGTTTTTCAGCACTAGTCCTTGAGCTCATTCCTGCTGTCAGGAGCCGTGCTCCAGCTTTGGCCTGGAAATGCAGGCGCTGGGGGTGGGTGTGTGCCTGGATGTGGAGCAAGGGCCCCAGGGCCGGCACGAAAGGCCAAGCTCTGCCCAAAGTGCCTGGTCTATCCACCCAAAGTAGCTCATCATGGAAGCCGCCCCACACAGGTGTGGGCAGTCTCTGAAAAACTGACGGGCAAAGTTTATCTTACTCCTTAGTTAAAAACATGCTGTCTACTGAGTTAAATAAATTGTTTAAAATTCATCTATATAATACCAGCTTGCCAATTCATCTCACGGAACTCTCTTTTTCGCTGAAAATTTCCCTGTACTTTATGAAGACATTCAATCATCTCTTCACTGCATATCAATCAGTTTGTTTCCTAGCTCAGTATGTGCAAAAGCAGCCTGACCAAATTTCTTGAGAAAAAAAAAAATCTGCCATTGCCCCATTAATTAATACAAAATGTAGGAAGCTAGCCAGAGAAGTTGGGAAATGGGCAGAGCTCCTACTCCATTACCCTCCCTCACCATGTCCAATCCGAGGACCAAACAGCATAAAGCAGGTCTAGTTCAGCCTTGGGCCAGCTGTCAGAGGCAGCAGGTCCAGGAGAAAAGGGCACCAGGTCCTTATCTGCATATGTATGCAGACAGTGATAGAACCACAGGGCAGAAATTAATCCAGGAATTATATCCCAAAGAATCCAGGAAGCAGAGGATCAGGAGGAACAGAATATTTAAGTCAAAAGGAAAAAAGTAATCAGGCAACTTGGCAGCTCTGAAGAGAGTCTGGAGAATATTCTCTGATAGCCATGGAAGTACCTGACAGCTTTGTTGTTTTCTTTTTTTTTTGAGATAAAATTAATATAACCTAAAATTTATCACTTTAACCATTATAAAGTATACAATTCAGTGGTTTTTAGTATCTTCACAATGTTGTACAACTGTTACCACTATCTAATCCCAGAACACTTCCATCACCCCAAAAGAAACCCTACACGTATTAACCCCATTCCCTCCCCCTGCAGCCCCTGGCAACCACTTATCTACTCTATCTCTAAACATTTCCCTATTATGGACATTTGATATAAATGTAATCGTATGGCCTTTTGTGTCTGACTTCTTTTACTTAGCCTCAAGTTTTTAAGATTCATCCATGTTGGGCGCCTGGGTGGTTCAGTCGGTTAAGCATCTACCTTCAGCTCAGGTCATGATCCCAAGGTCCTGGGATTGATCCCCGCTTTGGGCTTCGTGCTCAGCGGGGAGTCAGTCTCTCCCTCTGCCCCTTCCCCCTACTCATGCTTGCTCTCTCTCTCGAATAAATAAATCTTAAAAAAAAAAATTCATCCATATTGTAATATGTATCAGTACTTCATTCCTTTGTATGGCTGAAGCATATTCTGTCGCCTCTTCTTGAATACCTAACAGACATGTATTTCTGAATCCCACTGGCACAGCAGAAAGCAAGAGGTATACTCATTCGTATAGGATGGGTGCTCCCTGAGCAGAGGTGGAATGGTGTTGACAGTATCTTCATGATACTGTTCACAGTTTTAATTCTGATGATCTTGGATAGAGCTCTACAGTTGTAAATTCACAGCGAATTCTGTGACTAACTTGGGACTACTAAAAATCTCACTTTTAAACATCAGGAGCCAACCTAAGCAACACGTTGCACAAAAAGCCTTTATCAACAAAGCCAGTGAAACACTGGCCCAGGCTCAGAAAGGAGACTGGCAGGAAGAGGCAGGAAAAGAAACAAATCATTCTGAATGAGGCTGTTCCTGCTGGAGATCCTGTTAAAATTACGAGGTGGCTGGAGAGTTACACAAAGCCGAAAGAAATGCTGCTTATCCCCAGGAATGAGCGATTCAGCAATAATTAAAACTCCGGTGTGGCAGAGTGGGTTTATCCTGTGTACCCGTTCTCACGGGAAAGGCCAACCTGCCCGGCCCAGTGTATCCATTAAGTAAACGAAGGGTGTCGCCTGCATCCGCGAGATAAGTGCTATGCGCTTTCCAAAGGCCAACACTTAGGGGTCTAATATAGTTTCTTACGAAGTCAACAGGAAGATGAGAAAAGCAGCAAAGGGCTATGAAGACAGAGCAGCACTGTGATCAACTATGACACCTGGTGGCTGACCAAGAAGAGAGAGAAATACCTTCACTCCAAATAGTCAAAGACTTCACATCATATAATGCAATATAAAATAATGAGATGCCATTTTTTGACCCTCAAATTAGCAAAGGATTTTAAAAAAAAAAAAAACCTGTAACACCTGTTAAGTAGGGAGGATTCTGGGGAAGTAGAATAAAGGTGACAAATGGTACCATCTTTCCACAGGACAACTAGGCTTTGCTATCAAAAGCCTAAAACCTAGAATTTCACATTCCCTTTAAGTCAGAATTCCACTGCTAAGTTTATCTTTTTTTTTTTTTTTAAGATTTTACTTATTTGACAGAGAGAAAGCGCACAAACAGGGCGAGGGGTAGGCAGTGGGAGAGGGAGAAGCAGGGTCCCTACTGAGCAGGGAGCCCGATGCAGGGCTCGATCCCAGAACCCTGGGATCATGACCTGAGCCGAAGGCAGATGCTTAACGACTGAGCCACCCAGGCGCCCCTCTCTGCTAAGTTTATCTTAATGAAGTTTTCACAGACGTATGCCAAGATTTAGCTACCAATATGTCTGTCATGGAATTGTTTATAATAGCAAGAAATGGGAAACAATGTCAACATCCAAAAATACAGTAACAGTCCAGAAATTACAATTCACCATATTTTAAATATCTTTTGCATTTTATATAAATATTTTGGCTCACAAGGAAAAAAGAATCCCCCACAAAAAATATACCAAGCTGTGAACAAGGCAATCTCTGAGGGAGTACAATTATGGCAGAACTTTCATTTTCCACCTCGTCCCTTCTGTGAGGAAAATAAAACTAACTTATTTATTTAATTTTAAAAAGACGTTTTTACATAATCTCCACACCCAGCCCGGGGCTCAAACTCACAATCCGGAGATCAAGAGTCACACGCTCTACTGACTTAGCCAGCCAGGTGCTCCCGAACTTACTATTTTTTTTTTTAACTTATTTTTAAATTTGGGTGAAAAAGATTGCAGAACCAGCCAGAAAGCACAGGAGTTGACTACAACGATATTTTAGAGGTGAAAGGAAGGATGGAAACAGAGGATGGAAACACCTGAACCCTTGAGCCACTGCTGTTCCTCCTAACCCTTCAGAGTTTCTGGCTAGCCCACTGGCCTCACTACCCGCAGAGGTGATTTCAAATCTTCACACTCTTTTCAAGTTCCCTTCCCCACTCCTGCCCCACCCCACTGCTCTCAGCAGATGACTCATTTTGTGCAACATGGGAAGAAAAAGAACAGGCCACCGTGTAGGAACATCTTCAGGGGTCTCCTGCCGCTCTCTTTCAAACACATTCACACAGTTAGTGGAGTCACGGAGAGATGTTCTTACAATGCTTTCATGACACAACATACCTCCCGAAGGTCAAAGAGGAAAAGGGCTGGAAAATCCATTAGGATGCAACCAGATGCTTAATCCCGACACCATTTCAAGTGAATCAGAATAGTCGTGGGAAAGAAGCAAACTATAGGGGATTGTGGGGTAAAGAGAGGCCACCTCAGATTCTTTATGAAAAGATAAGCATATGTATTTAAATATATGTATTTAAGTGGGGACAGCAAGCACAGATGACTTCATTTGCCATTACAGTATAATTAACATGCGGTAAACTGTACATATTCAAAATGTACAAGATTTGAGGTGCCCGGGTGGCTCAGATGGTAAAATGTCTGCCTTCGGCTCAGGTCATGATCCCAGGGTCCTGGGATCGAGCCCCACGTCGGGCTCCCTGCTCAGCGGGAAGCCTGCTTCTCCCTCTCCCTCTGCCTGCTGCTCCCCCTGTGTGCTCTCTCTTTCTCTCTCTCTCTCTGACAAATAATAAATAAAATCTTAAAAAAACGTACAAGATTTACCATGAGAGTAAGCCCATGAAACCATCACTATATTCAAGATAACGAACATACGCATAACCCTGAGAAGTTTCCTCCAGCCCCTTTATTTCTCCCTCCCACCACTCCTTACCTGGGGGGTGGGGGGGTGGGGGTGTGTGTACACACAGAAGACGAAAGCCTGAATTTGTCTGACTTCACGAGGCTATAAATTCATCTTTTCCCCTTCCTTTCACTAAACCTTGTAGGTTCAGAGCCCCCAGGACACGGCAGCAGCCCCAATCTACACGGTCACCCACCTGCTCCAGTCACAACCCCTACTCCTGCCTCTCTGCACAACCTCGTCTGTTTTAGATCATGGTCAAGTCCAAGATCCTCACCATGACCTACAGGGCCCGAGGATCCTGATTTCTTGCTAGCTCCCACAAGACTAAAGTACCTGCCAGGTACCAAATGTGCTGTGCTCCCCAACTCCTTTCCAGCATCTTTTCACGAGGTATTTTCTTGGTTCAAACAAGCAACCCTAGACCCTCCATAGCCCTAGGAAACTCCTACTTGTGCTTCCAGAATCTAGACCAGTGGTTCTCAACCATAGGAGATTTTGCCCTTCAAAGGACATTTGGCAAAGTGTGGAGACATTTTTGGTTGTCACAACTGGAAGGTGAAAGGCTAAGGGGGGGATGTTACTGACATCTAGTGGGTAGAGCCCAGGGCTGCTGCTAAATGCCCTACAATGGCTCAGGATAGCCCCCACAACAAGGAATTATCCATTCCAAATTGCCGTTGGTGAAGGCAGAGAGGCCTTGATTAGATTAAAACTCCAGCATCCCATTTTCTGTGAAACCCTTCCCTGGCCTGCCCTAATTCCCCCAGCATACCTATATTTTAGCATTTATGTCACTGTGTGATAAGCTCTCATTTACTTGTCTGTCTGCTCCATTAAATTATAATTGCTTCAAATGCACAGACCATCTTTTCATCTGTATAACCCCAGTGTGTAACAAAAGAGCTCATTCACTGTTTTGTATTAAATTTTAAATAACTTATATTTAATAATGAATGAACAAAAAAGGACAGAGAGAAGGAAGCACTTATTCTCTTGGCTCTACCACAAAAGTCCTTTAAAAATCACACAAACAATACCTGTTTGCTCCAAAAAACATTAGGAAATACAGATATGCAAGAAGAAAAAAAATTGTTTTTTGAATAGGCAGAGGTACCATTTAAAGAGAGAAAAGACAGGGCTGTATGGGTGGCTCAGTTAAGCATCCGACTCTTGATTTCAGTTCAGGTCATGATCTCAGGGTCATGAAGTCACTTGCGCTCAGTGTGGAGTCTGCTTGTGCCTCTCCCTCTGCTCCCCCCTCCCTACACTCTCTAACAAATAAAAATCTCAAAGAAAAAAAAAAAAAGAGGGAAGAGATAAACCCCACAGCAAATCTGAGAACCGTGGAAGGTGGTGCTAGGGTTTTTGTGAACAAATTCCGACATGTACTCGGTACTTACTTGAGAACAGCAATCTCTTGAACAGTTATGGCCCTTTTATCTTTGGTTCCCATGTAGGAGAATATGTTTGGTTTGACTCTGGTAAGACAAAAACAAAACCATATGAAGTTGCACACCATTAGGAAATTGTATTTCTCATGCTTTAAGGTTCAAAGTAAATAAAATCATAACAGAATGGGAGCAGAGTAAGGAGAAACTTGATTTAAAAATGTACCCAGGAAAACATAATATGCCAAGCTAAGGAAGTAAACGATCCCTGGACAGCAACCTTCTTAGCAGGGCTTGACTTAGAATGTTTGTGGCTATGAGTGAAAAACCTGCCATTGGAAGACTTGGCTAGCCAGTAACCAAAAAGGAAACAACGTACTTCCTATCGATCATAGGCCATTCGCTAGATGACATGAAAGTGAAGGTAAAGAGAAATTCATTCTATATATATAATGGACCACTCTCAAAATTTTATTATCTTCAGTTTTTAAAAAGTGAATAATGTCAAGTTTCCATAAATATTTCTTTGCATAAAAAAAGCCAAATACTAAAATAGGGATCTGAATAGTTTTGATACAAAGATCTAAGTAAGCTAGTTAACGAAGAATTATTTTATAGAAACTGCTCCACATGAAAAGGAAAATGACAGGACAAATTTCTTGAACTCTGAGCGCTCCCCAACTGCAGAGCTCAGAGGAAGTCCCTCCACAGTGGTCTATCCTCCCAGGATCAGGTACAGACAGGCCCCGCCGACTCTCTCCCAGAGAGCTAGCAACTAGAGTAAAATAAAATGACCCTTACAGAATACTGCACACTACTGGCTGAAATATGGCCCTACTAACCCTGACCCCCCGTACCTCAGAATGTAGCTGCACTTGGAGAGGGCCTTTAAAGACGTGGTTCAGTTAGAATGAGGCTGCTGGGTGGACCCTTATCTGATCTGTTCCAATAAGAAGAGAAAATGTAGACACACAGACTCCGGGGACAAACACGGAGGGAAGACCACGGGAGGACACAGAGAGAAGGTGGCCATCTATAAGCCACGGAGAAGCCTCAGAAAAAAACCCAAACCTGCCAACACCTTGATACTGGGACTCCTAGTCTCCAGAGCTGTGAGAAAATCGGTGTCTGTTATTGAAGCCTCCCAGTCTGTGATATTTTGTTAGGGCAGCCCCAGCAAACTGACACACTGTCCACCATGTTTAAACTGGGTTAAATATGTATCAGAAAGTAAATTCCAGGGCACACAGATTGGCTGCAGTGCCTGTACCCATGACTGAAAAACAATTCTGCAGCACCTGGCCCATCCTCAGAGACTCAAACTGCATTATCTGCATTCCCAGGAGGAAATCCTACTGGTCTCAAGTTTTCAATCGAGTCAATCTCCAAGAATTAAGAGTTTACAATCTAGTTAAACAAATCCCTGCAAACACATCCAAGTGTAGGCTTTCTAGGAAGCAAGTTAATTTTTATTTTCAGCTGGATGGACCAACATGTGAACTATTCATTTATAGAATTTCCATCTTGAATCACTAGCAATATGCACGGAGGTAAAAAAAAAAAATTAATTCACCTATTGTCTAAGGAAACTGGGGGGCACATTTACTATCCGTTTGCCTATTTTCCCGCTATTTTTTTTTAAAGATTTTATTTATTTATTTGACAGAGAGAGAGACAGCGAGAGCAGGAATACAAGCATTGGAAGTGGGAGAGGGAGAAACAGGTTTCCCGCTGAGCAGGGAGCCCGATGCAGGGCTCGATCCCAGGACCCTGGGACCATGACCTGAGCCGAAGGCAGACGCTTAACGACTGAGCCACCCAGGCGCCCCCTGCTCCTTTTTCATTAGCACAGAAAGAGAAAAATAAATTCCCGTGTTGTCATTATGTGTCAGCACAAGAACAAGATACTAACCGTAAATATTTGGACAGCACATTAATAGCATCCATGGTGTCTTTGTTTTCCTTGTACAGTACAAAGTGGCAGTAACTTCCCCTAGATTTTGGCCAAGAATGTTTTCTTGGATCTTAAAAACAAAAAAATTAAATGTTATATAGACCATAACAAAAGTGATCTAAGCTTTAGCTTATGAAACCTACAAGGTCATTTTTTGCTAGAGAACATCTGAGTGAGAAATCCAATCTAGTCTGACAAGAAATACATGTTAAGTGGTTACAGCTGTGTGGACTACAGGTATTACACCTCCTGCGACTGGAGACTCAACATTATCTGTCCACATTCACAATCAAAAGCTGAAAGGCAGGCTGTGTGACAAATGAGTAAGACTAACAGGCAATCCTCACACAGAGGGGTCCACCACTCCCCAGTGCATTTACTTCACAAGCGCGTGTCTTGTAGGTGGGTAACTGGCTTTCTAGAACACATGTGGTCCAGAGGAAAGGAGCACTCCAATAGGAATCTGTAAGCCTTGCCTCATATCCCAAGCTGCTCACACATACAGGTTGGATGCCTCTGCAAGGGTGGGGATAAAGCTTGTGAGGAGTTGCCTCAGTGACAGGTTCAAGTTTTCCAAAGGCCGCTTCCTTCACAAAAGTTGAGTTAATCCTGGGTGGTTTACAAATGTTTACCTGACAGAGTGCAGCTCGCATTCAAAATGGAATGGTCATTATTCTTGGGGAAAAGGAGACTCTAAAAATTAAGCCAGGTTAAATGTCAAATTTCAATGTGAACTTCTGAACTACAGTTACTTTGGTTCTTCAACTTTCTGAAACTGACCAACATGTCCGGGCTTTGGAGATCCTTTAAAAAAGTGTCCTTTTAAATGAACATTTTAACTGTACTATAAACCAGAGATATATTAAAAAAAAATTAGAACTTAAACTTTAATTTTGAAAAATCAACATATTTTGGGAAAAATATGTAAGCCAGAACCCCACTTCCAGATGCTGCACAAGATACTCCTGAGTCTTGAGCAACACAAAGCTGCAACTGTTATCTGAACACATCTAATTCACTTATTTCTGTAACTCCATGAAATAAAAACTGTGAAAAAATACTTCATAGAATCCCTAGAATCTTCTTCTTTTAAAAATGTTCCTTTGTCTTTGTCCCTAAAATAATCCTTAGCATGAACTCATGAATCCGTCCTCTTCACAGACATAAGAAACTTCTGGTACTGAAGTTGCTGGTACACTTGGCTTTGTCAAGGCAAAAGGCACTCTTGATAGGTCAGTTATTTATGCTACAATGTAAAGAACAAACAAATCAATAAATCACCTTGGAAAACTGCCATAGCATCTATGCTCAGCGAACTGCTTTTCCTTTCTGAAGGAATAAATATGAATGTGAGTCTCTTCTGTCTTGGAAAACAAAAATATTACAAGTACTTCTTTGGCTCTTCATGTGAATTCCTCACAACTCATGCTCAGAAAATCGTGAATAAGAGTATTATTTTTGGCTTTCCTTCCAGCTCACCACAGTTAAGTAAAATTTTCTTCTACCTAGCACTTGGGAGAAAAATCATTGGCATTTCATTTTCTCTCCATGAAATACCAACTGCTCTTACCTGCTGCAGTTCTGACCTCTGTCCGAATGCACAGCATAGAGAGCACAAGAGAGCAATGTTTAATTTATAATAATATTAAAGTGCTTTAGAGGTGAACATGCAAATGATCGCATGGAAAGTTTCTACCAAGGACTGCTACAGCACCTGGTAGTTATGTGGTGGGTGAACAGCCATTCAGACATTAACAATGGAACGTCGCAGAGGCACACAATGAATGAGGAGGTAACTCACCTACAGGTACCAGCCTCCCTGTTTCAGTCTCCTCACGAGGGCATGTCAGTTCACCCCCAAAGCTGCACTGTCCGTACCCACAGGACGCAGCACGAGGTTTACGACTGAATACAGTATGTTGTCTACCTGACACTAAAATTACCCTGCATGTTAGCTGGAATTTAAATAAAAGCCTAAAAAAACAAAAAAGAGACCTAATACAAAATGCTTCCCCATCTAGAGATTTGTTTTCACAGAGTGCTACTTTTGATTATCTTTTAGTGGTGATGCTGCATGTAATTATTGTTTTGCTTTGTGTTTTTTGGAGGTTTATGAGTTTCCTGCATTGAGTTATAAAGATTTTTTTATTTGATAAAAATTTGAAAAATCATTACAGAAAATGGTACTTGAACTGATAAATTAAAAGGGATTTGAGATGATTTAAGAGACTTATCTATTTATACAAATGTAGGGATCGAAGGGGTATGTGCACCCCAATGTTTATAGCAGCAATGTCCACAATAGCCAAACTGTGGAAACAGCCAAGATGTCCATCAATGTCCATCGATCCATCGATGAATGGATAAAGAAGATGTGGTATTATATATGCAATGGAATATTATGCAGCCATCAAAAGGAATGAAATCTTGCCATTTGCAACGACATGGATGGAACTGGAGGGTGTTATGCTGAGCGAAATAAGTCAATCAGAGAAAGACATGTATCATATGCTCTCACTGATATGAGGAATTCTTAATCTCAGGAAACAAACTGAGGGTTGCTGGAGTGGTGGGGGCGTGGGAGGGATGGGGTGGCTGGGTGATAGACATTCGGGAGTGTATGTGCTATGGTGAGCGCTGTGAATTGTGTAAGATGAATCACAGACCTGTACCTCTGAAACAAATAATACATTATATGTTTAAAAAAAAAAAAAAGATGACAACAGCAGGAGGGGAAGAATGAAGGGGAGTAAACCAGAGGGGGAGATGAACCATGAGAGACGATGGACTCTGAGAAACAAACTGAGGGTTCCAGAAGGGAGGGGGGTGGGGGGATGGGTTAGCCTGGTGATGGGTATTAAAGAGGGCACGTTCTGCGTGGAGCACTGGGTGTTATACGCAAACAATGAGTCATGGAACACTACATCAAAAACTAACGATGTAATGTATGGTGATTAACACAAAAAAAAGAGACTTATCTATTTAATGCAATGTTCAGACCTTATTTGTATAATTGTTTGACAAGTCATCTATTGTAAAAGACATTTTTGAGACAACAACGGACAAACTGAACATGCACTGGGTATTAGATATTAAGAAATTATTGTTCGTTATGTAGGATGTGATAATGGTTTGGGGTTTTAGTCCTTAGCTGCTAAATACATACTGAAGTATTTGAGTGAAATGAAGTGCTGCGTAGAATTCTCTTTAAAATACTCCAAAAGAAAAGTAAGTGGGAGGAAAAGATCAAACAAAAACAACAGAATGTTAATAATCTTGAAGGTGGTTGATGGGTACACAGTGGTTCGATATAGTACACTCTGTGTGCCTGTTTGAAAATGTCCATAAAAAAAGTTAAAAAAAAACCTGTGACCAGAATTGATGAAGCAGAACTCTATCTGTCCTTCATGGCCCCCTCAGGAACATTCCCAACCAACTATAATGGCGAGAAATAAATGAAGCCACAAGGCTAAAAAACTAAATGCTATCATACCTTAAGAGAAACCATGACAACCGAGGATGAGTTTTGGCTCACAAGCATGCATCTTTTATTAGCAAATCCAAGCACTGAGCATGCATACAATTATCTCCTCTGTTGATAACAGATACAAGGATTCTTTTTCTAAAGTGCACTCAGTATACAAAATAGTAAGCATATGCATTAGTTAACTGGGAATATTTTGAATAATGGAAAAAATCAATGAGACTCAACTTATTCTGGGCAATTTGACTTTCTAAAACTCCAAATCCTTAGAATGCTAAGTAGCATGTATGTAGCTTTATAATTTAAGAGAATTTAAAATGACTTTTTTGAGACACACTGATTTAAAATGCGAATGCAAAGAATTCTCAGGCCGAGATCACAGGAAGCAACCTTCTGATGGTCTGATATGGCAGCACCAGTCCAGTCGAAATAGAAACCAGAGAGAAAAAGAAACCAAATTCAGGACGGTTCAGGTATTGAGCACAGAGATCCTCATGAATAAGGAAGGAAAAATGTAACTAGAGAAAGATGACAGGATGGGGTAGCATGCAGAACATTCTTTCCTTCCTATTCAAGGCCATTTCCAGGACTGCATCCCTGCACACCGACCTTCCAGCTTCCTCAGGATCCTGCGCCAACCACTACCATTTTCCTCCCAGAATTTCTGCCGGCCCTCTCCACTGACTCTTTCCCTTTAGGATATCAATATGCCCGGGGCTCTTCCATTTTAAAAGTCAAACTTATGCCTCCCTCTCAACCATGGTGCTTTCCTTTCTCCTTCTCTTTACAGCTTATTTTTTTTAAGTTTATTTATTTAAGTAATCTCTACACCCAACATGGGGCTCAAATTCACGACCCTGAGAATCAAGAGCCACATGCTCCTCTGACTGAGCCAGCCAGGTGCACCGTTACAGCTTACTTCGAACAGCATTCTGTAATTAGTGCCTTCTATCTCAGCCTGCGGTGTAAACTGGTTTCCAACCCTATTCTACTAGAGCTTCTATGGCAAACACACCAATGATATCCATGTGGCTAAAAACTGATGGATATATTTCAGAGTTCTTATCTCACTAGACCCATCTGTATATTTTCCACTGCTGATCACTTTATCGGCATTCCCTCTTCCTGTGGATTCCACACCACCAGTCTCTCCTGGAGAGCTTCCTTTTTATCTTCTGGCCCTTCCTCTGGCGTCTCTGTGGATTACTTGATCTGGGTATCCCTGCTGGGGCTCATTCGTTTCAGAAAGTATGGAAGAAACCTCTATATATCACATGGCAGATTTTTTTCTTTTTTTTTTTTTTTACTTCAGTCTTTTTAAAAAGATGTTCTTAGAGGCATCTGGAATATATACTATCTATCTGAAAATATAAATTAGTTTACCCGATTACATGGCTTATAGTAATTACATGATATTTTCAGAAAAATACTGTAAGCATGGTTTGGTAGGTGAATCAAGGGGCCGTCTATCAGACAGGATTAACAAACAACATCGGCATCAAAACAGCTGGTAATTTGTGGTGTTTGGGCACCATGATTTAGAATCCACCATGCCTATGTTTTAGGATGCACGGCTCTAGCTGAGAGAAGTTTAGGTGCGAACACTGCAATCGCTAGATAATGCGTGTAACAATCTATACCAGGGTATGGTAGGAAAGATCTAAAAACACTATAAACTTAGTTTTGTAATAAAGCTTTAGAAGCTAATTTATTCATATGCTAGTCAAGGTAGTCCAAAGGGATAAGCTATAATTGGTATTGGATTCTATTTGCAGGGGCATGAAGTGTAGTCTCTGGATCCTAGCTCTCCCAACTTTTCCAATGGTGTTTAGCTAAGGCACTCTCAGTGCTGGGGATCTGCAAGTGATGAACACAGGCCCTCCAGGGTCTGTCTGGGTCTACGAGGAGGTGGGAGAGAACAGGTCAGACCTCTAGCCCACTTTGACCAAATGCCAAAACACCTCAAGCCCAAGAGGTTTAGAACTCTATGCTAGTGATGATGCAATGTGACCTGCCTTCATGCTTCCTGCTAAAGTGAGAATTCCTATTTTACTGAAGATGTGCAAAGGAAATAGGGAGGGTAGTTCATGTCCTACAGAGCTCGGCATCTCACCCGAGAAACCTTAAGGAAATTTTTTATTTGGTAAAAAAGGAAGGTGGGTACGGCTTAAGCGTAGAAAATGTGGATAAAGACAGAACCTAAGAGATCTGGTACCACTCACTTGAGGGGGAAGGGGGAACTGTAAGGGCCACCGTGGCGTGCAAATGAATGCCCTAACACCCCTCCCTGCAGATCACAAAAGCAGGCATCCTCTAAGGAAGAAAGATCATTTCCAAGAAGCAGTCAGTCAAAACAATACAGGTTTTGCCACTCTGCTTCCTCATCACCACACTCAGCAGAATTAAGACCTTGCCTTGGAAGGAGGGCAGCTGACCAACGTGGATTGCCTCTCTACAAGAAACAGCTCATTAGCAGCCATCCTCAGCCTTGGCTCCTTGAGAGAATTGAGACTGAATGCACCACAGCAGCCTCTCTACATCTAGGATAGTTATCAGCCATCTGCCAATCTTGGGAGAAGGCAAAAAAAAAAAAAAAAAGTCACTCAAATCACTTTCCACTGGGATTAACGCTCATGAACAGCCCTGGCTGGAGTACTATTTTATACTGTGACTCAGACATTAAAGAAATGTACAGCAACCAAGCCATTAGTGTGTGGTTTGAAGTGTGATTAACAACCCATGCCCTCAGCTGTTCCAGAACACATCATCTCTTTTTCTTTGTGGTATCCACTGAGAAGTGGCCTCCAATGTCCACCTTCTTCTCCCCACCTGCTCAAGATTTCGGATTTCTGTGTCACTAACCAGACTTACTGAATGGACGTTATTTTTTTCAGGCACTGCTAAACCTTATTTCTGCTCCCATTTTTCTTATACTGCCCTCATTTCACTAGAATCAGTTACAATTAAGGTTTCATCCATTCACAGCGTTAACCTACAAGAATACTGACTCAAGCACTAATAGCACGAATAGTCTTTTGTTACAGTCTTGGAGTTTTGCTCTGACAAATGTATCTAGAAATAACTCTTCCCTAATAGAAGCCATCAAGGGTAGGAGACGAGGGTGAGGAAATATCTTTTTCCCACTGTCATTTTCATTACAGTTTTGTCTGCTGATTTGGCAGGTAAAAGAAGAAAAATTACCCAATTTTTCTTAAGGCCATATGCAAGTAGAAATTTTCATGGCTGTAGAAAACACATTAGAGCATAAATATCAAAGAGATTCACTGACAACACACTCGTTTCAGATGAATGATTTACAACGAAAGAGGATGGGCGAAGGGGCGCTTTCCTGCATATTCCATGTTGTTTTTTTTTTACATGTGGTAGAAAAACTCACAGTTGGAAAGCAGCAGCTCATCCAATATAGGGACTTTGCAGCAAATATGCCACTGGGATTTTGGGTTCATCTGAAAGCTTTCTTTCCTCCATTAAGACACAGAATGAGCAACAGCCTTCCATTTTCTTCTTGAATTACCACTGAGCCCATTCTGCTCTTCAGGGAACATTATCAAATTCCTAGGACTGTCTCTTAGGCACCACTGTAACTAGGGCAAATCTTGACTCCCACAGGAGCCCTAGTGTTCCTACCAGACACAGTCTGCAGGACTGATGTGAATGTGAAAGCTATTATCCACCTTCTCTGAAGGAGTGACACTATCAATACCCTCTCCTGCCTAACAGCCCTGAAACAT
The DNA here is from genome assembly GCF_003265705.2 of Callorhinus ursinus. Lineage (NCBI taxonomy): Eukaryota > Metazoa > Chordata > Mammalia > Carnivora > Otariidae > Callorhinus > Callorhinus ursinus. The sequence goes on along the minus strand of NW_027397074.1, from coordinate 3,442,669 downwards.
GAACAGGCACGGAGCAGGAGTGGGATGCCATCTGTGGCCACGGGACAGAAGAAATGCCAGGTCACTTGCACACTTACTTGCCAGAGCCTTTTTCCCAGCTGCATGGTAGGCTACAATATATTTCTTCCCCTCTCTGTCCTCCGTTTTTGTCTCTAATCCTGGAAACAGAGATTTAATCGCTTGATGGATGACGGTTCTTTTCTCTTTGGTGTCCTCAATAACCTATTAAAAACAGAAATAATGCAACTACTGATTTAACAAACACCAAATAGGGAGATAATACTAATGAGTCAGTAAAAACACGAGTCATGTTATCAACCGTGCAAAGTAACAGAAGTCCACGGGTAGGATTTCAGGATCTTTCAGAGCTTCGTGATGCTGCACATCTTAAGAGCCCGGTTACTGAGCATGACCGTCTGCCAGGCACTGTACCAAGAACTTCATAGTCATCGGCTTATTTAATCCCCATCATCTCCTTACCATGCCACCCCTACACATACCCAGAGAGAAGGAAAACAAGGCTGAGAGAAGTGAAGGAATGTGTCCCGGGTCACACAGCTGGAGGACGGTGGCGCCAGATGTGAAATCCAGGCTGTGTGACTCCAGAGGCTCCCATCACTGACACTCCCACTCAGGGACTCAGGGCTCACAGATGGCAATGTCGGCAAGCTAGGCCTTTTGGGAGGTCAGAAACTCAACTCTCTTGAACAGTCCAATCTACAACTGCCCCACAAGGAATCCTATTTTATACTGAATTTTTTTTATTTTAATTTTTTTTTAAAGATTTCATTTATTTGACAGAGAGAGAGAGAGACACAGCGAGAGAGGGAAAACAAGCAGGGGGAGCGGGAGAGGGAGAAGCAGGCTACCCACTGAGCAGGGAGCCCGATGTGGGGCTCGATCCCAGGACCCTGGGATCATGACCTGAGCCGAAGGCAGACGCTCAACAACTGAGCCACCCAGGCACCCCTATACTGAATTATTTTATAATGACATTCTAAGCACATTCGTCCACAATAAAAAATAAAATCAACATCAAGAAAACGGATACTTATTAGCTATAGAACTATTGTTCAGGGTGCCTGGGTGGCTCAGTCTGTTAAGTGTCTGACTCTTGATTTCAGCTCAGATCATGATCTCAGCGTCATGGGACCGAGCCCCATGTCAGGCTCCAGCTCTGCACTGGGTATGGAGTCTGCGTAAGATTCTCTCCCTCTGCCCCGCCCCTCCACCCCGTGCTGCACACATGTTCTCTCTCTCTCAAAACAACAAAACTGTTGTTCAATTTCTGAATGTGTCTCAAACTAAGAAATACATTTCACATCTGGATTCAAAAGCCAGAAATATGCATGTATATATGCCTTACTAAAGACCTAAAAAAATTTTACGAAAACAGTATTTATCCTTAATGTGTACAATGCACTGTTATTTTCTGTTTTATCGTATTGCATTTACACAAATGTTGGTTAAGATCTACTAAACTGATTCCATGATCCACTGAGGATTGCAACCTGCAAGCTGAAAAACACCAGGATACACTAAACTACTTGTTAAACTTCATATTTTAGTAAAATTAAAAATATAAACGAAAACAAACTATGTTATAATTACAGACATGTGACTTTTTTTTTTAAAGATTTTATTTATTTGAGAGAGAGAATGAGAGAGAGAGAGCACATGAGAGGGGGGAGGGTCAGAGGGAGAAGCAGACTCCCTGCCGAGCAAGGGAGCCCGATGCAGGACTCGATCCAGGGACTCCAGGATCATGACCTGAGCTGAAGGCAGTCGCTTAACCAACTGAGCCACCCAGGCGCCCGACATGTAACATTTTCCTATCAAAAATTAGTCTAGATCTGGTTATTTACTGAGAACACTGAGTTGGAATCAAACTTTGTGCATATGACTGAACACATAGTTAGACTTCAAAAATTCGGCAAGTCTGTCCTCATTTTACAAACAAGGAAACTTGCCCAGGGTTTATTTTTAAAGGTAAAAACTTTCAGTAGATGGCATTTTTAGTATATGTGCTGCCGAAGCAAGCACTCAGTAGATGGCATAACTATAGTTTTTCAGATGACAGCAAATTTTGCCATCTACTCAGGAAAATGCACGTTATGGGGGCTGAGATCCGCCATTGTGCTGCATAACCAAGAGAAACCTGGACCATCCTTCTAGGCTGCTCTCAAAAACAATTCTTAGTTTTCTCTTTGGCATTGGTGAAGATTTTGTCCATAGGTAAATTCAGTAATTGATGAACCCTAAAATTATGTTACACACTTGTGGGACGTTTAGGTGGAGGGGAAGAGGAGATACGGGTTGGGGGCAAATAATGAAGTCTGAAAAGTTATGGTAAGCTCTTGTTAACTGGGAGCAATGGAAGGGGGAATTTTTTTATTTTTATTTTTTTTAAAGATTTGTTTATTTGACAGAGAGAGACACAGTGAGAGAGGGAACACAAGCAGGGGGAGTGGGAGAGGGAGAAGCAGGCTTCCTGCCGAGCAGGGAGCCCGATGTGGGGCTCGATCCCAGGACCCTGGGATCATGACCTGAGCCACTGAGGCGCCCCGGAAGGGGGAATTTTAGACAACCCCAAATCAAGTAGGTCATTAAACTATGGTACAAAAAATTTAACATAAACTTAAAATTCTAAAAATCTTGTTATCAACCTAGAGCTGCTCTGTCCCATGCGGCAGCCCTGAGCCACACAGATGGCAACTGAGCATGTGGCTAGTCTGAACTGAGCTATGTTACCAGCATAAAAGAACACCTGATCCTGACGACTAAGTAGGGAAAAAAAAAAGAATGTAAAACATCTCATTTGTAAAATAAAAAAAATATTGATTACCTATTAAAATATTTTATATTATTTTTTTAAGATTTATTTATTCTAGAGAGAGAGAATGTGAGAGCGAGCGACAGCAAGGGTGGGTTGGGAAGGGCAGGAGGAGAGGGAGAATGTTAAGCAGTCTCCCAGCTGAGTGCAGAGCCCAACGCGGGGCTGGATCTCATGACCCTGAGACCATGACCCGAGCCGAAATCTTGAGTCAGATGCTTCACTGACTAAGCCATCCAGGTGCCCCAAAATGAGATTTTTAAATGTATTAGGGTAAATAAAATATATTGTTAAAATTTTCACCTCTTTTTAAGCTTTTAGGAGATTTAAAATTAAAAACATGGCTCACATTATAAGTGCACTGGACAGTACTAATTGGAAAATAAAATTTTCATAACAAAAGGTTTTGAAAAGGCATCCATTGAGAAGCTGAGCTCTCCTTTTCCTCAACAGCAGGAGCAGACTCAAGTTGAGCAAAGAAATTTCCCTTCTCTTTCCCCAATTCCTCCCCCTCCAAAGACCCACTTGAGACCCAGAGGCTGCAGGAGGCAGAGTGAGAGCCACGACCACCCAATCCGGCCACACACCTGACTGTCCGGCGGTCCTAATCCTCTGGCTAAGACACCATGTGACAGAAAGGTTACTCTGTGGTTCCAAACAACACATTTCTTTGATTTGTGGTCATGTATAAAATTTTCTTAAAACAAAAACATAACTTTTTTTTGCTACAGTTTATCTGGATACTGGTTATCTGCCACTGATAAAAATTTTTTTTTAAAAAAAAGGTTTTATTTATTAATTCGACAGAAAGATAGAGCCAAAGAACACAAGGAGGGGAGCAGCAGAGGGAGAAGCAGGCTCCCCATGGAGCAGGGAACCCAACCTGGGGCTCAATCCCAGGACCCTGGGATCATGACCTGAGCCGAAGGCAGACACCTAACTGACTGAGCCACCCCAGGTGTCCCGATAAAAACATTTTTAGTGTAATGGTCTTTTAGATCAAACAGAGCAAGGTCATCCTTTTGTTAACTATTGTAATTTTTCTAACAGACACTTAAGATATGTTCACCCAAAAAAGAAGCAATCAAAACCCTAAAAAAAACTTTTCCATACATTTTTGTGCTATTTACCTCGATGGCAACACTGGTTTCTTTATTCTTAAAAAGCTGGAGCTCTTCTAAACGCTGCTTTTCTTCAGCTGTCAAAACCGTAAATACATCTTCTGAAGGATCCTTGAAAATAATGATGAAACTCCCAGTGAGTCACACACAGAATTCGAAGCTGTTAAGAGATCTATATTTCTAGGATCTCTAGGAAATGCTATTTTATACAGAAAGTGACTTTTGCTGGACGGCTGCTCTTACCTCCTCATCCACGGGCACGGACAAGTCATCCAAATGGCTGATCTGTCCATCTTTTCCTATTTCGTGAACAACGAAGTCGGAGTATCTGATGAAAAGGGAACACAAACTTTCAAAGCATTAACATTTTACTTCCTGTTAAATTGAGGAGAAAGTTTATCAACATCAAGCTTTGCTGCTGTACAAAACAAGGATTTAAAAAAAAAAATCTTCAGTACAAAGTTCATATGGAGTTATTTCTTCTGGTTTCTTAATAAATTCCAAGCCACAGCTTGGCTTTGCATTAGAATGTAAAGAAAAGACCCTCTGAACTTCTAGAATATTCTTTCAGAGAAACGTATAAATCAAAGCTTAGTAATGCTATAGAGACAGTCCATACTAAAGTGAATCCTAAATATGGCATGGTTAATTAAATCAGAACCCAATAAATCTACCATGAACCAACCTGAAGCTTCCCTTTATGCTAAATACACACATTATTTAAAATCCTCTCAAAAACCCCAAGGTGGTATTGGGACCCATTTTTTGGACAAGCTACCAAGGCTCTAAGATACGTACCGCAGTGACTGGACTAGATTCACACCCAGATCCATCTGGGTCCAAAGATTACCTGCTTTCTACCGCAGATGTGGCACACTCAGGTGAGAGAGCTGAGTTTAAGATTTAAAGACCAATTCAAGAGAAAACTCAAAAACCATTTAAAATAAGGTATTTTAAAGAAGTGAACAGCACTCATTCACATATGAGCAAGGCAGGCCACACACATTATTTTTAGTTACTCATTTTATCTTTAAATGGCCTATTTAGGCGGCTCTGCTGCATCTTATTCCTTCGTGACCATCAGTAAACAATCCATGGGGGTAGAAAGCTAAACAGAAGAACCTACTGCTGATTTCTTTCTCAAGAACAAACAGAATGAAAATAACCTGACATGTAAATGAAACATACCTTTCTTTCAAGATGCCTGAGAATCCCTGATGACAACTTACAAACTTGGTGATGCCAACGTCAAGTTCAGTGAGGCCGTGCTTCATCATGTCTGCAAAACTCTCAGCTTCCTCCTCCTCCTCACCCTCCTCCGAAAGGCCATCTTCTTCCTCCTCTTCCTCTTCTTCCAACTGCACATCAGAATTCTTTCCACCCTCTCTGGCACTTACGGCCGCGGGTGGCCCAGGCACGTGCACACTGCCAGGCAGAGAGACATGCTCCAGCCCATCCTGACCTGTGGTCAGACAGCTGTCCAAGACCTTCTGTCTTTTTGCCTCCTCAGCTGGGGCCACACTGTCATTATCTTCGACAGCATGAGACCCACGTTTCAGCGACACACCAGTCACTTCTGTCAGCTCCATTTTTAAGGCTCCAAGAAAACATTTAAGAGAACCTTTTAGGAAGGAAGAGAGGGCAGGAAGTAACTAACCATCACTTCAGTTAAGAGGTGGGTTTGAGCAAACAGAGGCACAGTTAACTTTGTTCCTAGGGTCCTAAAACTCATTTATTAAAATAATTCTTCCTAATGCTGGCACAGAAAAATGGCACAACACTTCTGCATAGAATTCGAGAGTGTGCATCAAAAACCTTAAAAAAAATATATGTCCTTTGACCCGGAAATACTACTTTCAGGGAGTATCCTAAAATAATTAAAATAATTAAAGCGCTTTTGTTAAGTGCTTCAAGTTCTAGCTGTTAAGGATACTCATCTCAGTGCTTTTATATTACCAAAAAGCTAAGAACAATGATGCCGGGGTATGTAAACTAAATAATACATAGAAACCGTGTGGATAGAAACTGGGCAAGGCGGTTACTTCTAGGACAGGGTATGGGTGGCTGGGTACAACAGGCAGACCTGCTGCTTTTACTGAATACTATAGTCAGGTCACTTGAACTTTGTTTCACGAAGATTATTATCCTTTCAAAAAACTGATTAAATAAAAATAGTGCATAAATTCACTTACATGAACGCATACTCATACCATACTAAAAAAAAAGGCAAGGGGGATGCAGCGTTGTTTATTGGGTATAGAGTTTCAGTTTTGCAAGATTAGAAAGAGTTCTGCACACCTGTTGCACAAGAGTGCAAATGTACGCAACACTACTGAACTATATGCTTAAAAATGGATAAAATGGGGGCGCCTGGGTTAAACATCTGCCTTTGGCTCAGGTCATGATCCCAACATCCTGGGATCAAGCCCTGCATTGGGCTCCCTGCTCAGGGAAGAGTCTGCTTCTCCCTCTACCCCTCCCCCCCATGCTCTCTCAATAAAAGTCTTACCAAAAAAAATGAATAATGTTACATGTTCTGTGTATTTTGCCACAGTTTAAACAACACAGATTATCATTTAACCAGCCCACACACAATGTAATGAGGGAAAGTCTAAGAATCCATACATACTTCCCAGTACTGAGCAGCTTGCCCAAGGGGTAACATGTGGCAATCAAAATAAATACATTTATCTAATTTGATCTTACTTGGTGCTCTTGGTGAAATAAGGATAAAAGTTTTCCTATGCTAATTATATAGGGAGATGATATAATTAACATGCTATGAACTTAGTAAACAAACTCATAAAGAACATAAATGAGCAGAAAATTAATATTCTAAGGTTCTCCAAGGCCTAGTTAACAAGAAACCTAACTATGGAAGCATCTACAGCAGAATAATAATAACAATGAACTAAAGTTTAAGAATCCACATTTGCGGGGTGCCTGGCTGACTCGGAGTGTGAGACTCTTGATCTTGGGAGTCATGAGTTCGAACCCCACGCTGGGTGTAGAGATTATGTAAATAAATAAAAAATCTGATCTTGCCTCATTGTCAAAAATCTAGAATAGAAAGAAAAGAAAAAGACAAATACATGCACAAAATGAAAGAAAAGATGATGGTGACTACAAAAAAAAATGGGAGAAGAGGTACAGAAAGATACCAATAAAATAAATTTCCTTTCAAAGACAAAAATTTAAATAAAGAAAATGGAAGAAAGTAAGAAACTGAAACAAAGGTTGATCATAGCTAGTTATACAAAATTACCTTTAATTCAAATAAGAAAGCATTTACTCATTTGTTCTAAGCAACGTATAATAAAAAAGGAGTATTGGCTCATGAAATGCTGATGCTCTTTCACGCACACGTTCTGTCACCAAAGCTGCCCTCACAGGGCCTACAGGCCAGTGAGGGAGACACAAAGGGCACAGGGGGTCACTTGGGGGCTACAGGAACACACAGAAGATTTCAGAGGGCGCTGGTGGTGAGGGTGTCAGAGAAGACCCCTTTCCTAATGGAAGATCAGAAATGAACACCTGAGCCAAGTTTTGAGGACCGGGTAAGGTCACAGAAAGTGGGGAGGAGGCTGTTTGCAGGGGTAGGGGTAGGGGTGGTAGCAGGGGCAGAGACACGGAGGCATGGGAGAGCAAGGAGCACTGGAAGAGGCCCAAGGAGCTCATCACACAGCATGGAGGGTGAAACACACAATGAGAGTCTGAAGCCAAAGCTAGGGAGTGAGCAGATGCCACCGCAGGCAGAATGCAGGGAATTCCATCTTGAAAACCAAACCACCACTGGACTTGTGAGTTCGGAAGATTTCATGGCACCTCTTTAAAGGGAAACGGGTTAGCTGGAAGACTAGGTAAGAGGCTACAGCCAAGGGACGCCTGACTGGCTCAGTCAGAAAGGCGTGTGACTCTTGAGCTCCAGTTTGTGCGTTTGAGCCCCATGTTGGGTGTAGACATTACTAAAAAAATAAACTTAAAAAAAAAAAAAAAAGGTAGAGCCAAAATTGAGCCAAGAAATGAGCACAACATGATCTAAAGCTGAGGCAAGGGCGACAGAAAGGAAGTTTGGATTCAGGGACATTTAGGAGGTGGTGAGAACAGGACTGGATGACAAATGTGGGCAGCAAGAGGAAACACTGGAGGATGACTCAGGTTTGCTGCCTTGGGGACCTGAGGGGCCAGGGGAGCTCCTCCTGGCACAGAAACCCCGGGCAGAGAAGCAGGTGGTGGGAGAAGACAAGCCCACTTATGGTACTGTGGTGTCGAAGGTACCTTGGAACATCCGGAAGCTAGGCACTACACTGTGTGACCCATATTCCTACCCCCAACCTGCAACGGCTTCCCAGTGATGACACTTATATCCTAGCTGGCATGCCAGGCTCCACCAGGAGATCCCCATACCTTCCCAGGCCTGAGCTCTCAGGAGGGAGGAAGCACAGCCAGTAACAGCCACTTCAGCAGCCTGGCTCAGGGACTTTAAGTCAGCAGGATGTCCCCCTCCTTCCCAGAATGCAGAGGATTCATCAAGCTCCTTCTCCACAACTGACGGTCATAAGCCTTGGTGGGAACACCACCAATTTCCTCTGCAGAAATGTCTGCGCCATCCTGCATTGGCACCGCCCACCATCTAGAGATCCACTCGGTACCATGATCTCCCACAGGCCTCTGACAACTCAGTCCCTGCCCCAATGGGTGCCTGTTTTCTGCCTGACTGCTCATGAACTCTCTCTGGATACTTTGTAGACTTCTTCGAACAGGTGCTGAAACTGTTCCCCACCTACAGAGATCAAAGACACACCAAACAGCAAATTTCTAAGGAAACAGTGGACCCGGACAACCAACGACTGGACCCGGACAACCAACCACCATGAATGGTCACTAACATCACAACAAAGAGACAACCAGACACACTGCATGCCCCTGAAAGCACATGCTATTATCTGTGCAGTATTTTTTTTTTTAATTCTTATTTATTCGACAGAGAGAGAGATAGCTAGAGAGGGAACACAAGTGGGGGAGTGAGAGAGGGAGAAGCAGGCTTCCCACTGAACAGGGAGCCCGACCGTGGGGCTCGATCCCGGGACCCTGGGCCAAAGGCAGATGCTTAATGACTGAACCACCCAGATGCCCCTGTGAAGTATTCTTACTGATTGTAACTCGATGTCTAGTTGGTAGGTTAGATGGCATACAGGGACAGAGGTTTTAAACACCACCACAGGGAAGAAACCAGCAAAATTCTGAACGTGGGAAAACTCTACAAGGACAAAGACAGTTCCTTCACTAATAAACAAGAAGGGGAAAAAGAGGGAGGGGAGCTTACAGACAAACCTATAAAGAAATGCAACGAGTGGATCTTTCTTTAAACAAGTCAACTATTTAAAAAACTGGGACAATCGGGGATGCAGAAATACTGGGGATATTAGATGACATTAAGGTAGTATTGCCAATTTTTTTTTTTTTAAGAGTGAGAGCATGAGCGTGCGAGAGTGTGCAGAGGGAGAGGGAGAATCTCAAGCAGGCGCCTCGCCCAAGTGGAGCCCAACATAGGGCTCTAACCCACGACCCTGAAATCATGACTGAGCCGAAATCAAGAGTCGGACAAGAGTTGGACACTTCGACTGAGCCACCCAGGCACCCCAGTATTGTCAACGTTTGAAGGTGTGATTATGTTACTGTGGTTACAGTTAAAAATAGACTCCTTATGTTTTAGAGATACAAACTGAAATATTTAGGGTTGAAAAATTATGAAGTCTGGAATTTGCTTCAGAATAATTTACCAGTGGTGAATGGAAGTGGAGCAGGTACAGATTTGAAACCAAGTAGGTAATTACTGAAACTGAGTGATGGGAACATCACACCTACTTTGAGCTTTTATTTTTATTATAAAAAATTTCAAACCTGGGGCGCCGGCTCCCTGACGTCATGAGAGGTCCAAGGAGCGCGTCTCAGAGGGACCTGGACCCCGGGCGCCCTGGTAAATGGACTCTTAATGAAAATTCAGAAATACATTTTTTAAATAGAAGACAATAAAAATTACCAATAATCCTACCACCCGAGATGGCCGTATTTTGAATCCTGCTTGTCTGAAATGCAGTTAACACATCAGCTGGACCTATTTCCCGAATGCAGGGTGACCCTTCTGTTATTTAAAGATGTAAAAAATGCTGGAGACTTGAGAAAAAAGGCCATGGAAGGTGCTATTGAGGGTTTATTAATAAACCGTAAGGTGATTGTTGATCCATTTCAGATACTTGTGGCAGCAAACAAAGCAGTTCATCTCTACAAACTGGGAAAAATGAAGACAAGAACTCTATCAACTGAAATTATTTTCAACCTTTCCCCAAATAACAGTATTTCAGAAGCTTTGAAAAAATTTGGTATCTCAGCAAATGACACTTCAATTCTTATTGTTTACATTGAAGAGGGAGAAAAACAAATAAATCAAGAAGACCTAATATCTCAGGTTGAAGGTCATCAAGTTTCTCTAAAAAACCTTCCTGACATAACAAATATTACAGAAGTCAAAAAGATATATAAACTATCTTCACAAGAAGAAAGTATTGGAACATTATTGGATGGTATCATTTGTAGAATGTCAACAAAAGATGTTTTGTGAAATGACAGAAGTCTTAAAAATTTTCAGCATTTATAAAAAAACATGGATTTTTCTTTGTTGATTATAATATGTTCAATCATAGAAAACACAGAATGGTACAACAAAGAAAAAAAGCCACTACTAGTCTCTCTTAATATTTTAAAAGATAGCCACTGTTGCTATTATGTGTTATTGTCTTCTAGTCTTCTGTTTCTCTTCAAATATATTTCATCTTTATGTAATTGGGAAGAAAAAAAATTTCAAACCTATAAAGTATAAAGAGATACGCAAACTATTCTGTTCCAATCAAATCACTGATTTTTTCCATTCTTCTGTTCCTCCCTCTGCCATCACCTCTTCTTCAAACATGTCCCAAAAAACCGACGCTCCCATGCTCGCTTCTTCAAGTGCCCCAAGCCTCAGTAGCTGTGAGCTACCACTCAACACTCCGGCTCACTGGTGCTGCTTAGGGTCCTTGCTAGCCCCCAACCAAGTACCAACCCTGCTGTCTCTGTCTGTGCTCCTGGTTGCTGCTGGAGAAAATCACACCCGGTCAGGAGATTCCTCTCTTACAACAGCCATCCCGGGTCAGGGCAGGCTTCTCCCAGTCCTGCTGGCCATCCGCAAAGAAAAGGGGGATCCTCTGACGGACACACCTCTTTCCGGCATCTTCACAAGACCACTTACTGTAACCATTTCCCTAAATATGGCAACCCTCTTAAAAGAATCCACAGTCACTTTAACACTCACTTGCTCCTCAGCACCGCACTTGACCCCCTCAACAAACACTCACCCCATGCACCCTGCACCCGGCATTCTTCCAGGCACTGAGAAAAGACATTGTGGCAAATCAAACTCATGCCCCGCTGGCGCTGGCGTGGAGCTAACATGTGGGGGAAGATCTGGCTTCTGCCTCAAATTGTTTCTTTAAAGTTCAGCGATGGCTTCCTTGTGCCAAAACCACAGCCACTCCATCCTGGCTTTAACCGACGTCTTTACCCAACAGGACATGGCTCATCGTTTCACTTCCTTGAAACTCTGCTTCTCCTCCTTGCCTTTCTCCTGCCTCCCAAGCTGCTCTTTTCCCTTCCTTCTCTGCTGCCACTTAAATGTGGGCATCTCTAGCTTCCTACCCCACCCAGTCTTGTTCCCTGCTCACGCTCCAATTTTCCCAGCCAAGACCCATCTCCAACTTCCTGCAACAGTGATGGCAGCTAAGCAACGGCAGAGGTGGAACGGGAGCTCATTCAAGCCTCTCCTTGACCCTGTGGCTCAGAGAGGGTCATGAGCATCCCCAGAGATTCCGGATCTGGCTCCAGCTTACACGGCTCCGAAGAGCTGAACCAAATGCTCAGATTCAACATGCCCTAAACTGATCTTATCATTTCCCACCATCAACACACATTTTGTGCGTGTTTATATTACGCTTCTTACCTCAGGGGATGTTACCACCGAAGTCAGAATATGGTCATCACCTCAACTCCTTCCTCTCCCCTCTGCCCACATCAGTGATTTCATGAATGCAATTCTAGAAGGTTTAGAATAGCATTGTCATGCCTACCATCCCTGGAATGAGAATATAGGCAGATAATGCCTACAAAGTATCACCCACTGGTTTCAAACCAATCTAGGTTCTGCTGTTTACTACGTGGGTTACTCGCCCTCTCTAGGCTGAGGTTTCTTTCTCTGTAAAGCTGAAAATTGATAACTTGCTCAGAGGTCTGTAATAGCTGTTCCTATTCAACTGTTGGTCATTAATATTTATTATGGATGGTTTACACAGCAGAACTGTATTGCTGAGTCTGGGGAAAAAACAAAGCTTCTTATGCTTCTTTTGTTCTCTGGGCTAATGATTAAACATGGTTTCCTCCTTCAAATACCATTTAATTTTAAGAGACCTCCCAGTACTGCCAACACACCAAATAAACAGGCCTTTAATATTTTTTGGCAGTCTTTTTCTTGATACTTGTGGACACTTGCCTAACCTCTTTTTCTTATTATATTTAACTGTGAAGATGAGCTCATTAACTAATCTCACTTTTGTGTTTCAAATTAAATTATAGTTTTCATTTGGTTTAGCCAATGGCCCTATCACAGACATTAATTATTGAAGTATACATAGCACCAATGACTATAAATCTGGTAGTATATATTTTGCCCAATTCTTTCAGTGGGCCTTGCAGACGAAAACACATTTAATAGAACAGCTGTGCAAACTTCTGGGCTAGGAGAGAGAGAACTCAAATTAGTATCGTTTTCATGAACAAGAACTATATACAAGGGAAGACTAAAATGCAATATAATTTTTAAAATGGGGGGAGGGAGGGAGCAGATCTTGTGAACATGGAAGAGGCTGGGAAGAATTCAATCAGAAAGATAAAACCACCCTGACTGCCCAAGTATGATTTTCCTAAGGAAATCAGTTTTGCATTCAGGAAAATCCAAATATACATATTCAAGCACTGTACCTCACAGCTGTAAAAAAATGAAAGGCTTTTTAAAAAGGCGAGGAAGGGTGGAGGGTACAGCCTCATTAGTTTTTTAAATGGTATTTAAAAAAAAATGTTTTTAAAGAACTGTTAGGATGCACAAATACATGATCCAGAATAGTAATCACAGTCAAGTAATCTAGACCAGAAGCTTGCTTCTGGAACCGAGAAAGAATCTACTGATACTTTCCGATGAACTTCAAAGTCCTACACAATTTTTTGAAGGGAGTACTAAAAAATGGGGTTTTGTGCCTTTATACTCCAAACGACCCAAATGAGATAAGGAATATTACAATTTTAACAATATTTTAAAGTCTTTTTCATTAAGATTAGATTCACCAATAAGCTTCCCTTTACACCCACAACAAAAATGTTTAGCATTCTCAAAACTGTAATACAACACTGATAGTCCCTTAACGTATTTCTTGCAAAATGAACATCTTAAAAAGGCCATATTATTACGGGCGCCTGGGTGGCTCAGATGGTTAAGCGTCTGCCTTCGGCTCAGGTCAAGATCCCAGGGTCCTGGGATCGAGTCCCACATCAGGCTCCCTGCTCCTTGGGAGCCTGCTTCTCTCTCTGCTTCTCTCTCTCTCTCTCCCTCTCATGAATAAATAAATAAAATCTTTAAAAAAAAAAAAAAAGGCCGTTATTAGTCTTAATCCTATCTATGTTCAGAATACAACATCCACTTTTTAAATGCATCCATCCTCTCTGCAAATTGTCAATAATCCCTTTAGCTCACAATAAACAGAGCAGAGCACACACTACACTCTAATATGCAAAATCATTAAGTCCATTAGATTCATTAATTCCACAAATATCTGTGCACCCATTATGAGTCTGGCACTATTCTAGGCACTGGGGAAAAAGGGACAATTTCTTGCCCTCATTAAGTTTACATATATTTAAGGATATATCAGTGAATAAAATAATAATCGCAGAAACATACATGCAGAAGAGCTACAAATAAAGCAGAGTAAGGGGAAGGAGAGGAAGAGGGGTGCTCTTTAGTGAAGCATCTCTAAGGAGGTGTCCTGTGAACCACGACTTGAAGGAAGAACTAGACATGAAAAGATGTGTGTGGGGAGAGTCCAGGCAGTGGGGCCACCACAGGTAAAGGACCTGAGTCAGGAGCAATCTTAGTCAACAGATCAGCTGGACTGTAATTTCTGTCTCCTACTTGGGGGCAAAAGCCTATGTTTTATTAATGCCTGCATCACCCCACCTTCTACCAAAAGTTATGTGCAAAAGGAGTTGTTAGGGGCACCTGGGTGGCTCAGTCAGTTAAGTGTCTGCCTTCTGCTCAGGTCATGATCCCAGGGTCCTGGGATGGAGCCCTGCATTGGGCTCCCGGCTCAGCGGGGAGTCTGCTTCTCCTTCTCCCTCAGCCTGCTGCTCCCTCTGCTTGTGCTCTCTGTCAAATTAATAAAATATTTAAAAAACAAACACACAAAAAACAAAAGTTGTTAAATTAACATATACAGACTCTTGGCTACTTGCCTAATGACTGAACAAAATCACTGCCTATCCGTCCCCTTTCGGTATGAGTGTACCGGTTCTTTCTGACAGATCCCTCAATTGTCAAGGCATCCCCAAACCAATGGGGCATGCCCGTTTTCACAGATCAGATTGGAGACTCGAAACAAAAGCCCTTCGTAATCCTGTATTTTCGGAATGAAAAAAAAAAAGTGGTCTGACAGCGCGATCAAATATTTGACAAACGAAATTCTCCAAACCCTACTTCCTGGCAGGCGCTAATAACCCAGGCAATAGGATGTCCTTCTAGCCCTCTCAGTGCAGGGCTGGCGGTAAGGACTCAGTGCGGATGAGTTTTGATTCAAAAGGGCAGCAGCACCTCCAACATCCACTCATTAAACACGGACCCGGCAGAGGGCTAGAGAGAAACACTCCTCGGCCCCAACCTGTTCGCTCCTACTCTGGGAAACGTGTACAAAACAAGCAGTCAGCTGAGTGCCTCCCTGGCGTGCAGTAGGCTCGCAGTAAGTAGTGATGGATGAAAACGAGGAAGAAAGCACGTGGGCTTTACCGGGCAGAAGACCCGCCCGGCGAAACACCGGAGCTCTAAGGTCCGGGATAGATGCCGGTTTTCTCCCCAGCGAGAAGAATTTAGGGAGCGTCGTGACGAAGAAAGGGAGGAGAGGGGCCTGGACTGGCGGGCGGCCAGCGGCGCCGGGAGCGGGGAGGCGGGCGGGCGCGGCGCCCCCTGGCTACAGGCCCCGGGATTGGGGGGGCGGGGCTGGCACCGCGGGAGCAAAGCCGCGGGGCTCCAGCCGCGCTCCCGCGGGCACTGTCCGTAATGGAGGCGCCGCGGGCGCGCCACGGGCTCAGGCCGCGGCCCGGACGCCTTCCCCGTCCGCACTGCCCCTCGAGGTGGGGCCCTGGGGCCGGGCCGCCGGCTGGCCGCTGAGCCGGGAGGTTGCGGCGAGGCCGCGCACTTACCCGGGGCCTGGGAGCGCGGGCGCGGCACGGGCCGGGCGGCGAGGGGGCGGGCAAGCTGCTCCGGGCGCAGGAGGGCGGCGGCGGCGAAGGCCACTCGGAAGAGCCAGCTGCGAGGGCGACCAGGCATAGGCAGCGCGGACACTGCCTTCAGTCCCCAGGGCCCGGAGCGCGCGGGTGGACTCGCCGGCGGCCGAGCTCTCACACGTGCCGCGCGGCGACGCGCCGCCGCTGATGCGCTCCACCCCCGGGGCGGAGCCCAGCCTCCGCCGACGGCTCCGCCCCCGCGCCAGCCCCGAGCGGCGAGGTCCCGCCCCCTCTCCACCGCCCAGTGTCCCAGCGGCCTCGCGAGGAGGAATCTCGCTGTAGCCTGCGGCATGGTGCGCTGCGGGCTGGGGAGACCTCTGCGGCCCGGGGAGACCTCTGCGGCCCATTCGCCTGGGCCTTGACCCGGGCAAACAGTGATTTCATCGTGCACCAGAGTCCTTTAGACAGTTTTTAGGACTTCCAAAGTGGCGATGGCCTTACGAATGTTTGATGTATTTTAATAAAGGTTTCTTCCACATAGTAAGGCCCTTTTGTGTTGCTCTCCACACTCAGCTAACTTAAAAGAATAACTTTAGGGACTATATTGTTCTATATATAATTCCTTCAAAGTGCAGAGAATCCAAGAGAACAATTTCCCCACTTCTTCGATTTACCCCTCCTGCTTGACGGCTCCTCAGTAGTATCTGCTTCAGGAAAACTGATCAGTAGCAAGTTTGTGCTTCTGTGTGAATCAAAATCAAACCCATTACTCCTTCCACGCTCTTCAAGTAGCACACGTTTTGCAACCAAATCCAGGCCTCTAATAGCTTTTGCACATTTAATATTTTGCCAAATTTCAATCCTTAGTGAAAAAGCTGTGTTATTTCAAAGTCCTATTTCTGTTAGATTTGTGGGGTTTTTTTTAATTGTAAAATACAACATAAAATCTACCATTTTAACCGAGGTAAAAGTTTACAGTTCAGTGTTCAGTTTAAGTGGACAGTTCAGCGGCATTAAGTACATTCACCCGGTTGTGTAACCATCACCTCCATCCATCTCCAGATCTCCTTTCATCTTGCAAAGCTGAAACTCTCTACCCAGTAAATAACAAACTCCCCGGTCTCCCGTCCTCCTACCCCCTGGCCAGCACCATTCCACTTTTTGTCTGGGTGAATTTTACAATGTAGGTAACTCATGTAAGTGTAATCATACCGTATATGTTCCTTTGTGATTGCCTTATTTCCTTACTGTTCATCCATGTTGTAACCTGTGTCAGAATTTCCTTCCTTTTTAAGGCTGAATAATACCCCATTACATATTTCTATAACCACATTTTGTCACTTCTCATCACTTGCATTGCTTCCACCTTCTGGTTATTGTGAATAATGCTGCTATGAACATGGGTGTTCCAATAGCTATTGGAGACCTTGCTTTCAATTTTTTTTTTTTTGTGGTACATACCCAGAAGTGGAACTGATGTATCATATGGTAATTATATTCTTAATTTTTTTGAGCAACGCCACATCGTTTTTTATAGCATCTGTAGACTTGTTTTTAAAATCTGGGCTTAGGGGCGTGTGGGTGGCTCAGTCCTTAAGCGTCTGCCTTTGGCTGCCTCTCCCACTCCCCCTGCTTATGTTCCCTCTCTCGCTGTCTCTCTTTGTCAAGTAAATAAAAAAATGTTTAAAAATAAATAAATAAAGATAAAGTCTGGGTTTATATTACCCATACTCAGCATGGATAATTCACTCAGACTGCTAGAATTCTATATGGCCTCTCTCTGAGATCAGTCACCTCAATTAAGTACAGTACCATGGACAGTTTTGTCTCTAATGCAAGTATAATCATATGTCCTTGGGCTATGGCTAATTCATAGGCTAATGTCCCAATGACAGCAACTGCAAATATTTTTACCACAGCCACAGTAAAGATTCAATCCTGAACTTGAAATTTTTGTATACTTTTTCTCTGAGATTGTGGCCCAACTCCTCATAAATGCATATGGAAGGAAAGAGCATTCCTTTGGCTGTTACCTAGGTCCGAGGTCAAAATTTACCCTTTTTGCATTTCAGCCTAAACTGCCTTAGACAAGGTCCAAGTGAAACATGCATTTTTACTTTTCTGTTTTCCAAAATGGCAGCTCTTTATTGGCTTTTATACTTAAAATAATACAGAATCATTCAAAGCCTGTCCCCAATTCTAACTCCCTCTTATAATCATTTAACAATTTAATGTTCTCCTTGACTTTCAAATTACATCCTAACATGTATATTACGTATACTATTCGGGATCCTGCTTTTAACCCCCGCCAGCACTATGCATTGCTAAGTGCCTAACACACACAATGTATCTCTTGTTTCATCCTTATTATTGCCTCGTATTCTGTCCATCTTAGACTGCCTCTCTCCACTCCCCAGACAGTAGTCAATTGTTTTCTGTGCTCCCTCAGTCATTGCAAACATTTCTGTTGTTGAGCCTACTGCTTTCAATCTTAAATATTTATTTTCATTTCTATTTCCCTTACCAGAAAGTGAATTCTTCAGAAGCAAAAATTTGGGTTTACAGCAATCTTTTTTTTTTCTTTAATGTTTTTATTTTTATCAGAGTTATGCATGTCTGTGATTTAGAATCAAATAATCCGGTAGAAATCTTGTAAGTTGCAATGAAAGAGCAAAGACTGCACCCACCACCCTCTCTTACCAATTTTCCGCTCCTCAAAGGCAGTCATTTAACTTTAAAAAAAAAAAGATTGATTGATTGATTGATTTTAGAGGGGGAGGGGCAGGGGGAGAAGGAGAGAGAGAATCCCAGGCAGGCTCCCTGCTGAGTGTGGAGCCTGAGGTGGGGCTCAATCCCACAACCCTGAGATCATGACCTGAGCCAAAATCAAGAGTCAGACACTTAATGGACTGGGCCACCCAGGTGTCCCCATTTCGCCTCTTTTAACTGGTTATTTACCTTCATTTCTCTATATAAAATGTTTACATAGTTATTTCTCAGTTTTTCACTTTTAAGCATTATCTATTGACTTCACTAAGTGGAAGATGAGTATTTAGCTCTTCTTCCTTTCCCCATCCCTTCCCCCACCCCCACCACACTTTTCATCTCTATCTGCTCAATCTAGTTATACTGTCCTTTTTAAATAGGTTTGTGTTTACTTCATTATGACTAGGTAAACATTACTTACATCTTTGGTGAAGTAGTATACTATGATTATTTCTCTTTTCTTGTTCAGCCTTTTGTTTTTCTTGCAGTTAATAATTATCTTATTTTGATTTAGTACTCATCACTAAGCCAAGTCCAAACTTTTTAATGATTGTTTCAATCTCTGCCTCCCAAGATTTAGATAGGTGAAGAGTTCTATCAGTTTCATCTGTCTTAAGGAGTCTCTCTCTCTCCTGGAGCCTTCTGGACCTGCCATGTCTGGTGACGACTGTTGTCTGAGACTCTCAATTCATTTTTCTCCTGCATTGTATTTTCTGTTTCCTATATCTTATGTCTTCTTTTTCCTTTGTTTAGTCCCTCATTTTAGTAGAGCACAACCTCCAGAAGCATCCTGAGAAAGGAGAAGTAAATGAAAGGGAAAGGACAAAGAAGTGAAAAATAAGAAAGAAAAAATAAGAAATTAGAGGACCACTCCAGGGAATCCAAAATCTGAAAAATAAGAGTTCCGAAAGAACAATACAACAACAGGGGTTAGGGAAGAAATGGTCGTCAACAAAAAGTTCAAGAAAACGTCTCCAAACTAAAAGCCATGAGTTTCCAGGTAAAAAGGGCCCACTGAGTGCCCAGAGAGGTGGAGGTTTTTCCGAGGTTGAGAAGGACCGCCCCCCCACCTCCTTTCTCCGGAGAGTCTCCGGCCAGCGCCCACTTTCTGAGCGGCCGGGCAGGCCTCCTGCCAGCAGGGGGAGCCACGGCGCACGGCTGGCGACTGTGCGGGCAGGGCCTCTCTGGGAAGAGAGGAAGAAACCAGAGAGACGGAGGGGAAGTAGCGGTGGCGCCCAGCCCCACAGTCCCCCAGGCTGAGCGGGTGTGTGGTCCCTGGCCGCCGCCGAACTCTGCAAGCCACGCTGGCTGCGTATGGAGCCGAGGACTCGCGCGGAGGTGGGATGCCCCCGGCCGGCGAGATCGGCGAGGCGCCGGCAGCCCCGGTGAGGCGGCCCTGGTGACCCGGGGAAGGGACACTGGTGACCCAGTGAGGTGGCACAGATCTCCCAAGGGAGAGTGTGTCTGTCAGGTGGCCCTGGCGGCCTGGGGACGGGGTTTCCGTGGCCCGGGGGAGACAGCCCTTGCAATCTGGTGAGGGGGCACGGACCTCCCAGGGCAGGTGGTCCCAAGGCGGTAATTCTGGCGAGCCTGGTGAGATGACACAGATAGAGCTCTCTAGGGACGTGGCCCTGGAAGCTGGGCGCGGTAACTCCCGCCGTCCTGGGGAGGTGGCAGTGGTGGTCCCAAGGGCCACCTGCATCAGATGGCCCTGACCCCTCAGGGAGGTCCCAGGGACCTCGTGGGGCTCCAGTGGATGCCCTCTGCGAATCTTGTATGAGTTCCCCCTATATCCTCAGTCTTACTGTGTCCGTTACACCTGTTCTTTTAGTGCTGCTCTGAACGTGCTGACGAAAGGAAGGACGTCGAGGAGAAAAGTAAGCGGACTCCAAACACGTTAGCATTCTCTACCCAGCCATCTCTCCAAAACTCAGCCCTCCACGGTCTGCAGCAAAGCGCCTTGGCCTCTTATCTTTTAGATGAATCTCTCTCTCTCTTTTTTGTACAATATGCTTGCATAGTATTAAGTACTGATTATCATTATATACGTATCTTTCTTTCTAAAATTGTAAAATATGGGATGATTTGGAGATAAGCACTTCCTGATCCCTACTTAGTGCAGGGACTGATGTGGATTTACTGGAGTGCTGTCCCTCATACTGGATTCAGAATAATTGGGGCCTGTCTGTTATTTTAATGAAGCTTCAACTTATCATGCATCAGGAATTTAGAGGGGCTAATGATCTAGGAGAGATGATCACCACTTTAATTAGAGTCAAAATGGTAATTGCTTAGTTGTACTTTACCTTCAGTGAATTTACCACTAAAAGTTGATCTGGGAAGAAGAGTACAAGCAATAACTTATTTCCTGGATCTTGGTCTGGACAAAGAAGAGGGAAAAGGTCAATACCTCCATTTCCTACCTAGGACAGGAGCAGGAATGTCAGGAATGTGGACATTTGTCATTTTACTTTAATGAGCTAAGCATGGCAGTCTTTTGGAAATCAAGGAGTCTTCAGGGACGTTTAAAGTGAAATTTATTATCTGGGCGCCTGGGTGGCTCAGTTGGTTGGGCGACTGCCTTCGGCTCAGGTCATGGTCCTGGAGTCCCGGGATCGAGTCCCACATCGCGCTCCCTGCTCAGCGGGGAGTCTGCTTCTCCCTCTGACCCTCTTCCCTCTCGTGCTCTCTGTCTCTCATTCTCTCTCAAATAAATAAATAAAAATAAATAAATAAATAAAATAAAGTGAAATTTATTAGGGGAGGAAGGGGAAAGGCATGTAACAGCTATTTCATCAGAGGGTTTTTGGTTCTTCTGACCATGGCAGGTAGTCTAGGAATGAATAGTGGTAGGAGGAAGGGTGTCCACATTACTACAGTGGCTTTAGGAGTTAGGCTTGCCCTTAACATTGCCTGCTGATACAGTCTGCCTCAGAAGGAAAGTTCTAAGTAATCCATAGCACTTGACAGGCATAGCTCTCACAACTCAGCTCCTTTGTTAAAGGATGGGAGAGTACCCCATATCTTTGCATTAAACCCTTCCCTTTTCCACCTTTGCCCATTCAGATGCCTGGAAGTTGATGCCTGCTGAGCTGCCATTTAGTAGAATGAGAGGCACAGATTATAGACTTTGTCCTTGTCCCTCCTTTGGTGGCTTGGTCAACTTCTGTGCAATTAGGAGTGCTCATAACAAAAAACAGAGAAGAAGAAAGTCATAAAAACCTCGCAAATCATTGGTGTGTCATCTTATTGAATATCATTTGGGGTACCTGGGTGGCTCAGTTGGTTAAGCCTCTGCCTTCAGCTCCCTACTGAGGGGGGAGTCTGCTTCTCCCTCTTCCTCTGCCCCTCCCCCCTGTGCTCTCTCGCTGTCAAATAACTGAATAAATGAATCTTTAAAAAAATATATTATTTGACTAAGAATGTACTGTGCTGTATTTAAATGGTGATGTCAAAAGAATATAATTTAAAGTGGCGCCTGGATGGTTCAGTCAGTTAAGCATCTGCCTTCGGATTCAGTCATGATCCAGGGATCCTGGGATCGAGCCCCTCTTTGGGCTCTCTGCTCAGCAGGGGTCTGCTTCTCCTTCTGTCCCTCCCCCTGCTCATGGTGGAGTTCGTTCACTCTCTCTCTTTCTCTCTGAAATAAATAAAATCTTTTAAAAAAAGAAAATCTAATTAAAAAAAGAATATGATTTAAAAGTAGGTGAAAAAAATTTTTTAATTGAAAAAAAAAATAAAAGTAGGTGAAGATAGAATTTGCTCCCAAAGCTACAGCAACCTTAGCATTCACCAGACAGTCCCTCTGCACATAGCCCTGCCTATAGGTGTCTGCAGATGCATCACACAATGCATTTGTTTTTTTTTTAATGTATTTGTTTTATTTAAGATAAAAAAAGAGGACACTGTGACTAATGTACATAACGGTAGATGGATTTCTGTATTAATAAAATTTGATGCAGACCAGCCAATTCTGCTCATATTTGAAGGAGGAAAATAAATAAGAAAATTGGGTTGAAAGTCAGGAAACATGAACTTTAATCCCATTTATAACCTTTAAGTATAAGCTGGGCAAATGTTTAATTTATAGTTGGGAAGTTGAGGCATAGATTTATGCTAGTTTTGCTTCTACTTACTAGTGGGCTGCTGGTTCTCATAGCATACAAACAAGCTTTTAATTCTTATAAGTTGAGTAGAACAAAGGAAAATTTGGTTTTTGGGGAGCTGGAGAACATTCCCAGTCCTAAACACATTGGTATATATTCTGTTAATCTTTTTTTTTTAAGATTTTATTTATTTATTTGAGAGAGAGAGTGAGAGAGGGAGACAGAGCACGAGACGGGGGAGGGTCAGAGGGAGAAGCAGACTCCTCACTGAGCAGGTAGCCTGATGTAAGACTCGATCCCAGGACCCTGAGTTCATGTCCTGAGCTGAAGGCAGACGCTTAACCGACTGAGCCACCCAGGTGCCCCAACAGTTGTTTTGTAATGAGGCTGATTATAACCTCTTGCCTTTCTCTCATTGCTGCTTTCTTAAAACTTCATTTTTGGTAAAGAGCCAAGTTCTACAAGGGCAGCTCCAGGAAGAACAGAGGCGAAGTTCAACCAGTATTGCTCCCCAGGAGGTTCTGTATTGTTCCCCCAGCTTTATCTCTCGTGCACATACACTTTTCTTTTTTTTTTAGACATTGCTGTAGTCTCTGTAATTAAACATATGCTAGTACAATCAAGCTTTTTTTTTTTTAAAGATATCATTTACCTATTTGACACACAGAGACAGCAAGAGAGGGAACACAAGCAGGGGGAGTGGGAGAGAGAGAAGCAGTCTTCCCACTAAGCAGGGAGCCCGATGTGGGGCTCGATCCCAGGACGCTGGGATCATGACCTGAGCGGAAGGCAATCACTTAAGGACTGAGCCACCCAGGCGTCCCTACAATCAAACTTTTAATTTGTTTATAACTTACTGTGAATGGTTTGTTTGAGAGGACCAAATCCTTTAGTTAAACCTGAAGTAGAGAAATACACTGTATATTCAGGTTTATTCTAAGGTTTGGTTTCTAGGAAGTCTGCTTTTTCTCTGGGGCCTTATTTTATAGCACTTATTTTCATCTGGAGATCTTACAGTTTTACATTTTTTTAAAGATTTTATTTATTTATTTGAGGGAGAGAGAGCACAAGCTGGGGGGGGGCTGCAGAGGGGGTGAGAGAGACACAAGCAGACTCCGCACTGAGCATGGAGCCCGATGTGGGGCTTGTTCTCACAACCCCAAGATCACGACCAGAGCTGAATCTAAGAGTCAGACACTTAACTGCCTGTGCCACCCAGGCTCCACCCCAAAACCTTTTTAAAAATCTGTTAGTACTACTCAAACCTAGGGAAATTAAGCCCTGTCTGTGGGATAATTCGAATACCAAGTTTCCTAACCTTCTCCAGGAAGAAGCATATCACAAGTAAGCAAAAGAAACAGACACTTCAGAGGAAACGGTGTATATAACACGCAGGGCTGGAGTGGAAAGAGCTGTGGCAGCATCTGCCTATCACGGCACTCCTGCCTTCTTTGCCAACACGCCTCCGTGGCTTCAGGTTTCCCTGCGGTGTAGGCATGTCCAGCCTGGCACAGACGGTCAGGGAAGGTAGAGATGGAGGAACTCTACAAAAGAGGAGCAGTGCTGTTGGTCCACAAATTGAGGACAGCGGAAGAGAATTTGATTTCCTGTGAAGTGGATTAAGTGTTTACTAGAAATTTGTTTCTTTGAATAAAAATTGAAAATCTATTATTTATGTATTTGAATCTTGCCTCATTCCATAAGGAATTAGAGGCAGCTTAAATTGCTTAATTCTTAAGCATCATGGATAGTGGAAGAAGGTATGGATGCTTGCAGAGTGAAAAACTGACTCGGAAATGATAGGAAATGATCAGCGTTCAAATGTAGAATAAAGAATGGGCTCCTTGGGAAATCCCACCCACTGAAAGGGGTGAGAGCAAAACTACACAGTGTTCCTGTTTTCACTGGGCATGGTTTGCTCCATCACAGGCCATGCTGCCTCTGCTACCCCTCTTCCCTAGAAATGACTCTGGGTTCCAAGTCACCTGCTTTTGTTTGTTTAGTAAGTACAGTGTGCGTCGGTCCAAGTCTAGTTTATTGGCCATGGAAGGAGTCTTACTTCAGACTGTACAACTTAATGGTTGCACCAGTCATTTTGAATTTTTCTTAGTAATTTGTATTTTCTTTCACACTTCCTTTTATTCTTTTTCTGACATGGGCGTCTTTGTACAATGGCATTTGAAGCTTTTAAAACATTTTTACTCTCTTTCAAAGAAGATTTATTCATTGTTTATTAGAGAGAGAGTGTGCACATGCATGAGCAGGGGGAGGGGCAAAGGGAGAGGGAGAGAGAGAATCTCAAGCAGTCTCCTCACTGAGCATGGAGCCCGATGTGGGGCTCGATCTCATGACCCTGAGATCATGACCTGAGCCGAAACCAAGAGTCAGACACTCAACCAACTGAGCCATCCAGATGCCCCTAAAACTTTTTTACTCTTACATAAAAAGGAGGAGTTTTTATTCATTGGTCAGCCTTTCAGTTTTTTTTCATATACTTGAAATCTTTCAATATTTTTCCTTTTTTTTAACATTTTAAAACCAGGGTCCTCCTTTGGTGTTATTCTAGACCACATTATTTGTTTCCTTACAAATTTTAAAAATATATTACTACTTTAATAAAAACCACATTAATAAAATAAGATTTGACCTTTTTTCCCCTCTACTAATAAAATAGATTTGTAAGATAAAAGTCTTCTGGAAAAGTTTAATATCTGCTTGTAACTGCATTGTCATGCCAACATCTGTTGAAACCCGTGGTTACTAGGACAGACTTCAGGAATTTTCCTTCACTCTGAATTTCCTCAGCTCCTAAGCGTTTTGTAGTACTTGATTGATAGCTTGCTTTATAGCTATTCATTTGGGTGTTTGTGTGTGTGTGTGTGTGTACAAAAAAATTCCAAAAAATCCACATATGTGCATATAGATCTATACATACTGTATATTCATTTTGGTATTTTTGTGTGTGTTTATATGGTATATATATACATGAACATATATATGCATACCATATATAGTGTTTTCTTTAAATTACTAACTTTTGAAGGTAGATATATTGCTTTGTATTATCTTTTGTATTTCCTTTAGTCCCGTGGTACTTAGTAAGTTGAATAATTGTTATTCTTTTGTTTTAGGTGACATAAATATTACAGCTCTTGTTGGAAATGAACAAGTCAATGAAGATGCAGATAATGGTGATCTCCCTTCTTACGTGTCTGCATTTATAGAAAAGGAAGTTGGAAATGACCTTAAATCTTTAAAGAAACTTGATACACTCATAGAACAGATGACAGAAAATAAAATGCAATTAGAAGAACAGGTAGGTATTAAAACTCATTGAAGTAATATCAGAAGTATACACATACTATAATATAAACATAACCATTATTGTACAGGGAATTTTGAAGATACAGCTTGTGACAAATAGTCTAATCATTTAAAACTGTTTAATAGGTTTTAAGACTTACAGTGTGCTAGATATTTTATGAATTATGTAAAAGAGAAAGATCTTAAGGCTGCCTGGCTGGTTCAGTTGGTAGAGTGTGCGAATCTTGATCTCGGGGTTGTGAGTTTGAGCCCCGTGTTGGGTGGAGAGATGACCTAAAAATAAAATCTAAAAAAAAAAGAGTTCCTGCTGATATTATTTAGGTCTTAAAAATATGACAGCTAACACTTTAAGTAGATTTTCATACAGTGACTTTTAAAGTGCTTCTATAACTAAGTCATTTCATTGTATACAAAAATGTTATAACACCATCATTCCAAACTTTGTATGTACTCACTCATAAGGAGAAAACATGAAAATGAATATAACATAATAGTGGTTATTTCTGAGTGGTGGGTTAACAGTTGATTTATTTTCTTCACATCTTTCTGTATTTTCAAGTGTTTTCTTTTTACAGCGAACATATTACTTAAAATAGTTTTTAAAACACCCAATGAATGTAATCTTAAAAAAATAAGTGGATCCCTGTACTTGCAATAGAGTGTTTGTCAAGGATAACAGGTTTACATCCTGTAACTACTACGCTGTGGTAGAGCCACACACTGTGTGTGGCTATGTTGGTGTTAGCCTCGGGTTGTCAGTCGTCCTGTGTTCCCACCCCCAGCACCTCAGGCCTCCCGTCCTCCTGTCTTTCCTTCCCTCATGTCTTCCACGAGTCTCTTTAAGTATGGCCCTGCCCCGTCCACCTCTTCCACTCTGCAGGCAAGCTGTCTCTGCTGGGCTCTCTCGGAGAAATCACACAGCGGGGAGCACAGATGCCAGCCCAGATGAGTGGTCTTCAGCCCCACCTGGCAGTCCGTCCATGGCTCTTTCCCTGGGAAGGTCGGCTCCTCTGCCACTCCCCTTGCTGTTCTTCTGAATTCTGCCCCAAGATAACTATCCCATCTGGCCGTTCTGTCTTTTCCTTTTCCCAAAAAGAAAAAGTAAGAGCACTTAGCATGAATCCATTGAACAGTCTACCCCACATCCTACAAACCTATTTGCCATTTCTACTTCTTAATTCAGCAAAGGATCACTGCGAGACAGTCCTCATGGCTCAGATCCTACCTGCCACCTGAGTGAGCTTGCTTCACACTTCTGTAGTTTGCTCCTCTGCCCCTCAGCCAGTCCTCTCCCCTCAGCATAGGGACACACACACATGTTTTCCTTAAACCCAAACAAAAAACCCTCCCCTCATCTTTTACTAGGTGTTAATTCCTTCCTTTTACTGTTAGGCTTCCTCAGAAAGTCATCTTTCTTTATGTCTATCTCCACTTCCCCGTCAGGCTCGTTTCCCTGATGACCATGGAAGCTTCTGCCGAAGTCCCTAACTGAAGCTTAAATTCAGCATGTCTGTCTCTTCAAATGCTCGGGCCTGAAACCTAGGAGCCCTCCTAGATTGCCCTTCATCCTGCCTCCACTACCCCATCACCAAGACATCAGAGTTTTGCCCCCCTTCACCTCTCTGGTGTCTGGGTCTGCCCCCTCGTTCCCACCCCTGCGGCCACCACCCCAGTTTAGGGCTAAGCCTCTCCTGCACTCGATGGCAGTTTGCCCATCTTCCGCTTCCTTCCCTCCCCACAGTAACTATCATTTGTATTCTTTACAGAAACTGTATTATGTGTAAATAAGCAAATATATATAAAATGTAGTTAAAATCTTTTATGTGTATATAAGCATATGTATACTTTAAATATGCATAGCTTAACTTTTTATAATTAATATACTACTTTTTTCATGTCAGTGTATATAGATCTCTCTTTTTTAATGGTTTTTGGTATTCAACTATGGCTGTATGTAATTTGACCAGGCCCTTATTGGTTGACATTCTTGCTGTTTCCAGTTTTTATTATTGCAAATAATAGGAGAATAAACATAATATTTTGTCACTTTATGTTCTAAATCATAAATCTAAAGGAATGATTCCCTTGTTAAAATCTCTTGGGGCGCCTGGGTGGCTCAGTTGGTTAGGCATTCGACTCTTGATCTCAGCTCACGTCTTGATCTCAGGGTCATGAGTTCAAGCCTCACGTTGGGCTCCATGCTGGGCATGGAGCCTACTTGAAAAAAAAGAAAAAAAGAAGCTCTTACTGGCTTCCCATTGCCTGTTGGGAAAAGCCCACATTCTTCTAAGGCACAAGATGCTCCTGTGATCTCGTCTCTCCCTACCATCTGGACTCATCTCTTCTTTCTCTGTTTTTTTGAACTGTATTCTGTGCTTTACCCGACTCTTTGCTGTTCTCTGATCATGACTGAGCCGTTCCTTTTGCCTGGAATGCGCTTCTCCTTCCAGAGTTCCCAAGAAAATTCACGCCTGTCCTGCGAAGGTCTATGCAGGAGCGGTGCAACACAATTGCCTCGCACCTCAAAACCTCGATATCCAAAGTGTGGGAGCTTGTTAGACACGCGGAATCTCAGTCCCTGCTTCAGACCTGATGAGTTCACATTGGCATTGTACCAGATCTCTAGGTGATTGCTATGTACGTTCAGGTTTGGGAAGCACTACCTTAGTCACCATTACACCTAGCATCTCTCTTTTATTGCGGTAACCCCATAATACAGGAGGTATTTGCTTCCATTTCTCTTCCACACCAACTGAGCTTTAGGGCAGATGCTATGTCTTCTTTGTCTGTCTATTCCTAGCACAGGGCCTTGTGCAAAGTGTTTGATTAAACCGAAATTCCCCTATAACAGTCTTTATATTGTATTGATACCTAATGTTTGTATATGTTTTTCCATATGCTATAAGAAGAATTAATAAATACCATATCTCAAGGCATTACCTGGTTATCATCTTAACAGGTCAGTGGTTCTCAACCTGGACTTAAATCAGAATCACCTGGGTAACTTTTGCGACATACAGATACTCAGACTTTTAGAATCAGAGCTTCATTTGTTTTTGGGGGAAAGTATTTAGTAGATAAAGCGTAAAAATATTCTCGGGCTGGACCCTCTAAAAGCACTGAGCTTCATGTGAAGGCAGATCCAGAGGTGCTTACTGGGGCAATAGTCTGCTCCCCACCCATCTCCGCATATAGCATTTCGTGTTTAGGTTTGGTGGGTACGGGATGCAGAAATCCCACCTTTCTTTTGAAGCTTATAATTGACAATTTTCAATTCTGTTAGAACAAACATGTATTTTGAAGGTAATAGTTTAAAAAAAAGGGTTATGAAAATTGTATCTGATTGCTGCTGTTCTTTTTTTTTTTTGGTATGGTCAGGTACTTACAATTTCATCAGAAATCCCTAAAAGAATTCAGAGTGCTTTAAAAAATGCAGAAGAATCAAAGCAATTCCTTAATCAGTTTATGGAGCAAGAAACTCATCTCTTCAGTTCCATTAACAGCCATTTGCTGACCGCACAGCCCTGGATGGAAGATCTTGGGGCCATGATCAACCAAATTGAAGAGATTGAGCGCCATCTTGCTTACCTTAAATGGATTTCACAAATTGAAGAACTAAGGTAAAAAGGGCCTCTTTGTTCTCATAATTATTATTTTCCTTTGAGGCCCTGTCTTACCGAGTGTATGCATGCCATTAAATAATTGAGTTAATTAAAGATTATAATAATGTAATTTTACCAGTTGTTATGAAAATAGCATTATGATAATGATTCTTTTCCTTTATTGTGAATGAACATAAACTTTTCAGGGAGCTTAATTTGCATTTGAAAGAAAATAATCTAAGTAAAAATTTTAAGTCCTATAGTTGTGACTACATGATAACTTTTATAAAACCAAATTAATAAAACAACTCTTCAGTGTGGTAATATTCTCTACTTTTACCTTTCAGACATGGTCACTTGATGAAATGGATTGCTTTCTCTAAAATTTGAATCATTTTTTTTAAAGATGTTTATTTGAGAGAGAACACGAGAGAAAGAGAGAGGGAGCACACAAGCAGGGAGAGAGGGAGAAGCAGACTCCCCACTGAGCAGGGAGCCCAATGTGGGGCTCCATCTCAGGATACCCCCTCCCCCCCCTCCCCCGCGGCCTTGGGATCATGACCTGAGCTGAAGACAGATGCTTAACTGACTGAGCCACCCTGGTACCCCCAAT
This sequence comes from Callorhinus ursinus, assembly GCF_003265705.2. NCBI lineage: Eukaryota > Metazoa > Chordata > Mammalia > Carnivora > Otariidae > Callorhinus > Callorhinus ursinus. The sequence goes on along the minus strand of NW_027397074.1, from coordinate 3,412,727 downwards.
GGAAATCATCTAACAAAAGCTACACAGTATTCTTAGATGAGTAACAGAGTTTTGCTACCTGTGGGTAGGGGGAAAAGAAGTACATACTTCGTTCTGAATTGAATGTGTATTACTGGTGTTGACTGTGTCTGATATTGCCTTTCAGACAAGCTAAATTAACATTTCTGCCTACATTGGCAGATTATTTGGTTTCATGATATAGTCCCCCAGCCCCTCCAAACTGCATAGTGCCATCCTGCTTTGTTTTAACTACTCTTGCTTCAAAGCTGTCAGCAGCCATTCGTGTTGTCTGGAAGACTTGAGGAAGAAAGGTCATACAAGAGTCTTAATGTCCCATTGTAAATGTATCACAGTTAATATACTTTGTTATGTCTTCCAAAGAGTAATGTGGTATCATTTTATCCTGCATGTTTCTCAATATTTTAAAGAATTTTACCTATCAGTACAGTGTGAAAATCTTTGTTTTGCATCTGAGTTTTACATTTACAGAAAGAGTGATAGTGTTACCCAAGATTGTAGTGTTACCAGTGATTCCAGAAATCGGTTTAAGCTTTTTAGACCATCTTCTTCTTGTTTAGATAAATTATTTGCAGAGAATGAATTTTAAACCTTGCTTCTTTTTATTTCAGTGTCCCTTGCTCCTCTGAAAGATAATACCAATAAGGAGCCATAACCTTATTAAGTAGAATAAATTGTTTAAAAGCCTCACTCTTGTAGTAGCCAAGGTAATAGATTAATTAAAATAGGATTGTGGTTATGGATAGCTTTTATCTGATGTTGGAATTGTTTAAAAGAAATTTGGCCTGGAAATCATGTTAGAAATAGGAATCAGATTCATAATCAAGTGGAGCACAGCTATTTCTCTTTACTGACATGCTCTTTTCTCTAGGTCTTCCATTCATGAATGTCTCTTTCTGGCTTCCTTTGGGCTTCTGAGATTTTCCTCATCGCCTAAATTCTCTCTAATATTAAACTGCTTTTCATTCTGTGGCGCTCTCTTTTTTAAAAGAGCAGTGTTCTGGGGCAGCTGGGTGGCTCAGTCAGTTGAACATCTGATGCTTGATTTCTGTTCAGGGTCCTGAGATCAAGCCCCTTGTCCAGCTCTGTGCTCAGCGGGGAGTCTGCTTGAGATTCTCTCTCTGTCTGCCCCTCCCAATTGCTCTCTTGCACTCTCTCTCAAATAAATAAATCTTTAAAAATTTTTTTTAATTAAAAAGTTTTTTTGTCCTTATTTTTAGATGGTTTAAGCAATGGAATATGTTATTTTTAAAAAAATTTGAAAGAGAGTGTGAGCCAGGGATGGGCAGAGGGAGAGAATCTTAAGCAGGCTCCACATCCCTGCACAGAGCCTGACGGGGTCCATCTCATGACTTTGAGATCATGACGTGAGCCTAAATCAAGAGTTGGATGCTTAACTGACTGAGCCACCCAGGTGCCCCTAGAATATATGGGGGTTTTTTTAAAGATTTTATTTATTTATTTGACAGAGAGAGACACAGCGAGAGAGGGAACACAAGCAGGGGGAGTGGGAGAGGGAGAAGCAGGCTTCCCGCTGAGCAGGGAGCCAGATGCGGGGCTCGATCCCAGGACCCTGGGATCATGACCTGAGCTGAAGGCAGATACTTAACAACTGAGCCACCCAGGAGCCCTAGAATATGTATTTTTTATCAAAAGAAACATCTCAATTTTTTTATTTTCATTTTTTATTGAAGTATAGTTGACACACAACATCTAATTTTTAAGTAAAGTGTTTGCTTTATAAAGTCAAATAAGCAAAATGGTAGGTAGCTCATGGGATCTATTTGGCTGGTTTCATAGAATTTGATTAATTGGTTTTACATGGAAATCTTGATTTCTCGCTTTCCTAGAAAAATTATAAGCTTTGGCCACATTGGTAAAAAAACCACTTCTAGCTAGTGCTGCCTTTTTCCTGGTATGTAACTTTATATACAACAGGAGGGAGAAGCAGTTTTTCAGCATTTGGAATTATTTTGAACAGACTGTCTTTGAAGTTTGCTTGGCCTCATTTTGCAGCGATAACATTCAGCAATATCTGATGACCAATAATGTCCCAGAGGCAGCCTCTACTCTGGTGTACATGGCAGAACTTGACATCAAGCTTCAGGAGTCATCTTGTACTCATCTTCTTGCTTTCATGAGAGCCACTGTTAAATTCTGGCATAAGATTCTCAAGGACAAACTTACAAGGTAAGGAATTCACCCATATTTCATGGTAATTGCTTTCAGATGGACATTTAGTGATTGTTGTATTTTAACTGAAACACGTGTGTTACTTTTCTGTTACAGTGATTTTGAGGAAATTTTGGCCCAACTTCATTGGCCCTTCATCACACCCCCCCAGTCTCAAACTGTTGGCTTGAGTCGACCAGCCACTGCCCCTGAGATATACACTAACCTGGAGACACTGTTTTGTCAGCTTCTGAAACTACAAACCTCGTATCCTTGTTGGAGTTAAAACTTACTAAAATTGCTTTTCTAGAGTGGATTCATGGATTACTCTCTAGTAAAACTTTTTGAAAGTGGCCAAGAAGCCAAACAGGAGTACTGGGTTTGGTCTTGATCTGTATATACCCATGGAGTGGTGGATTGTTCTCCTTCGGAGTGAATTGCATGTGGGGCTGGGGAGGGTCAGTCTGAAATACGTGTGACCCAAGTTTACATCACACATAAGTTATATCGCACGTAGGTCTCTTGGGATTAAAAATGGCAATTGGGAGGAGACCTTAGTAACTTCGTGTTACTTTAATATGATAAAGTGATTACTTGAATGTGTTTCCTTCCTTCCTACTATTTTTTATTTTAGGAAAGACAGATTAATTCTAATAACATTTTTGGTGCACTTTTTATTGAAATCATATGTAACATAAAATTATCTGTATTACAGTTAATTTTAGTGTCATATATTTGTTGGAAAAATATATCACGTATATATATGTATATACACACACATATATATGTACTTTTCTTTTTCCTTGACTCGACTATGTCAGAGATGAATTACTTACTGAGCCAAAACAACTTCCAGAAAAATACTGTCTTCCTGCCTCCCCGTCTGTCATTCTGCCCCTCCAGATCATGCTGACGCCCCTTCAGAAGAGGTTCAGGTATCACTTCAGAGGGAACCGCCAGACTAATGTCATAAGCAAGGTGTGCTTTCTCAACTCTTGTCCTTGGTTTTTATTAATAGCAAATGTGAAGTGTTCTATACTTTTTCTGGTTTAAGTTAAAATCTGATTCCATTCACATTTCTGTTTTTTCTCTAAAGAGCTAAATTCCTTTTTTGTCACTGCTCTTAATAGATCTTTTTCCAGACTTGTGTTGAGAGGTTGTTGGAATCCGCTTGCTTATTAGCATGTCATGCCCATACGGCCATAAATCATTTTAGCATCAACAGTCCATTCAAAAGCTAATACTCAACTATCTTGACTTCCACTTCTCTTTCTGATATATTTGTAAACCCGAAGGAGCAATTTGCACAGTGAAACATGGGGGCCCAGGTGTAAACAGTGCCCCACAGATGCCACAGCACTTTTTTTCTGGTTCTTAAATTTAGCTTATCCTTTGTATTTATGGGACTGCCCCTTTTTTGCATGGGGTGTTGGTGGAAAGAAGAGTAGAACGAATTAGTAAGTAGTAAGTGAGACAAAGCAATAAACCTGAAGCTGTAGAGAAGCAGTGAGAAAGGTAAGAAAATTGTGAGTTATGTTGACTCCTTTCTAAAGTGTGGTTCTGCTCTGTCATCAAGCCTAAACTACACAGTCCCTGAGATTACAGATGCCCATTATTCATGTTTGTATTTACAGCATCTAGCACACAACAGGGATTTTACCGCTCAGTAAATGTTTTTGAATACCTGCCCAAGAAAACACGGAAGGTTTGTAGAATTGGCTCTAGGGACAATTTTAAAAGCTGCTACTTACATTTACTTTTCTATGATTATACCTGGTTTAAGGCATGTGTTGTTTTGTTTGCTTTCTTAATTTACCTTTTCAAAAGAGAGAGCAGAAGAAAATCAAGTTTAAAAGTTATTTTGGAATGTTATGGCCAAAAAACCCAATTTAAAGGCCATCAGCTCTTTGTAATGCTCATCATTTTACATATTTCCAAAGAGCTATATTTTTTTATTTTATTTTTTAAAGATTATTTATTTAAGAGAGAGAGAGGCAGACTCCCTGCTGAACAGGGAGCCCAATGTAGGACTCGATCCCAGGACCCTGGGATCATAACCTGAGCTGAAGGTAGACACTTAACTGACTGAGCCACCCAGGCTTCCCCAAAGTGCTGCATTTTCAATATATATAGTATTGTAAATTTATGAGTTTATTGACTTATGCCACGTTTGGGAATTTGTTGGGAGGACATTGGGAAACATTTGATTATTAAGCCTTGCATGACCTTAAAGTTCAGAGTAGAAATTGCATTCTTACATACAGGAATTTTCAACTAATTTTTTTCTAAGTGCTGCACGTATACAATTAAATGGAGCCCTTTATTTGTAACTTTCTAGGTGGAATGACTTAAGAATTCAAACTGTTTTACTTCTTTCCTTAGCCTGAGTGGTACCTGGCTCAAGTACTTATGTGGATCGGGAATCACACTCAGTTTCTGGATGAGAAGATTCAGCCAATATTAGACAAAGTGGGCACTTCAGTAAATGCTAGGGTAAGAGACTCGGTCCTAAGCATTCCAATTTTAGAGTTGGATGTGTCCACAAATAACCTGTCATCTACATTACCTTATGCTTACGAATTTATTTCAGCTCGAATTTTCCCGGGGCCTTATGATGCTCGTTCTTGAGAAGTTAGCTGCTGATATTCCATGTCTGCTCTATGATGACAATCTCTTCTGTCATTTGGTGGATGAAGTGCTTTTGTTCGAAAGGGAGCTACACAGTGTTTATGGCTATCCTGGCACTTTTGCCAATTGTATGCATATTCTATCAGAGGAGACCTGTTTTCAGAGGTGGTTGACTGTGGAGAGAAAGTGTAAGTGTTCATGTGGCCATCGGGTGGGGAGAATTGTCTCCTTTTGTGGGTGTTAATTATTGGTGTTTTTCTCCACCAGCTCTGGTAGAAACTAGAGTCATCTGAATTTTTCTTGGTCAGAGTTTACCAAGGTGCCTTATTTGCTTCCCATCAAACTTCAATTTTTCTTGAATTTACACTTGCACGGTACATGTTTCCAGAGTGCACCAGTCAAGCCAGTGGAGTATAGTATTAGCTGTCCTACAGATGGTACTACACTGTTTCGGTTCTTGGTAGAAGCTGTTGGATGTAGTTTGTCTAATCACTTTAAATATTTTGAAGATTTGAGGTAGGGGTGGCGGGGAGAAGTCAAGTATCTTGTCCAACCCTAAACCAGAGCATGTTAAATATAGTGCAACCAGTATGAGGTTGTGGGTTTATTTTTTACAGGGAAGTCATTCCAAAAAAACTGCTGAAAATTAAGAATGAGTGTAACTACTAAATTGACATATTCCCTTTTTCTGCGTATCAGTTGCTCTTCAAAAAATGGACTCAATGCTTTCATCAGAAGCTGCCTGGATATCCCAATATAAGGATATCACCGATGTGGATGAGATGAAAGTTCCAGACTGTGCAGAGACTTTTATGACGCTACTACTGGTGATAACTGGTAAGTAGAAGTCTTTTAAGATATAACTTTGTTTTGGGGCACCTGGCTGGCTCAGTCGTTAAGCGTCTACCTTTGGCTCAGGTCATGATCCCAGGGTCCTGGGATCGAGCCCCACATTGGGCTCCCCCTGCTGAGCGGGGAGCCTGCTTCTCCCTCTCCCTTTGCCTGCTGCTCCCCCTGCTTGTGCTCTCTCTGTCAAATAAATAAAATCTTAAAAAAAAAAGGGGTGCCACCTAAGCACCCCTTCCTCCTGTTAAAAAATGTCATGTTTTTGTTGAAGAAATGGGATGATTTTTGTATATACAGATCTTTGACTTATGTGGGGCTATAGCCTGATAAACCTATCCTAAGTTGAAAATATTTTAAGTCAAAAATGCATTTAATACACCTAACCTACTGAATATCACGGCTTACCTAGCCTACCTTGCCACATGCTCACAACACTTACATTAGCCATTAGTTGGGCAAAATCATCTAACATGAAGCCTACTTTATAATAAAGTAGAGACTATCTCATAATTTATTGAATACTGCACTGACAGCGAAACCCAGAATGGTTGTGCGGGTACAGCCATTCTGTAATGGCAGTAAGCTCACCGGTTGTTTGCCCTCACTGTCCCATGGCTGACAGAGCTGTGGCTTGCTCCCACTGCCCAGGGTCACAAGAGGGTTGGACCCCAGATTGCTAGCCTGTGAAAATATCCAAATAACAATTTTGAAGTAGTTTCTATGAATGTGTATGGCTTTTGCACCATTGTAAACTTGCAAAATCTTAAGCTGAACCATCATAAATCAGGCACCATCTACAAGTTCCTCATGCCTTAAAAAATTTGAGATGTAATTTATACGCAGTGAAAAACACAAATCTGAAGTATACATTTCAGTGAGTTTTGACAATACATGTACTTGTGAAACCCACACCCCTGTAAAGTGTAGAAGTAGGTCCATACCTGAACGGTTGATAGATTTTTTGACAAAGGCACCAAACAAGGTCAGTAGGGAAAACCTATAACTGTGTCATGAATGGAACCCAAAACTTCATATGTCTTACTAACTTTCTCTACAGACAGATATAAAAATCTTCCCACGGCTTCCAGAAAGCTACAGTTCCTGGAGTTACAAAAGGACTTAGTAGATGATTTTAGGATACGATTAACTCAGGTGATGAAAGAAGAGACTAGAGCTTCCCTTGGCTTTCGGTACTGTGCGATTCTCAATGCCGTGAACTATATCTCAACAGTACTAGCAGATTGGGCTGACAATGTTGTAAGTTAATGTACTTTTATTCATTTATTTTATCATTTTTTAAAGTTTATTATTATTATTATTTTATTAATCTCTACACCTAAGGTGGGGCTTGAACTCATGACCCTGAGATCAAGAGTTATGTTCTTCTGGCTGAGCCAGCCAGGCGCTCCGTTAATGTGCTTTTATATTAAATAATAGATTAGTAGTTTTAACAGTTTTACCTTTGAAATGTTGAATTTATAGCAGGGCAGAAAGTACACATTAGGTAGAATATCAATTAGGCCAAATAATGTATGATTAAATAACATATTTTTCTCAATTAAGTCTCAAATGGTTAAATAATACCAATATTTTAGTCATTAGAAAAGAAAGCCAACTTTTCAGGAAATAGTTGTCTATAGAATGAACCTTTTTCTTCTATGGACTTGGGAAATATTCATGTATGGTAACTGCCATCTCAGAAAAAGCTAAGGTTGAATAATGGTGTCAAAATCAATAAAATCCAGGACTTTAAGAAAGATAAAATAATAGCATTGGAGGGGTGCCTGGCTGGCTCAGTTGGTGGAAAATGTGACTTTTGGTCTTGGGGTCGTGAGTTCGAGCCCCACATAGATTACATAAAAAAATAAATTAAATAAAATAATAATAATATTGGCTACCTTTTGAATACCTTCAAAACGAGTAAATAGAAGGGCACTGGGTGGCCCAGTTGGTTAAGCGTTCGACTCTTGGTTTTGGCTCAGGTCATGATCTCGGATGAGATTGAGCCCTGGGTCAGGCTTGGGATTCTCTCTCTCTACCCCTGCCCCTCCTGCTTGTGCTCTTGCTTTCTCTCTCTCAAATAAATAAATCTTTAAAAAAGAAACAAAACATAAGTAAATAGAATAATAAAAGGGACTCCCATGTGCCTATGACCCAGCTTCTTACACCAATTTTTTTTCTTAAGATTTTATTTATTTCTTAGCACAAGCAGGGGGTAGGGAGAGGGAGAGAAGCAGCCTCCCCACTGAGCAGGGAGCCTGATGTGGGGCTCAATTCCAGGACCCCGTGACCTGAGCCGAAGGCAGACACTTAACCAACTGAGCCACCCAGGTGCCCCGCCAATTTTGTTTTATTTGAGCTGCTTCTCCATCCCCCACCCTTGATTGTTTTGAAGCTCTTAGATATATTTCATGATAAGTACTTCAAAATGTATCTCTAAAAGAACTCCTTTAAAAAAAAAATAACCACAATACCATTATCACATCATCCAAAAAAATTAATTTCTTATAGTGAGAGGTATTTTTCAAATAAGTCTAAAAATCAAAACCTTGGGTCTGTTTAGCAAGTATTATAAGGCCTTTTACATCCAAGAATTTTATTTATCTTTCCTTTTCCACACAATTCTGTGTGTTGACAGATTTGGTGCACCTAAATTAATTAATTAAAAGATTTATTTGAGAGTGTGTGAATGCTTGAGAGCAGGGGGAGGGGCAGAGGAAGAGCGAGAGAAAGAATCCCAAGCAGACTCCTGCTGAGCACAGACTCCGAGCTCCATCTCATAACCCTGAGATCATGACCTAAGCCAAAACCAAGAGGCAGTGGCTTACTGATCGTGCCACCCAGGCGCCCCTGTATTTACGCATGGTTTAGAGGCATCCCAAAGGTATCAAATATTATTTTTATTTATTTTTTAATGTAATCTCTATGTGGGGCTCAAACTGAGCCCACCCAGGTACCCCTGCCTAAATATAATTATTAATTAGTAATTTCTGTTTACTCTTTTTTATTAATCCAAGGAATATATTGGCTATCAAGGCATTTGGTAGCCAGGTTTTCCAATATGTACTTCTGGCCAAAAGTGAAGAAACTTATTTAGCCTTTATAGCCTTAATGTAGATTAATTCCTTTGGATATTTTACATATTAGATTGATCTCAGAGGGTCTCCAGGAAGTCCCTGGACAGGGTGCCCTTGGGTTTGGAATCACTGTTGCATGAGTTTGGGTACAGAAATCAGCATGGGTGCTCACCAGTGTGTCCCATGAAGTAGGTTTGATGACAGGTAGTGTTCTCAGAGAATTAACATGACCATAAAACAGTGAAATATATGTTAAATGCTAAAAAAGCTATACTGAGATACATTATAAAGTATTATATGATTGTGTCATGAAATGAAAATAGGAAAGTAAAACAACAGAACAACTATAACTTTAACTCTAAGACTTAAAAATACCACTTATAAAAAGTAGTAGGTAAAGTGGGAATTGAAAAATTCCAGTGTAAAATAATTAGAAAGATTGATTAAGGATTGGTGATAAGTTCATAGGATACTAGAAAACATAATTTTTGAGTGTGTACGGATGAGTCACAAAGAGGGACAAGGTGAGTTAAATGTCTGTACCTTGTCAAATCTTAATACAATAAAATAAAAAATAAAAGGAGAAATGAAATATAGTCAAACACAGGCATTTAAAAGTATTCAATGCCTGAGTTAGAGAGTCTGGAAAATGTACCAAGGATATATTTTATTTGTTAGCTTTGTTGTCTTAAGTTTTTATTTAAAACAATATATTTTAAATTAAGAATTTATGACAAAAAATTGTATAATGCTAGTGCATTATATAGAAGAAAATGTGTTCCCTTACTGTGAAAGAACAAACGAAACAAAAAAGTCTTCATCTTAATTAAATGCAGGGTAATAAAGCAAAAAAATAGGAAACAAAAATAAATATAATAATAACAAATATAAACAAGATGAAAACCTGAGAAACACAATCATAGTTTATTCTAATCTGGACTCTGGCTGGGACAACTATTTAAAGCCTTTTTTCTACAAAGACGTTAACTGAAATCCATGTATGTAATATCCTTCTGCTAAGCAAGGAATATAAGACACAAAATAATTATTTCACAGGATGAATATAATGTAGAGTGTAATGATCAATGCATTTGTTTATAAAGTCACCTAATTAGAATACCTTTTTTCATTGTGTACTTTCATGTGTTGTTTTCCTCATTTTCCTAATTTCTTCACTCAGCCCCCACACTGCTCCATTTTCTGCTAAGCTTTGTCATAAAACAAATTGTCATTCCTGATTCTTGTGCCAGATGATCTAATAAGAGACTCATTCAAGGCCAGATTTTTAGCCTCAGCGAATTATTTGTGGAACATCATTAACTACTTTACTTGGTGCCATAGTCTGTTATCAACAATGAATTGGCCATCTTCCCTCTCCTTAGGAAATTTATAATCTGATAAGCTGAATTAACTGGGTCCATCAACAGAATAACTGAGTTTAGACTTACTCTTCAAATCATGAATGAGTTCTTTGTCCTTGTATGTTTTCATAGTACAAATTTTGTTTAACATCAAAAATTATTTAACCAGGGGCACCTGGGTGGCTCAGTTGGTTAAGCGTCTGTCTTTGGCTCAGGTCATGATCTCAGGGTCCTGGGACCGAGCCCCATGTCAGGCTCCCTGCTCCGAAGGGAGTCTTTTTCTCCCTCTCCCTCTACTGCTCCCCCTGCTTGTATTCTCTCACTCTGTCAAATAAATAAAATCTTTAAAAAAAATTATTTAACCATATTCATGGTCCTTCAGCCCGTAAATGCTTAACAGTAAAATTAAAGCTCTTGTATTCCTAGACAGAAAAAAGAAGAGTGAAGAGAGTTCACCTTCCATTCATTTAGATTCTATACTAATAGCTGTCTGACTATTGCCAGACTGTGCCAAGCCCGACATACCCAGCCCTTCAGAGTCAGGAATTTTTGAGTTGTAGGTGACAGAACCCCAATTCATGCTGGCCTGAGTGGGGGTGGGGGGTTGGAGGGAGGAGGTGAGGCATTTGTATAACTGAAAGTATTAGGCATGGCTGCCCTAAACTCGTTCACTTCTGGCTTCATTCTCAGGCAGGCTCTGGGAGGTGTGGCCACAGGTAACAAGATACTCCAAGCTCACATTGTCCTTCAGCAGCCTCAAAAGGACAAGTGCCTCTTCTCAGATAGTTGGAGCAGAAAATACCACCTTGGCTTCTCACATGTCCATCCGTGAACAGTCACTAGTGTGGCCATATCCAGTCCCCTGTCAATGGACATTTAGGCTGTTTTTAATCTTTTGCTAATTATCTACAGCATTATTCATATTAGAAAAAACATTTTTTCTACCCTACAGAAAAATATGAATTCTACTGAAAATGCCACTGTAGAAATGACATTTTAATTTTCTTAACTCTCATAAGTCTGCTGGGTTTACTACAATTCTCAGTCTGTGTCCAGAAAAAAATGAGTACCCAAAGAAGTTAGCCATCAGGCAAATGCAAATTAAAATCACAGTGAGACCTCTACCTCTGAAACCAATAATACATTATATGTTAATTAATTGAATTTAAACAAAAATAAATCAAAAATAAAATCACAGTGAGATGGGGTGCCTGGGTGGCTCAGTTCGTTGAGCATCCAACCCTTGATTTTGGCTCAGGTCATGATCTCAGGGTCATGAGATCCAGCTCCACGTTGGGCTCTATGCTGGGTGAGGAGTCTGCTTGAGATTCTCTTCCTCTCTTTCCCTCTGCCACCCACCCCCACTGCTCACACTCACTCTTATCTCAAAAAAAAAAAAATCACAGTGAGATACTACTAAATATAAACTAAGATGGCTATACTAAAAAAGATAGTGTTATTAGTTCAGATATGGAGAAATTTGAGTGGTCACACATGGCTGGTGCAGTCACTGGGGAAAATAGTCTGTCATATCCTCAAATAGTTAAACAAAGAATTACCATCTGATCCAGCAATTCTACTTCTAGGTATATCCAAGAGAAATGAAGACATATATCTACACAAAAGCTTACACACAGATGTTCATAGCAGTATTATTCGTAAAGACAAAAAGGTGGAAAGAACCCAATTATCTGTCAACTGATGAATGGATAAATAAAATAGATATATATAAATAAAATGTAAATGTAAATAAAATGGAATATTATTCAGTAATGAAAAGAAATTAAGTACTGATACATGTTACAACATAGATGAACCTTGAAAACATACTAAGTGAAAGAAGCCAGTCACAAAGAGCCATAAATTGTACAATTCCATTTATCTGAAATGTCCAGAACAGGCAAGTCGACAAAGACAGGAAGATCAGTGGTTGCCTATGGTTGGGGTATCTTTCTGGGTAATGAAAACATTCTAAAATTGACTCTGGTGATAAATGCACAACTCTGAATATACGCTAAAAGCCAATGAATTGTCCACTTGAAATGAATGAGATGTACATGAATTATATTTCAAGCTGTTAAACAAGAAGTATCTTAAAGACCATATTGACCTATTTTTGCTTTCAGTTCTTCCTACAACTTCAACAGGCAGCACTGGAGGTCTTTGCAGAGAATAACACCCTCAGTAAGTTGCAGCTGGGACAGCTAGCCTCGATGGAGAGTTCTGTCTTTGATGACATGATTAACCTGCTAGAACGTTTAAAGCATGACATGTTGACCCGCCAAGTAGACCACGTTTTTAGAGAAGTTAAAGAAGCTGCAAAATTGTATAAAAAAGAAAGGTGAGTCCTTTTGTATTTGCTGACAACTATCAAATCTAGTTTGCTAAAAATTGAATGATAAATACCTATTTTTCTCAAATTATTCCAAAAATTAGAAGAGGAAGGAAAACTTCCTAATTCATTCCATGAGGACAGCATTACCCTGATACCAAAACCAGATAAAGCCACCACAAAAAAAGAATTACAGGCCAATCTCCCTGATGAATATAGATGCAAAAATCCTCAACAAAAATACTACCAAGCCAAACCCAACTGTCCATTAAAAAAAAAAATCATTCTCCACGATCAAGTGGGATTTATTCCTGGGTTGCAAGAGTAGTTCAATATTTGCAAATCAGTCAGCGTGACTCATTTACATCAGTAAGAGAAAGGACAACCATATAATCATTTCAATAGATGCAGAAAAAACATTTGACAAAGTATAACATCCATTCATGATAAAAACCCTCAACAAATTAGGTTTAGAGGGAGCATACCTCAACATAATAAAGGCCATATATGAAAATCCCACAGTGAACATCATCCTCAGTGAGGAAAAACTGAGAGCCTTTACCCCTAAGGTCAGAACAAAACAGGGATGTCCACTCTCACCACTTTAATCAGCCTAATACTGGAAGTCCTAACCACACAGCAATCACACAACAAAAAGAAATAAAAGACATTCAGATCAGTAAGGAAGAAGTAAAATGTTAATTGTTGATATGATAGTGTATATAGAAAACCTGAAAGACTCCACCAACAAACTGCTAGAACTAATAATTCAGTAAAGTCATAGAATAACGTACAAAAATCTGTTGCATTTCTATACACCAATAATAAAGAAGCAGAAAAAGAAATTAAGGAAACCATCCCATTTACAACTGTACCAAAAATAATAAGATAAACCTAACTAAAGAGGTGAAAGACCTATACTCTGAAAACTATAACACTGATGAAAGAAACTGAAGATGGCACAAAGAAATGGAAAGACATTCCCTGCTCATGGATTGGAAGAACAAACATTGTTAAAAAGTCTATGCTACCCAAAGCAATCTACACATTTAATGCAATCCCTATCAAAATACCAACAGCATTTTTCACAGAGCTAGAACAAACAATCCTAAAATTTGTATGGAACCACAAAAGACTTCAAATAGCCAAAGCAATCTTGGAAAAAAAAATAAAAAGCATAGCTGGAAGCATCATGATCCCAGACCTCAAATTACATTACAAAGCTGTAGACATCAAAACAGTACAGTAGTGACACAAAAATAGACACCTAGATCATAGAACAGAATAGAAAATCCAGAAATAAATCCATGATTATATGGTCAATTAATCTTCCACAAAGCAGGAAAGAAAAATGGGAAAAAGACAGTCTCCTCAACAAATGGTGTTGGGAAAACTGGTCAGCAACATGCAAAAGAATAAACTGGACCACTTTCTTACACCATACACAAAAATAAATTCAAAATAGATTAAAGACCTAAATATGAGACCTGAAATCATAAAAATCCTACAAGAAAACCATAGCAACATTTTTCTAGATGGGTCCCCTGAGGCAAGGGAAACAAAAGCAAAAAATAAGCTATTGGGACTTCATCAAAATAAAAAGCTTCCATACAGCGAAGGAAACAGGAAAACTAAAAGGCAACCTACAGAATGGGAGAAGTTATATATCCAAAATACATAAAGAACTTCTAAAACTCAACACCCAAAAAACAAATAGTCTAATTAAAAAAGGGCAGGGGTGCCAGGGTGGCTTAGTCAGTTGTGTCTGACTTTTTTTTTTTTTTAAGATTTTATTTATTTGACAGAGAGAGACAGCGAGAGAGGGAACACAAGCAGGGGGAGTGGGGGAGGGAGAAGCAGGCTCCCCGCCGAGCAGGGAGCCCGATGCGGGGCTCGATCCCAGGACCCTGGGATCATGACCTGAGCCGAAGGCAGATGCTTCATGACTGAGCCACCCAGGCGCCCCAAATATATTTATTTTCTGAGACAGCTTTTCATGCTGGGTGGTACATCGTTTCTTATCCAAAGTGAACTTCCCCGAATTTGAAAGAATCTGTTAAACCTTTAAAAACACCACGTTTTGAAAATCTTTTATTTATTTTTTATTTTTTTTTAAAGATTTTATTTATTTATTTGAGAGAGAGAGAATGAGAGAGCACAAGAGGGAAGAAGGTCAGAGGGAGAAGCAGACTCCCCGCTGAGCAGGGAGCCCGATGCGGGACTCGATCCCGGGACTCCAGGATCATGACCTGAGCCGAAGGCAATTGCTTAACCAACTGAGCCACCCAGGCGCCCGAAATATATTTATTTTCTGAGACAGCTTTTCATGCTGGGCGGTACATTGTTTCTTATCCAAAGTGAACTTCCCCGAATTTGAAAGGATCTGTTAAACCTTTAAAAACACCACGTTTTGAAAATCTTTTATTTTTTTTAATTTTAATTTTAATTTATTTATTTTTTTTGAAAATCTTTTAGTCACACTTAACGTGCCACAGGCCGCGCTGCTCTTGTGTCTTGCAGGTGGTTGTCCTTGCCGTCGCAGGCCGAGCAAGCTGTGATGTCCCTGTCCAGCTCGGCGTGCCCACTCCTGCTCACACTCAGAGACCGCTCCCTTCAGCTGGAGCAGCAGCTCTGCTTCTCCTTGTTTAAAATTTTCTGGCAAATGCTTGTGGAGAAGCTGGATGTATACATCTACCAAGAAGTAAGTAAGAGTAGGCCGCACGTCAGGGCTTTGAGGATCAAGGCGACCGTTACAGGAACTGCTCTTTGTTTCAGATCATTCTTGCTAATCACTTCAATGAAGGAGGAGCGGCTCAGTTGCAGTTTGATATGACTCGGAATCTGTTCCCCTTGTTCTCCCACTATTGCAAGAGACCAGAAAATTATTTTAAACAGTAAGCTCAATATTTAACAGTGACTACTAAGCATTTAGACGAGGTTGATTCCTTTTTTTTTTTCTAACAACTCTCCGGTTCCAGTGATGTTTGGTAGGATAAATAGAGCATCAACTGAAATTTAAAAACATGCGCTGTGTGCCCAGATAATCTAAGATGTGTTTCATGATTCCCCAAATTTATCAGAAATGGATCTAAATTACGTGTTGGGCTTTTTGTTGCTTGCATTTGGTTTAATTTTGCAAAATGCAAAATTTTGCATTTTGCCTGTTCTTGGAGAGAGAAAATGCGAACAAGTGCAGTTCTGCCACATTCAAGAAGTAGAAGAAATTAAAAATATGCTTAGTTCCTAATAGTAAGCCAGGCCTGAAGAAAATTTGTTTTCCTAAATATTTAGTATTAATTTTGGTTCTAAGCATAACTATAAATGTATGTACAAATAAGTCTTAGGAGTATTTTTAGAAATTGATTTAAAATTTAAATTATTGGGGGGAATTTGAGATTATAAAGTATTCCTTTTAAAGTTATAAAATGAAAGATTTATTTTTGCTCATTTTATTAAGTTATCTGATTCTTTTTTTTTGTTTCTCTTTCCATATTCTAATCTAGCTAAAGTCTTAGCTACATTTAATAGGCTATTGTGTTAGTATCATTATTATATTTTGGGAAGTAATAGAAAACATATTGAAAACAATGGTCCTGTTACATTATAGTAATCTATTAAATATAAACACTGTACAAATACATAGTCCTAATGTGTTAAAAGAGCCAAATAAATCCATCAATACTTTTTACAGAGGGCATATGGACAGTGCAGGGAAGCTGTTTAGTTTTGAAAATATTGTGGAATAATGTGGATGATACAGATAATGGATATCTCATTTCCCGCCTACCTTTTTTTTTTAAACAGTGTAAAAGAAGCCTGTATTGTTTTGAACCTGAACGTTGGTTCTGCCCTACTTCTGAAAGATGTCCTCCAGTCTGCTTCAGGGAAGCCTGCCACAGAGGCATTAAATGAAGTTGGAATTTACAAATTGGCTCAACAAGATGTTGAGATTCTACTTAATTTGAGGACAAACTGGCCTAACACTGGAAAATAATGCATCATTTTTTGTTTTGGAGTTTTTGTTTTTAACAAAGAGGAAGCCAATTGGATTTCAAGTTATATGATGACATTCTGAATTAATGAAACTGGACAATTGAAAACTTTATAGAACCATTTATTATCTTGGACTTAGGGTGTTATTAAAATGCTGACCATATTTTCTCAGTCCTCTTCTTCCTAAGAAACCAAAAACAGAAAACTCAGAAGCCAGGAAAACTCAGAGTAATTTCATTTACAAATACAAATGCTAAGTAGGTCTGTTGAATAAGATACAAGAGCAGAGATAATAAATTACAACGAATTTTCAATTTCCTTTGCTAATTAAGGGAGACTATTATAGATAATCAAACGTAGCAAATAAATTTTTAAAACGTCAATTTAAAATGCATGTTTATAATTGAAGTTCCTGTTTGGAAATTCACTCTATTTCCTGTAAGAAAACATATGAGATGGTGACTAAAACAGAATTGCTCTCATTTTCCACAACTGTCCTTACATTTAAAATCCTTCCTAGGAGCGCCTAGGTGGCTCAGTTGGGTGAGTGTCAGACTCTAGGTTTCAGCTTAGGTCATGATCTCAGGGTTGTGGGATCAAGCCCCATGCACTGGCCTCCATGGTCGGTGGAGAGTCTGCTGGAGATTCTCGCTCTCTTTTCTGCCCCCCAACTCTTGTGTGCACTACTCACTCTCGCTCTCATAAAGAAATCTTTATGAATGAATGAATGAATGAATGAATGCCCTTCCTAGTTCCATTCCATATGACAGTAGGCAGCCTTTCCGTTTGGAGGACACATTTCAGGCCAAAGCGCTGTGTCTGTCTTTCCCCTGGGGTAGGGATGGAAGCTAAACAGTTTTTGTTTAATATTTATGTAAGTGAGAATGAGATGGAAATCTTTAACTTTTTTTTCTTCCGACTTTTCCCTGGCTCTGGCCTCTGTTACATAATGATTTCTTAATTAATAAATACTCAGAGAACAAAATAAAGGAATTGAGTTCCATTGGTTAGAAGCCTTCTACAACTGTCAAATTTTATTCCTTTTTTTTTTCCTGACTTTGCATTTAGTTAGTACTTTTCAAACTGTAATACCTCAAATCTAAAATTGTTGGGCTGTCATGCAACCTATACTGTCTTGTTTTTGGTTTTTTTTTAAGTAAGCTCTGAAGTAAACTCTGTGCCCAACGTGGGGCTTGAACTCATGACCCTGAGATCAAAAGTCTCATTCTCCACTGACTGAGCCAGCCAGGCGCTCACAACCTATACTACCAATAAACATTTGCTTGGTGATAAATAACTTTGAGGAAATACTCTGAGAGAACTTCTATTGCTCCGTATTTTATTGAGAGATTTTCCAACTAGTGTATTGGGAACAAAGCTTTTCTGTTAGTTCTAGCAGACTGGAGCTTCTCTCCCACATTCTTTGAGAACTGCTGGGCTTTCCCATTGAGAAAAGAATTAATCTGCCCCAGGAACTTCCTAATTCCAGACTTGACTGTCATTCCTTGCTTTCTAGATAGCTAAAAGTTTCAAGGGAATGAAATGTTTCTGTCAAAAGGTAGGAACTTCTGTTTTAAATATCAGACATGTAAAAATAAACTTACACTTCAGATCTGAATTTTTCCAAAGTTATTACATGTCCATCATCTTTTAAAACTTCATCTTCATTCAACAGACCCAGGGTTTTTAGGCCTGTAAAATCAGAATGAGAAGAAGGGAAAATTTACGAAGTGAGCATTATTTTCAACTAGGGAAAGTTAAGAAATGAGCACAAACTGTTAGTTCAGTGGGTAGAGGATACTGACCTTCTTTGTACTGCACAAATGATATAGTGCCTTTATTTGAAGTGTCCATCATCTCAAACATAGACACAATGTTAGAGTGATCCATAAAGAAAGGAAAAGCCACGCCTGTTGTTTTGGCAATTCTCAGTTGTTCCAATAGAGATATTAAATACTCTCTTGGCTTTTCTGTAAAAGAATAGTTTCAGTTCTTTCTGATATAAAATTAAGATATATCACAAATGGAAGCAATCATTTAACAATTATTAAATAACTGTTCAAAGTACTGTACTAGGCACTGGGGTCATAGACCTTGCTTACAAGAAAAACAAGACATCAGACAATTACATATATAAAGCACTCTACCCCAGATTTGGAACCTGAGCATTTTTGAAAAAAGCTCCTCAGGTGATTCTAATTCACAAACAAGCATCGAAAACCAAAAAAAAAAAAAAACAAAAAAAGCACAACATGATGCATGGAAGAAGGTAGCCAGCTAAAAGGGATAAAATATAAATATAAATAAAAACAGAGACTCTCAGGGGCACCTGCGTGGCTCAGTTGGTTAATCGTATGCCTTCGGCTCAGGTCATGATCCCGGGGTCCTGGGATCGAGCCCCTCATCGGGCTCCCTGCTTGGCGGGGAGCCTGCTTTTCCCTTTTGTCCGAACTCTTGCTCTCTCTCCCAATCTGTCTCTCTGTCTCTCTCTCTCAAATAAATAAATAAAATCTTAAAAAAAGAGAGACTCTTAGAGTAATATAGTCTTCCAATTAGGAGGCATGAATGTTCACTTCTAACATAAAGGCAGTATTTTGCATAAGTAGGATGTCTTTCATTTAAGCAACATGGAAGATGAAAAAAGAAGATCAATCCACTTTCCAGAAATAATGCAGGTCAGTTATGATGAAAAGAAGCCAAAAGAAGATGGAGCAGCTTAGATGATGACTGCCCCTCACTACACACAGACACAGACAGACACACACACTGTGATTATATATTTCTTTTAAAAACTTTTCTTGATGGGGTGCCTGGGTGGCTCAGTCGGTTAAGTGTCTGCCTTCGGCTCAGGTCATGATCCCGGGGTCCTGGGATCGAGCCCCACATCGGGCTCCCTGCTCAGTGGGGAGCCTGCTTCTCCCTCTCCCACTCCCTGCTGCTCCTCCTGCTTGTGCTCTCTCTCTGTCAAATAAATAAATAAAATCTTAAAAAAAAGACTTTTTCTTGAGAATTTCATAAATATATAAAAGTAGGAAAGTATAATGAACCCATCAACCAACTTTAACCAATTTGTGGCCAGTCTCATTTCACCATCATCTCATCCAGGTCCCCTCTTCCTGTATCATTTTGAAGTCAGTTACAGTGACAATATTTCATTAATAAATATTTGAGCATGTATCTCTAAAAGATAAGGACTTCTTTTGAGATATAACTGACATGTAGCATTGTGTGATACATGTAATTACATAACCTGTTGATTTGATACATTTATAGTTTGCAATATGACTGTCACTGTAGTATTAGCTACACCTTTATCACATCACATAATTATTTCTTTTTTGGGGCAGGAATAATTAAGATCTAGTCTCTCAGCAAGGTTATAATGTTTATTGTACAGTAATACCTTCTGTAAGCACTATGCCGTGCATTCGATTTCCAAGACTGACCTACAAGTTGCAGGTACATACCCTTAAACAACAGCTCTCCCACTCCCCCACCACTCACCATTCTACTCTGTTTTTACAACTGGCTTTTTTAGATTCCCCATATAAGTGATACCATGCAGTATTTGTCTTTCTCTCACTTAGCTCACTTAGCATATCCTCAAGGGGCATCCATGTTGCAAATGGCGGGATTTCCTTCTTTCTCATGGCTGAATAATATTCCATTGTATAAATATACCACATCTTCATTATTCATTCATCTGTAGACAGACACTTAGGCTGTTTCCATATCTTGGCTATCATTAATTATGCAGCAATAAACATGAGAGTGCAGATCTCTCTCTCAGATCCTGTTTTCATTTCCTTTGGATATATACCCAGAAGTGGAATTGCTTGGGCATACGGTAGTTCTGATTTTATTTTATTTTTTTGAGGAAACTCCATACTGTTTTCCACAGCGGGTGCACCAATTTACATTCCCACCAACAGCGCACAAGGGTTCCTTTATCTCCACATTCTTACTTGTTATCTTTGCCTCTTTGATACTAGCCATTCTAACACATGTGGGTGGTATCTCATTTTGGTTTTGATTTGCATTTCCCTGATGATTAGTGATGTTAAACATCTTTTATTTTTTTTAAAGATTTTATTTATTTATTTGACAGAGAGAGACACAGTGAGAGAGGGAACACAAGCGGGGGAGTGGGAGAGGGAGAAGCAGGCTTCCCGCCGAGCAGGGAGCCCGACGCGGGGCTCGATCCCAGGACCCTGAGATCATGACCTGAGCCGAAGGCAGTTGCCCAACCAACTGAGCCACCCAGGCGCCCTGATGTTAAACATCTTTTAATGTACCCGCAGGCCGTTGTATATCTTCTTTGAAAAATGTCTATTTAGTTCCTCTGCCCACTTTTTTTAGTTTATTTTTTTTTTTTAGTAATCTCTACACCCAACATGGGGCTCAAACTCATGACCCCAAGATCAAGAGTCCCGTGCTCTCTTGACTGAGCCAGCCAAGCACCCCGCCTTGCCCATTTTTAAATCAGATTTTTTTCTATTGAGTTGTAGGAGTTCTTTATACATATTAGATCTTAACTGATATATAGTTTGCAAATATTTTCTCCCATTCTATAGGCTGGCTTTTCATTTTGTTGATTCTTTCTTTGGTGGTACAGAAGCTTTTAAGTTTGATGTAGTCCCAGTTGTTGATTTTTTTATTTTGTTGTTTGTGCTTTTGGTGTCATATCTGAAAAATCATTGCCAGGACCGTGTCAGGGAGCTTCTTTCCTGTGTTTTCTTCTAGAAGTTTTACGGTCTCAGGCTGTCTCACAAATTTCATGAATTGTGAACACTTTTTAAAAATAAAAAAGTAGGGGCGCCTGGGTGGCATCTGACTTCAGCTCAGGTCATGATCTCAGGGTCCTGGGATCAAGTCCCACGTCTGGCTCCGTGTTCAGCAGGGAGTCTGCTTCTCTCCCTCTCCCTCTGCCCCTTCCCCCTGCTCATGCACTGTCTCTCTCTCTCTCTCAAATAAATAAAATCTTACAAAAAATAGTAAAGAAAATTTAAAAAGTAAATTTCAACACTTATTGGGCGCCTGGGTGGCTCAGTTGGTTAGGCGACTGCCTTCAGCTCAGGTCATGATCCTGGAGTCCTGGGATCGAGTCCCGCATCGGGCTCCCTGCTCAGCACGGAATCTGCTTCTCCCTCTCGTGCTATCTCTCATTCTCTCTCTCAAATAAATAAAATCTTAAAAAAAAATTTCAACACTTATTCAAATAACATCCACACATTGTGATTATGTTTCTAGATCTCTCTTGTGTCTTTCTGTACAAATTTTAACAGACTATAGAAACAAATGGGTTACTAAAGGCAATCACATCATGTATGTAGTCTTCTGTTGCTTCTCTCTGACCTATTTATCAAATTCAGAAAGAGAAAAAAGGCTAAGTTTGAATTTCAATTCACTACTTTTCTTTTTAAGGATGGAGCAAGTAAATAATCGTAATAGAACTTGGTGTATTTCTCTGATGAAGGATTTTTACTGTATATCCTTTAGACTATATGGGATGCTATAATGTTTATGTCTGAAGTCTATAATTCATACTTTGCCTGCTTCTAAAAATGTTTTTAAAATGCTTACAACAGAAATAATAAAGATATTAACTTTAAAGAGGGGCGCCTGGGTGGCTCAGTTGGTTGGGCATCTTCCTTTGGCTCAGGTCATGATCCCAGGGTCCTGGGATGGGAGTCCCACATCGGGCTCCTTGGTCAGTGGGGAGACTGCTTCTCCCTCTCCCTCTGCTGCTTCCCTTGCTTGTGTGCTCTCTGTCTCTCAAAAAATAAATTAAATTTTAAAAAGATATTAACTTTACAGAAATATTTTATTTTAAAGTAATCTCTCTACCCAACATGGGGATTGAACTCACAACCCCGAGAACAAGAACTGCATGCTCCACTGACTGGGGCAACCAGCCGCCCCTAAAGATATAACTTTTTAAAACATGAAGTGGAGTGCCTGGCTGGATCAGTTGGTTGAGCATCCGACTCTTGGTTTTGGCTCAGGTCATGATCTCAGGGTCCTGGGATCGAGTGCTGTGTCAGGCTCCGCACTGGACTTGGGAGTTGGCTTGAGATTCTTTCTCTCCCCTCCCCCCTCAAGTGTGCACCCTCTCTCTCTCTCTCAAATAAATAAATCTTTAAAACAAAATTAGGGCGCCTGGGTGGCTCAGTTGGTTAAGCAACTGCCTTCGGCTCAGGTCATGATCCTGGAGTCCCGGGATCGAGTCCTGCATCGGGCTCCCTGCTCGGCAGGGAGTCTGCTTCTCCCTCTGACCCTCCCCCCTCTCATGCTCTCTCTCACTCTCTCTCTCATTCTCTCTCTCAAATAAATAAATAAAATCTTTAGAAAAAATCTTCAATAAAAAAATTAAAAAATAAAACATGAAGGGAAGATCCAAATGTTACTAACCACCTAAGTTATATAAATGTCAGCTGATAATGACAATCAGTTTTTCAAAGGAAACAAAACCTCAAGTTCACATCTTAATAACAGCAGCTAATAATTATTGAGCCCTCACTCTGTATGTGCCTGGTATTCCTCATAACCATCACTTCCCTAAGACCCACAGCTAGTATGAATCCAGGCAATGTGTTCCCTAAAATTTGCAGACTCTTCCACACTCTACTAACTCAAATATGGGAAGTATCTGGAACCCCCAAACCTAGTCAGCCGTGATGGTCTCTACTGAGTTCTTCCTCCTCTGTAACTCTCAAAGATATCTTATCCCCCTTTAACCATTCCCATAGCAGCATCTGTCATCTGGGTTACAACTGTCTCCTTTTTAAAAATGAAAGTCTAATTTTATTAAAGGCCTCCCCTAAGCATTTATTCTCCCTCCCTCCCTAGCACAGAATTGTCACTGGGAAGTGACACATTTTCCTATCGAATGACTTCAGGTTATGTTAGATTTTGCTGTTAAATGAGTTGTGAAAATTTGTTGGTTTTCAGGGCTGTTAGAATTTTGGAGTTGAGGACGTGGGAGCTGAGGGACTATTCCCTCAATAGTAGTAATGCAATCCAACTATCTAGTCTTATTTTCCATAAATCCCTCACGATCCAAGCTTTTCAAACTGGGATACATGTCATAACGCCAGAGGCTTCATAAAGACGCGAGGTGAAGACAGTGCTTCTTCCTGAGAGTCAGTCATACTCTGGTGAGTAGTATGAAACATTTATAGTAAGAAATGGATATATCTGTAGAAGAACAAAACTCGTAAATTTTTATGGTAAAACAGGTGACTCCAGAGAAACTTGTCAGGCAGCATCAGGCTAAGGTCTCAGACACCAAAGGTACAAGTCCCCTCTTCTTTGCCATTAAGAGGATCTGGGCAGGGAACTTGGAGAGGCATTGCCCTGTACCCTGGACACCAGCCAAACCCTTCCTTAGCTTCTCCTCTGTATTTCTTCACCTTTTCCCTGCCCCTCCCCACCCCCTTTGTAGTTTGTAGAGATGTTTCAAGAAGTTCACATTGTAGGGCGCCTGGGTGGCTCAGTCGGTTAAGCGTCTGCCTTCAGCTTGGGTCATGATCTCGGGTTCTGGGATGGAGTCCCCGCATCAGGACTGCTCAGCGGGGAGTCTGCTTCTCCCTCTGCCCCCCCACCCCCGGCTCAGGTTGTGCGCGCATACACTCTCCCTCTCTCTCTCAAATAAATAAATAAGATCTTTTTATAAAAAAAGTTCACATCGTTACAGGGGGTAACAGCATCCCATTGATAATTAGAAGACAAAGGGGCAACGCCCTCCAAACTCGGAGAGCAGTATTTTCTAACCGGGAATTGTATCTACCCTAGTTATCATCATGTTTGAGGGGAGGATGAGACACTTTCATATACGTGAGTTCTCAAAATATTTACTGCTCGAACAAAGCACACTCTCTCAGAGAACCACTAGAGGATGTGTTCCTCTAGAAGAAGCGGGGAAAGCAAAAAAGAGGGAGACCCAGCACCATAAAACAAACAGGCTGTGAGCGCAGGAGAGAGGTGAAGAGGATTAGGGTTAGATAGAGGGAAACCCCCGAATGATTGCCACACAGCACAGCAGGGCAGCTGGGCCATCGGTCCAGCCTGGAGCAGTAAGACAGAAAGAGCCGGGGGATGTGCTGGGGGTGGTGATTACAGGATGAGTCTCCTTTTCCTACTGAGAGGCGATCTCTGCTTGCGACAAAAAGAGGATATCGATAAATCAGTAGTAATGACACAGAAAATTTAAGTAAACATTTAAAATGTAGTATTATTAATTCCAGGGAAATCAGCAAAGGAAATATAATCATAGCATGCTATATGGATTAGCTGTGGATATTTGCCTAATAGTAATGTAAATTCTGACTACTGGTCACACCAAAACTGAATTCTAACCTTATTGGGAAGGTGGGGATGAGTGGGGACAGGTGTGAGTGTGTGTGCGCGCTCGAAGTTTCCTCTTACGTGGTATGAAGCTAAATCTAAACCTGGGGGGTTGGGGGAACATTAGTAAGTAGCAGTGCAAGTCTGTGATTTAGAAATATCAAGGTAAATAGCTAAAGGAGTTGGGAATCATTCTGTAGAGTAGGAATCTGGGACAGGGAGGGACATGCTGTTTTTTACTATAAGCCTTGGAGTGCTTTTTGATTTTTAAACCCCATACGTATCCTTTTATAAAAAATCAAAATGAATGGTGGTTGCCCCGCATAGGGTTAATTTACGTATTACTCATTTAATCTTCCCGACGTGTCCATAAGCTCGGTACTGTTATCCCCATTTTCCAGAAGAGGACACTGAAGTGCTGGCCCTCGCCCACGCTCCCCTAGTCCTAAGGACGACCCTCCCCCGAGCCTCTCTCCCACCCGCCACGAGCCTCCCCCTGCGTGAGTCCCGCGCCCCTGGCCAGTGGGAGACACAAAGAGGCCGTTCAAGAAGTACTCGTTTGAGGGCCACGGCGCGGGTTGGCAGAAGGGCTCAGGCAGCCGAGAGGCGGGGGCGAGGGTGCTGTGGAGGGGGGTTACCGGGGAGCAGAGCGGGCCGGCGGCGCGGGCGTGCAGGGACGGCTGTACCGGGAATTCCCGTCCGGGCGGGGAGGCGGGTGGGACCGAAAGCCGAGTTCTAGGCCAGACCCTTACCTGGCCGGGAAAAGAGCAGGGCGCTGGTGAGATAGTTCAGCAACTCCATAATCTGATGTTTTTCCAGGTAATTCTTGGCCTCCAGCTCCCTGTTGCCGCCCGCCTGCATTGTTCCGCGTGGGGGCGTTGCTAAGCGACCGGGCGGCGGCGCGGCCGTCGGGCTCCACCCCCTCCGCCCGGCGCGGTCATGTGACGCGCCCCCCTTACGGGGCGACCAGGGCCTGGAGTTCAGGACTTCGTCACCGCGGGGAAGCCTGGGGCGGCGTGGGGTGGGGCCCGCGCCGAGGCCGACGGTGCGCGGTGCAGAGGCCCTGGTGGGCGGATGGGCGGGTTCCCCAGCCCGGCCTGACGGCTGCGCCTGATGCGCTTTTCCTGTTTTCGTCTCTAGCACCTAGCGCAGTACTTGTTGACCCAATGAATGAGACCTCAGGTTCTAATAACACAGGATGAACTCACCACAGAAGGAACCTGTGGAATTTTAGAGGATACAGTGGAGAGTCCTAAGTCCCATCTTCAGTGGGAGCAGCCTGCAGCACAACGCGGGCGACCGGGCAGCAAGACAGCCGGTTTTCTCCCCTGGATCGTGGGTCAGGGAAGCATGCTGGGATCCTGAGCTCCAACCTCGACTGCTTAACTGGGCTGCGTGGAGCTGGTCGTATCGGCCAGAGACCCTCCGACAGTAGTTTTGAGGGTATGTCGCTGAGCAAGATGGGATGCAGGTGCCTAGGAGGGCCGCTCCTCAATCGTCGTTGTACCTTCGGAACTACACTCTAGGCTGGGACATCTGTCCTTGAGTGCCAGGCTCTGAAGCCCGTGGCCTTCCCGCTCACCAGAACAGGCACTTAAAGGAGAGAAAAGACAAATGGCCAATATACATGAAAATATTCCCAGCCTCTTCCGCAGTCCTGTAAACATATTAACACTACCAGACAAGCCAGTCTAGGGGCGCCTGGGTCGCTCAGATGGCTGGGCGTCTGCCTTCGTTCGGCTCAGGTCATGGTCTCCGGGGCCCGGGATCCAGCCGTATGTCCTGCTTCCCCCTCGCCCTCTGCCTCTCCCCCTGCTCCTGCTCTCACTCTATGTATCTCTCCGTCTCAAATGAATAAATAACATCTTTTAAAAAAAGAAAAAAAGAAAGTGCCAAGTTTACATGTACCGGACTGGTAAAAGTTAGGAAGTTGGACGATATCGAGGGCAGGGCAACAAAACAGCCAATGATGATGGAAGCATAAATTGCAACATCCACTTTGGAAAAACGATTTTGAATTGTTTTGATAATATAAACATGTTTCTGCGCTATGACCCAGAAATTCCACTTGGAGAGCAACCCTTGGACAGGTATACCAGGATATATGTACAAGAATGTTCACAGCAGCACCGTTCATAATAGCAAACACTGACAGCAACCCCAAAGTTCACCAAGAACACAATGGATTGGGCTGCCTGGGTGGCTCAGTTGGTTGAGTGCCCGCCTTCGGCTCGGGTCATGATCCCCGGGGCCTGGGATTGAGTCCCACACTGGGCTCCCTGCTCCGCGGGGAGTCTGCTTCTCTCTCTCTCTGACAAATAAAAAAAATCTTTGCTCATGGACTATGATTCTTTATACTTTATATGTATTTTACAATTTTTAAAATCTCAGCATTTAATACCAATCATTTTTAAGCAATTGAAAAATTGAAAAACAAACAAACAAACAAGGAACCAGAAAGCCAATGCCAGGGGACTGAACCAAGTCTGAAACAGAAGGTAGCTTTGGGCATTTGGGGACATGGACTGAATCTTCAGAGGTCAGGGCCCCCCTTAAGAATTCTGTGCCCTGAGCATCTGAGAGAACTTGAGAAGGAGATTGGTTGGGAGATTGGCACAACCTTGAGCAAAGAGGAGGGACAAGCCTCTTTGTCTTCAAAGTCTGGAGGAGGCCCTCCAAGAAGGAGGAGGAATCATTTCTCTGAAATGATCTGAACATCATGTACCCAAATTTGCAACAGACCTTAGGTTTCTAGGAAGGAGAATATTTCAGGATGACGTAGGAGAGTGCCTGGCTAACGTTTTAGCAGCAGAATCCTTTGAAGAAATCATACGTGGAATCCCCACATGCAGAACAGATACAAGAGAGCCCTGCATTGGGATTCCTATGTAATTCCTATGTAATGCCTGTGATCGAAGCTACTTTAGTGGTACTTTTCTCACAGAGGCCGGCTGCAGCCTGCAGGATCCTGGTGACAGAATTACCTGGAGCCTGGTGAGCCCTGACAGAAGGAAGCTGACAAAGTAGATGCGTTACTCTGGGGCCTGTGGACCTGAGGGCCAGCTCGGACCCCTGGTTCTTGTTGGGTTCTGGGGAGAATTTGTAACTACTGACGTGCGCTGTTATTCTTCAGTGTGTTTTGATCCTTCCTTTGGGGACTTGCTTCATGTTCCCTGGTGGAGGACAGTGAAGCACAAACAGCAAAGCCTAACGTGTGCACCCCCCTCCAAATCATTGCCACCCAAATGGTTGACCCTTCAGGGCTGCCTGAAGATGTGTGATCACTTAGGAAAGTGACTCCGGCTCAGCACAGCAGAGGCCAGATAATGGCAGGAGGACTAAAATGGTGAGCTCAGGGGCGCCTGAGTGGCTCAGTCGTTAAGAGTCTGCCTTTGGCTCAGGTCATGATCCCGGGGTCCTGGGATCGAGCCCCGCGTCGGGCTCCCTGCTCGGCGGGGAGCCTGCTTCTCCCTCTCCCACTCCCCCTGCTTGTGTTCCCTCTCTCGCTGTGTCTCTCTCTGTCAAATAAATAAAATCTTTAAAATAAGATAAGATAAAATAAAATAAAATGGTGAGGGACCCCTTCAGGGATAGAGGTTATGGGAAGCAGAAGACAGAGGGGGCTGGTCATGGTGTCTTTTGACTGACTGGCCTAAGATCCAGGGGAAGCAATGTAAAAATGTCAAGGGGCGGTTAAATATCTGGCTTTTAGTTTTGGCTCAGGTTGATCTCGTGGGTCATGGGATCGAGCCCTGCGTGGGGCTCCATGCTCGGCGTGGAGTTTGCTTGCCCTTCTCCCTCTGCTCCTCCCTGGCTTGTGCTCTCTCTCTCTCTCTCAAATAAATGAATAAAATCTTAAAAAAAAAAATGTCAGGACTGTTCCTTAATGGAGGGAGAGAAGACTCTGGGGTGGTCCATTGGAGACAGTGATTTCTGCCTGGTGCTCTAAGCTCAAGACAGTTGGTCTTCTCTGTAGGAACGTCATTTACTTCCCATGGGTTACTCAGTGCCTGAATAAGTAACTCTGCTCTTTGAACCTCAGATGACACGAGAACGTTGACTTGGAAATGGAGGAATCTGATCCCTGTGACTATGGAGTCAGGCTGATAGGCTGAGGAGAGTACACTGGACTCTGCTGACGTCTTCCCGACTCGCTGTTTTCTCTTCCAGCAAGCCTGGCTAGGTTTGTGTGCACGGTGCTCCCTCTCACAACACACCTCAGGCAGCTAAGGCCCCAAATCTGCGATTCCCGAGGAAGTCATGCTAAAGAGAAGCATCCAGATGCCACCTAGTGGAGTCAGCTATTCGTTGTTGATGCCATCTCTCTCCTTTAAGATTTTATTTATTTGGGGGAGAGAGAGTGTGCGTGAGCTCGAGCCGGGGTAGGGGCAGAGGGAGAAGCAGACTCCCCGCTGAGCAGGGAGCCCGATGTGGGGCTCGATCCCGGGACCCTGGGATCATGACATGAGCTGAAAGCAGACGCCCAACAACTGAGCCACCCAGGCGCCCCATGTTGGTGCCATCTCTTAAGGCAGTTTGGGCTTTATAACCATCATCAACATCGTCATCCTAATGCGTCACCATCTCTTAGGCTTCCCCAACGCCCTCTCCTTGTTATTGCTAATCCTTTCAGTGGTTTGGGAGAGTAACTCCAGATGGTTCCCAATCACCACTGCACATTAGAACCAACTGGGTCCTTTAGAAAGTACTGGAGGCGCGGCCCAGTTCCAGGCACATGAAATGGAATCTCTTGAATTGGGACCCGAATATTGGTAGTTCTGTTGTTGTTTTAAACAGCATGATTGAGGTATAATTAGCATTTAATAAACCGCACATTTTTAAGGTGTACTCATTGAGAAGTTTTGATGTATGTATACATCCATGAAACTCTCGCTGCAATCAAGGCGGTCACCCGCAAAAGTTTCCCTGTGTCCCTTTCTAGTTCCTCCCTCTACCCCTCCTTAACCCTGCTCCCCCCATCACCAGGTAACTCTGACAAGCTAGCTATTACTCTAGATTAGTTTACATTTTCTGAATTTTATACAAATGGAACCATACAGTATGGGTTTGTTGTTGTTGTTTTGGTTCAGTAAGTGTCTTTCACTCAATATAATTATTTTTTGAGATTCACCCGTGTTGTTGCATGGTGCAGTATTCCATTCCTTGCTAGTGCTAAGATTTCAGGGATGGAGGTACCACAATCTGTTTATCCATTCAGCCATTGATAGACATTAGGATGGTTTTCAGTGTGGAGCTATTAGAATGGTATATGGATCTTTGGGTGGACATGTGAATTCATTCCCGTTAGGTAAGTAGCTAGGAGCGGACTGCTGGATCACATGATAAGTGCAATTTTTTGAGACACTGCCACACTGTTTTCCAAAGTAGCTGTTCCATTTTACATTCCCAAATTGGTGGTTATTAAGGGCCTCCCAGGCGAGCCTGGTGGACGGCCAGGACTGAGACCCTGCCTTAGGGCTGCCTGGGAGGCCCGAGCTGAAGGTCTGAGAAATGTTGCTCAGGACACCCGAGAGTAGAGGCCCACAGCCCGTCCCCACTCAGGACACACACTGGAACCTCCTGGGGAGCCTTTTACAAACACAGCATCTGCGCCCTCACCCACACGGACTCTGATGTAATTGCTTTGGGGACAGGGCAGGTGTGGAGGGCTGTCTCAGGCATCGTGGCTTTTTAAGAGCTTCCTGGGTGGTTCAAGAGCACAGAATGACTAACTCCCCCTGTTTGCCTAGGACCCCCAGGGGGCCAGTTCTGAGAAACTTTTAACGATAGAACTAGGAAAGTCCCAGGTGAGCTGAGCACTTGGTCCCCCTGTTGGTAGACCACTAGCATGAGGAGCATGGGCTTTGGTGTCAGACCCGCCAGTCTGCCCGTGCACCTGGGAGTATAGCTGACGGTTAGTGTGCGTGTTTCCGGGGGGAAAGCGAGCGAAGTGAGAGGCCAGAACAGACTGTGGGATGATTCCCTCTCTGTTTTCTGTTTCAACCAGGAGTAAGTCAGAGATGCCTCAGCTAGTTCTGCTGGTTGTTAAAAAGCGGGGGAAATATATAAAGCACAATTTTTTCCAGGAAAATATAGGTGAGGCAGGGTGGTGTAGTGGTCTCTGCCCCTCAACCGCCTCTCTTTAAAATCCAGTTTTACCACTGACCATGAATAACTATGGAATCTTGGGCAAAAACACCTAAATTCCCTGCCTCAATTTCCTCATGGATATAATGGGGATAACTTATGTACCTCACAGGGGGATGTCTTGAGGACCAAATGAGTTACTTCTGTAAAGCTATTAAAAAAAATGGTGCCCGGTATGTACTAAGTGCTATGTAAGTGTTTGCTATTATTATCTTAACGGTCTTGTTAAAGTAAGAAGAGGAAATTGTGGCTGAACCCAGTGGTCTCCATAACCTCTGTCCACAGGCTGGTTTCCTACTGGAGGACTTGCTGCGGTAACAGTTCAGATTTTGTATTGCACCTTTAAGAAACTATAGACTCGGGGCGCCTGGGTGGCTCAGTCAGTTGAGCGTCTGTCTTCGGCTCAGGTCACGGTCCCGGGGTCCTGGGATCGAGCCCCACGTCTGGCTCCCTGCTCAGTGGGAAGTCCGCTTCTCTCTCTCCCACTCCCCCTGCTTGTACGCTCTCTCTCTGACAAATAAATAAATAAAATCTTAAAAAAAAGAAAAAGAAGCTATAGAGTCTTGGTTCTGTGTGACAACACAGGAGGAGCTAAAGGTCTATTTGCTGTACACTTAAAGTTCTCGCACAAATCCTAAGACAGACTAAGTTTGCAACCTGAGGATTTAATTTTCACCAGGTTGTTTAGTAAAACAGTGAGATGCATTGTAAGAGTTTATTTATTTATGTGCATTTTAAGAGTTAAAAGAAAAAGCCCAACAGAACACAGTCTAAAAGTGACGCCGTATGGATCTTTGTGCGAGGTCGGGCTAACCCCGGAGCCTTCGGTCACTGAGCGGGTGTGATGTCGCTCGGTGCTGGGAGGCCCAAGCTCAGAAGCTCGACAGCCGTCGTGTGAGATGCTGACATTCAAGCGTCTGACATAGTACTCTGTCTACTCAGCAGTGCTGTCCAGCCTGCCCTCCTTCCTCACTGACCTACGAAAGCACACAGGCTGCAAGATGTCTGCAAATACTTTTAAGCACAAATTTAAATCTATTTGCCAGAACATGAAAGCGTAGAAAATAGCAAGACAGTGGCCACAGTACAAAGGATAGCGGGAGAAGATTGGGCTAATGGACCTGGGGCTCTGGTACCATTTACGGAACCTTATTTATATATATTTTATATATATATGGAACTTATATATACATAAATGAAGTACTGTATATATATATATATATATTATTATATGTCTTTAAATTCTGAAATAGTTTAAGACTCACAAGAAGTTGCAAAATAGTGCAAAAAGGGGCGCCTGGGTGGCTCAGTCGTTAAGCGTCCACCTTCAGCTCAGGTCATGATCCTGGGGTCCTGAGATTGAGCCCCGCATCGGGCTCCCTGCTCACTGGGAAGCCTGCTTCTCCCTCTGCCCCTCTCCCTACTTGTGCACTCTTGCTCACTCCCTCTCCCTCTGCCTCTCAAATAAATAAATAAAATCTTAAAAAAAAAAAGCATGGCCGCGTGTCCTTCCTTTGGCTCTTCCCAATGACAACAGGTCACACAACCAAAGAACATCACCATCGAACTGGGAAATCAACACTGGTACAATACTACTCACTCGGGCGTAGATCTCATTTGCATTTCACTAGTTTTTACCTGAACTCTTTTCTTTTTCTGTCCTGTTTCTTTTCTTTTCTTTTTTTTTTTGATGTAATCTCTACAGCCAACATGGGCCTCGAACTCATGACCCCAAGATCAAGAGTTGTATGCTCTACCAACTGAGCCAGCCAGGGACCCCTGTTCTGTTTCATTTTTGAGGCTACTTCTGTATTTCAGAATATCACAGAAACTGAGCCTCACTTTATAAACTGAGACTAAATTTAACTTCCATCACACTGACTGGGTCTGTTGAAGCTTGAATTAGGTCCACCAAATTGAAGCCCAGAACAAAATTTATGAAAAACATTCTTTGTGCTTCTAAATTATTTGTATGATGGATAACCTCAGATGATTTGCTATGTACACAATTTACTGGGGGGATTTCCCAAAAGGCTTCCTGCTCACGAGCTGTGTGGTCCTCACCAAATTACTTGACCTCCATAAGCTTTGGTCTTCTCATCTGTAAAATGGGGGCAGTAATCTTACCTACCTCATAGAGTTATTGCAAAGTCTCAACTTCCCTGGCAGTTGGCAGGTAGTGGGGTCTCTCACGGCTGTGGACGGTGGCCAGGGGGCGTACAACCCTGTCTTCCCTAGCTGAAACCCAAATAATACTACTGCATCCATGTCAGACTTCGAGTGCATAGTGGATCTATGGGCTCTTGTGGGTTGTCCTGAAACCCAATCACCCTTGATATTACATTTAAATGGAAGAATATATTACGTTCCAAATGAAGCGTTTGGAGCACAGCCCACAGAGTGGGGATGGCTTTTACAAGAAAGCTAGGTCATTGCTTTGTATATGCCCCAATGCCCTTTTTAAGCAGAAATAAGTTTAAAAGACAAATAAAAAGGGGTAAAAAAAATTGATGGCTTGAATGTTGGTCATTTCTAAGTGATAGCAAAGTTCTCCTTTCCGGTCTTACTAATGGATTAAATTATTGCATGAAGTTTGACATGAATTAATAGAGTATTACTGGTCATAAGCATATCTGTTGCATTGGCCAAAATCAGGGCGGCCCGGAGCTGGCTTGTCCCAGCTCAGAGGACTCAGCTATGCACCTCTCCTCCCTCTGTGTTCAGCAAAGTTGGGCTGATGGCTTGAAATGGGTAGGCCATGGTGGGAGTATTAACATCACAGAAATCAGCAAGTGCTTTCCCTGTCGCTCTCAAAAGCCAGATATTGGACATTTACCTGCTCACCATTGACTCCTCCTTTTTTTTTTTAAAGATTTTGTTTTTAGGTAATCTCTACATCCAACGTGGGGCTAGAACCCACAACCCTGAGATCAAGTCTCATGCTGCACTGACTGAGCCAGCCAGGCGCTGCCCCGATTGCTTCATTCTTTTTTTAAATTTTATTTTATTATGTTATGTTAGTCACCATACATTACATCATTAGTTTTTGATGTAGTGTTCCATGATTCATTGTTTGTTCATAACACCCAGTGCTCCATGCAGAACGTGCCCTCCTTAATACCCATCACCAGGCTAACCCATCCCCCC